>NC_090844.1:37938454-38256090 GCF_028021215.1 Eschrichtius robustus | reverse complement strand
AGAACACCCTGTGAAGAAAAGTTGATTCCCCAAGGGACCAGGGTGTAGCTAGAGTCTCTTTTGACTTGTTAGAAATCAAAAAGTGTTCGGCTGCATGTTCACTGGAAAAGAACACCTGAGAGCACAATCCTTGCTTTCCCAGTTGAAAAGCTCTATCCACGCTGCACTGAAGATACCTAAATAACACTGTTTTTGACTGGCCTCTAGTCACTGCAGGCAGCCCTCTGGAAAGAAAAGGAGTTTTCTCTAAGGAAACACGGTGCTTCCATAGCATGGGTGGGAGCTCCTCCTGTCATGCTCTAGAGCTACAGGGAAACTTGACGTGAGTACTTGCCTCAAGCTAAGGCCTGAAAAGCCCTGCTGAAGCGAAAGCGCTTAGCAGTTTCCATTAGGTCGTATTCGCAGTTCTGCTATACTTTAAAGTTTCTTCACTTTTCCTGACACTAGGCACCCTCGTGTAGGCACCCTTTTGCCTACAAATACAGTGAGTACCAGCAGGCTCCTCTGCCCTTCTAAGAAACATTCAGGCCTAGTAGCCTTTCCCAGTCAGTCAATGTATTCAGAGTGTAGGGCAACACACTGCACTCTTCCCTGGGAAAGCTAGATGTCCTCAGCGCTCCAACAGCTCCAGGGATTCTGTTCTCTCACGTCCTACATGCCATGGAAGTCTGCCTCATTGCCCTCATTGGAGCTACACTAAAAAACGCAATCTGCTTCGCCTTCCTTCTAGAAACTCTTACCCAAGGACCCCATACCTACAGGATAAAGGAGGCTTGCATTCCTACTGGAACCAAAGCAAAGTTTTTCCTGTTACACTGCAGGACTTTACAATAGGGTTAGGCCCGATAGCATACATAGAACGTTCCAAGGATGAAGGAGTTCGATACATGCAGAACACCCTGTGAAGAAAAGTTGATACAGCAAGGGACCAGGGTGTAGCTAGAGTCTCTTTTGACTTGTTATAAATCAGAAGGTGTTCGGCTGCATGTTCACTGGAAAAGAACACCTGATGGCACAAACCTTGCGTTTCCATTTTAAAAGCTCTATCCATGCAGCACTGAAGATACCTAAATAACACTGTTTTTGACTGGCCTCTAGTCACTGCAGGCAGCCCTATGGAAGGAAAAGGAGTTTTCTCTAAGAAAACACGGTGCTTCCATAGCATGGGTGGGAGCTCCTCCTGCCATGCTCTAGAGCTACAGGGAAACTTGACCTGTGTACTTGCCTCAAGCTAAGGCCTGAAAAGCCCTGCTGAGCGAAAGCGCTTAGCAGGTTCCATTAGGTCGTATTCGCAGTTCTGCTCTACTTTAACGTTTCTTCACTTTTCTAGACACTAGGCACCCTCGTGTAGGCACCCTTTTGCCTACAAATACAGTGAGTACCAGCAGGCTCCTCTGCCCTTCTAAGAAACATCCAGGCCTAGTAGCCTTTCCCAGTCAGTCAATGTATTCAGAGGGTAGGGCAACACACTGCACTCTTCCTTGGGAAAGCTAGATGTCCTCAGCGCTCCAACAGCTCCAGGGATTCTGTTCTCTCACGTCCTACATGCCATGGAAATCTGCCTCATTGCCCTCATTGGAGCTACACTAAAAAACGCAATCTGCTTCGCCTTCCTTCTAGAAACTCTTACCCAAGGACCCCATACCTACAGGATAAAGGAGGCTTGCATTCCTACTGGAACCAAAGCAAAGTTTTCCCTGTTACACTGCAGGACTTTACAATAGGGTTAGGCCCGTTAGCATACATAGAACGTTCCAAGGATGAAGGAGTTCGATACATGCAGAACACCCTGTGAAGAAAAGTTGATACAGCAAGGGACCAGGGTGTAGCTAGAGTCTCTTTTGACTTGTTAGAAATCAGAAGGTGTTCGGCTGCATGTTCACTGGAAAAGAACACCTGAGAGAACAAACCTTGCTTTCCCAGTTGAATAGCTCTATCCACGCTGCACTGAAGATACCTAAATAACACTGTTTTTGACTGGCCTCTAGTCACTGCAGGCAGCCTTCTGGAAAGAAAAGGAGTTTTCTCTAAGGAAACACGGTGCTTCCATAGCATGGGTGGGAGCTCCTCCTGTCATGCTCTAGAGCTACAGGGAAACTTGACGTGAGAACTTGCCTCAAGCTAAGGCCTGAGAAGCCCTGCTGAAGCGAAAGCGCTTAGCAGTTTCCATTAGGTCGTATTCGCAGTTCTGCTCTACTTTAACGTTTCTTCACTTTTCCTGACACTAGGCACCCTCGTGTAGGCACCCTTTTTCTTGCAAATACAGTGAGTACCAGGAGTCTCCTTTGCCCTTCCAGGACACATCCAGACATAAAAGCCTTTCCCAGTAACTCTACGTAATCAGAGTGTAGGGCAACTCGCTGCACCCTTCCTTAAGAAGCTAGGTGGACTCAGCTCTTCAACAGCTCCAGGGATTCTGTTCTCGCACGTCCTACATGCCATGGATGTCTGCCTCATTGCCCTCATTGGACCTACACTAAAAAAAGCAATCTGCTTCGCCTTCCTTCTAGGAACTCTTATCCAAGGACCCCATACCTACAGGTTAAAGAGGCTTGCATTCCTACTGGAACCAAAGCAAATGTTTTCCTGTTACACTGCAGGACTTTAGAATAGGGTTAGGCCCGATAGCATACATAGAACGTTCCAAGGATGAGGGAGTTCGATACATGCAGAACACCCTGTGAAGAAAAGTTGATTCAGCAAGGGACCAGGGTGTAGCTAGAGTCTCTTTTGACTTGTTAGAAATCAGAAGGTGTTCGGCTGCATGTTCACTGGAAAAGAACACCTGAGAGCACAAAACTTGCGTTTCCATTTAAAAAGCTCTATCCACGCTGCACTGAAGATACCTAAATAACACTGTTTTTGACTGGCCTCTAGTCACTGCAGGCAGCCCTCTGGAAAGAAAAGGAGTTTTCTCGAAGAAAACACGGTGCTTCCATAGCATGGGTGGGAGCTCCTCCTGTCATGCTCTAGAGCTACAGGGAAACTTGACCTGAGTACTTGCCTCAAGCTAAGGCCTGAAAAGCCCTGCTGAAGCGAAAGCGTGCAGCAGTTTCCATAAGGTCGTATTCACAGTTCTGCTCTACTTTAACGTTTCTTCACTTTTCCTGACAGTAGGCACCCTCGTGTAGGCACCCTTTTTCTTGCAAATACAGTGAGTACCAGCAGTCTCCTTTGCCCTTCCAGGACACATCCCGACATAAAAGCCTTTCCCAGTAACTCTACGTATTCAGAGTGTAGGGCAACTCGCTGCACCCTTCCTTAAGAAGCTAGGTGGACTCAGCTCTTCAACAGTTCCAGGGATTCTGTTCTCGCACGTCCTACATGCCATGGAAGTCTGCCTCATTGCCCTCATTGGAGCTACACTAAAAAACGCAATCTGCTTCGCCTTCCTTCTAGAAACTCTTACCCAAGGACCCCATACCTACAGGATAAAGGAGGCTTGCATTCCTACTGGAACCAAAGCAAATATTTTCCTGTTACACTGCAGGACTTTAGAATAGGGCTAGGCCCGATAGCATACATAAAACGTTCCAAGGATGAGGGAGTTCGATACATGCAGAACACCCTGTGAAGAAAAGTTGATTCAGCAAGGGACCAGGGTGTAGCTAGAGTCTCTTTTGACTTGTTAGAAATCAGAAGGTGTTCGGCTGCATGTTCACTGGAAAAGAACACCTGATGGCACAAACCTTGCATTTCTATTTTAAAAGCTCTATCCATGCAGCAATGAAATACCTAAATAACACTGTTTTTGACTGGCCTCTAGTCACTGCAGGCAGCCCTCTGGAAAGAAAAGGAGTTTTCTCTAAGAAAACACGGTGCTTCCATAGCATGGGTGGGAGCTCCTCCTGTCATACTCTAGAGCTACAGGGAAACTTGACGTGAGTACTTGCCTCAAGCTAAGGCCTGAGAAGCCCTGCTGAAGCGAAAGCGCTTAGCAGTTTCCATTAGGTCGTATTCGCAGTTCTGCTCTACTTTAACGTTTCTTCACTTTTCCTGACACTAGGCACCCTCGTGTAGGCACCCTTTTTCTTGCAATTACAGTGAGTACCAGCAGTCTCCTTTGCCCTTCCAGGACACATCCAGACATAAAAGCCTTTCCCAGTAACTCTACGTATTCAGAGTGTAGGGCAACTCGCTGCACCCTTCCTTAATTAGCTAGGTGGACTCAGCTCTTCAACAGCTCCAGGGATTCTTTTCTCGCACGTCCTACATGCCATGGAACTCTGCCTCATTGCCCTCATTGGACCTACACTAAAAAAAGCAATTTGCTTCGCCTTCCTTCTAGGAACTCTTACCCAAGGACCCCATACCTACAGGTTAAAGAGGCTTGCATTCCTACTGGAACCAAAGCAAAGTTTTTCCTGTTACACTGCAGGACTTTACAATAGGGTTAGGCCCGATAGCATACATAGAACGTTCCAAGGATGAAGGAGTTCGATACATGCAGAACAACTGTGAAGAAAAGTTGATACAGCAAGGGACCAGGGTGTAGCTAGAGTCTCTTTTGACTTGTTATAAATCAGAAGGTGTTCGGCTGCATGTTCACTGGAAAAGAACACCTGATGGCACAAACCTTGCGTTTCCATTTTAAAAGCTCTATCCATGCAGCACTGAAGATACCTAAATAACACTGTTTTTGACTGGCCTCTAGTCACTTCAGGCAGCCCTAAGGAAGGAAAAGGAGTTTTCTCTAAGAAAACACGGTGCTTCCATAGCATGGGTGGGAGCTCCTCCTGTCATGCTCTAGAGCTACAGGGAAACTTGACGTGAGAACTTGCCTCAAGCTAAGGCCTGAGAAGCCCTGCTGAAGCGAAAGCGCTTAGCAGTTTCCATTAGGTCGTATTCGCAGTTCTGCTCTACTTTAACGTTTCTTCACTTTTCTAGACACTAGGCACCCTCGTGTAGGAACCCTTTTGCCTACAAATACAGTGAGTACCAGCAGGCTCCTCTGCCCTTCTAAGAAACATCCAGGCCTTGTAGCCTTTCCCAGTCAGTCAATGTATTCAGAGAGTAGGGCAACACACTGCACTCTTCCTTGGGAAAGCTAGATGTCCTCAGCGCTCCAACAGCTCCAGGGATTCTGTTCTCTCACGTCCTACATGCCATGGAAGTCTGCCTCATTGCCCTCATTGGAGCTACACTAAAAAACGCAATCTGCTTCGCCTTCCTTCTAGAAACTCTTACCCAAGGACCCCATACCTACAGGATAAAGGAGGCTTGCATTCCTACTGGAACCAAAGCAAAGTTTTTCCTGTTACACTGCAGGACTTTACAATAGGGTTAGGCCCGATAGCATACATAGAACGTTCCAAGGATGAAGGAGTTCGATACATGCAGAACACCCTGTGAAGAAAAGTTGATACAGCAAGGGACTAGGGTTTAGCTAGAGTCTCTTTTGACTTGTTATAAATCAGAAGGTGTTCGGCTGCACGTTCACTGGAAAAGAACACCTGAGAGCACAAACCTTGCGTTTCCATTTAAAAAGCTCTATCCACGCTGCACTGAAGATACCTAAATAACACTGTTTTTGACTGGCCTCTAGTCACTGCAGGCAGCCCTCTGGAAAGAAAAGGAGTTTTCTCTAAGAAAACACGGTGCTTCCATAGCATGGGTGGGAGCTCCTCCTGTCATGCTCTAGAGCTACAGGGAAACTTGACCTGAGTACTTGCCTCAAGCTAAGGCCTGAAAAGCCCTGCTGAAGCGAAAGCGTGCAGCAGTTTCCATAAGGTCGTATTCACAGTTCTGCTCTACTTTAACGTTTCTTCACTTTTCCTGACAGTAGGCACCCTCTTGTAGGCACCCTTTTTCTTGCAAATACAGTGAGTACCAGCAGTCTCCTTTGCCCTTCCAGGACACATCCCGACATAAAAGCCTTTCCCAGTAACTCTACGTATTCAGAGTGTAGGGCAACTCGCTGCACCCTTCCTTAAGAAGCTAGGTGGACTCAGCTCTTCAACAGCTCCAGGGATTCTGTTCTCGCACGTCCTACATGCCATGGATGTCTGCCTCATTGCCCTCATTGGTCCTACACTAAAAAGAGCAATCTGCTTCGCCTTCCTTCTAGGAACTCTTACCCAAGGACCCCATACCTACAGGTTAAAGAGGCTTGCATTCCTACTGGAACCAAAGCAAATGTTTTCCTGTTACACTGCAGGACTTTAGAATAGGGTTAGGCCCGATAGCATACATAGAACGTTCCAAGGATGAGGGAGTTCGATACATGCAGAACACCCTGTGAAGAAAAGGTGATTCCCCAAGAAACCAGGGAGTAGCTAGAGTCTCTTTTGACTTGTTAGAAATCAGAAGGTGATCGGCTGCATGTTCACTGGAAAAGAACACCTGAGAGCACAAACCTTGCTTTCCCAGTTGAAAAGCTCTATCCACGCTGCACTGAAGATACCTAAATAACACTGTTTTTCACTGGCCTCTAGTCACTGCAGGCAGCCCTCTGGAAAGAAAAGGAGTTTTCTCTAAGGAAACACGGTGCTTCCATAGCATGGGTGGGAGCTCCTCCTGTCATGCTCTAGAGCTACAGGGAAACTTGACGTGAGTACTTGCCTCAAGCTAAGGCCTGAAAAGCCCTGCTGAAGCGAAAGCGCTTAGCAGTTTCCATTAGGTCGTATTCGCAGTTCTGCTATACTTTAACGTTTCTTCACTTTTCTAGACACTAGGCACCCTCGTGTAGGCACCCTTTTGCCTACAAATACAGTGAGTACCAGCAGGCTCCTCTGCCCTTCTAAGAAACATCCAGGCCTAGTAGCCTTTCCCAGTCAGTCAATGTATTCAGAGGGTAGGGCAACACACTGCACTCTTCCTTGAGAAAGCTAGATGTCCTCAAGCTCCAACAGCTCCAGGGATTCTGTTCTCTCACGTCCTACATGCCATGGAAGTCTGCCTCATTGCCCTCATTGGAGCTACACTAAAAAACGCAATCTGCTTCGCCTTCCTTCTAGAAACTCTTACCCAAGGACCCCATACCTACAGGATAAAGGAGGCTTGCATTCCTACTGGAACCAAAGCAAAGTTTTTCCTGTTACACTGCAGGACTTTACAATAGGGTTAGGCCCGATAGCATACATAGAACTTTCCAAGGATGAAG
The DNA here is from genome assembly GCF_028021215.1 of Eschrichtius robustus. NCBI lineage: Eukaryota > Metazoa > Chordata > Mammalia > Artiodactyla > Eschrichtiidae > Eschrichtius > Eschrichtius robustus. The sequence goes on along the minus strand of NC_090844.1, from coordinate 38,248,988 downwards.
GAGTTCGATACATGCAGAACAACTGTGAAGAAAAGTTGATACAGCAAGGGACCAGGGTGTAGCTAGAGTCTCTTTTGACTTGTTATAAATCAGAAGGTGTTCGGCTGCATGTTCACTGGAAAAGAACACCTGATGGCACAAACCTTGTGTTTCCATTTTAAAAGCTCTATCCATGCAGCACTGAAGATACCTAAATAACACTGTTTTTGACTGGCCTCTAGTCACTGCAGGCAGCCCTATGGAAGGAAAAGGATTTTTCTCTAAGAAAACACGGTGCTTCCATAGCATGGGTGGGAGCTCCTCCTGTCATGTTCTAGAGCTACAGGGAAACTTGACGTGAGTACTTGCCTCAAGCTAAGGCCTGAGAAGCCCTGCTGAAGCGAAAGCGCTTAGCAGTTTCCATTAGGTCGTATTCGCAGTTCTGCTCTACTTTAACGTTTCTTCACTTTTCCTGACACTAGGCACCCTCTTGTAGGCACCCTTTTTCTTGCAAATACAGTGAGTACCAGCAGTCTCCTTTGCCCTTCCAGGACACATCCAGACATAAAAGCCTTTCCCAGTAACTCTACGTAATCAGAGTGTAGGGCAACTCGCTGCACCCTTCCTTAAGAAGCTAGGTGGACTCAGCTCTTCAACAGCTCCAGGGATTCTGTTCTCGCACGTCCTACATGCCATGGATGTCTGCCTCATTGCCCTCATTGGAGCTACACTAAAAAAAGCAATCTGCTTCGCCTTCCTTCTAGGAACTCTTACCCAAGGACCCCATACCTACAGGTTAAAGAGGCTTGCATTCCTACTGGAACCAAAGCAAATGTTTTCCTGTTACACTGCAGGACTTTAGAATAGGGTTAGGCCCGATAGCATACATAGAACGTTCCAAGGATGAGGGAGTTCGATACATGCAGAACACCCTGTGAAGAAAAGTTGATTCAGCAAGGGACCAGGGTGTAGCTAGAGTCTCTTTTGACTTGTTAGAAATCAGAAGGTGTTCGGCTGCATGTTCACTGGAAAAGAACACCTGAGAGCACAAACCTTGCTTTCCCAGTTGAAAAGCTCTATCCACGCTGCACTGAAGATACCTAAATAACACTGTTTTTGACTGGCCTCTAGTCACTGCAGGCAGCCCTCTGGAAAGAAAAGGAGTTTTCTCTAAGGAAACACGGTGCTTCCATAGCATGGGTGGGAGCTCCTCCTGTCATGCTCTAGAGCTACAGGGAAACTTGACGTGAGTACTTGCCTCAAGCTAAGGCCTGAAAAGCCCTGCTGAAGCGAAAGCGTGTAGCAGTTTCCATTAGGTCGTATTCGCAGTTCTGCTCTACTTTAACGTTTCTTCACTTTTCCTGACACTAGGCACCCTCGTGTAGGCACCCTTTTTCTTGCAAATACAGTGAGTACCAGCAGTCTCCTTTGCCCTTCCAGGACACATCCAGACATAAAAGCCTTTCCCAGTAACTCTACGTATTCAGAGTGTAGGGCAACTCGCTGCACCCTTCCTTAAGAAGCTAGGTGGACTCAGCTCTTCAACAGCTCCAGGGATTCTGTTCTCGCACGTCCTACATGCCATGGAAGTCTGCCTCATTGCCCTCATTGGTCCTACACTAAAAAGAGCAATCTGCTTCACCTTCCTTCTAGGAACTCTTACCCAAGGACCCCATACCTACAGGTTAAAGAGGCTTGCATTCCTACTGGAACCAAAGCAAATGTTTTCCTGTTACACTGCAGGACTTTAGAATAGGGTTAGGCCCGATAGCATACATAGAACGTTCCAAGGATGAGGGAGTTCGATACATTCAGAACACCCTGTGAAGAAAAGTTGATTCCCCAAGGGACCAGGGTGTAGCTAGAGTCTCTTTTGACTTGTTAGAAAACAGAAGTGTTCGGCTGCATGTTCACTGGAAAAGAACACCTGAGAGCACAAACCTTGCTTTCCCAGTTGAAAAGCTCTATCCACGCTGCACTGAAGATACCTAAATAACACTGTTTTTCACTGGCCTCTAGTCACTGCAGGCAGCCCTCTGGAAAGAAAAGGAGTTTTCTCTAAGGAAACACGGTGCTTCCATAGCATGGGTGGGAGCTCCTCCTGTCATGCTCTAGAGCTACAGGGAAACTTGACGTGAGTACTTGCCTCAAGCTAAGGCCTGAAAAGCCCTGCTGAAGCGAAAGCGCTTAGCAGTTTCCATTAGGTCGTATTCGCAGTTCTGGTATACTTTAACGTTTCTTCACTTTTCTAGACACTAGGCACCCTCGTGTAGGCACCCTTTTGCCTACAAATACAGTGAGTACCAGCAGGCTCATCTGCCCTTCTAAGAAACATCCAGGCCTAGTAGCCTTTCCCAGTCAGTCAATGTATTCAGAGGGTAGGGCAACACACTGCACTCTTCCTTGGGAAAGCTAGATGTCCTCAGCGCTCCAACAGCTCCAGGGATTCTGTTCTCTCACGTCCTACATGCCATGGAAGTCTGCCTCATTGCCCTCATTGGAGCTACACTAAAAAACGCAATCTGCTTCGCCTTCCTTCTAGAAACTCTTACACAAGGACCCCATAGCTACAGAATAAAGGAGGCTTGCATTCCTACTGGAACCAAAGCAAAGTTTTTCCTGTTACACTGCAGGACTTTACAATAGGGTTAGGCCCGATAGCATACATAGAACGTTCCAAGGATGAAGGAGTTCGATACATGAAGAACACCCTGTGAAGGAAAGTTGATACAGCAAGGGACCAGGGTGTAGCTAGAGTATCTTTTGACTTGTTGTAAATCAGAAGGTGTTCGGCTGCATGTTCACTGGAAAAGAACACCTGATGGCACAAACCTTGCGTTTCCATTTTAAAAGCTCTATCCATGCAGCACTGAAGATACCTAAATAACACTGTTTTTGACTGGCCTCTAGTCACTGCAGGCAGCCCTATAGAAGGAAAAGGAGTTTTCTCTAAGAAAACACGGTGCTTCCATAGCATGGGTGGGAGCTCCTCCTGTCATGCTCTAGAGCTACAGGGAAACTTGACTTGAGAACTTGCCTCAAGCTAAGGCCTGAGAAGCCCTGCTGAAGCGAAAGCGCTTAGCAGTTTCCATTAGGTCGTATTCGCAGTTCTGCTCTACTTTAACGTTTCTTCACTTTTCCTGACACTAGGCACCCTCGTGTAGGCACCCTTTTTCTTGCAATTACAGTGAGTACCAGCAGTCTCCTTTGCCCTTCCAGGACACATCCAGACATAAAAGCCTTTCCCAGTAACTCTACGTAATCAGAGTGTAGGGCAACTCGCTGCACCCTTCCTTAAGAAGCTAGGTGGACTCAGCTCTTCAACAACTCCAGGGATTCTGTTCTCGCACGTCCTACATGCCATGGATGTCTGCCTCATTGCCCTCATTGGACCTACACTAAAAAAAGCAATCTGCTTCGCCTTCCTTCTAGGAACTCTTATCCAAGGACCCCATACCTACATGTTAAAGAGGCTTGCATTCCTACTGGAACCAAAGCAAATGTTTTCTTGTTACACTGCAGGACTTTAGAATAGGGTTAGGCCCAATAGCATAAATAGAACGTTCCAAGGATGAAGGAGTTCGATACATGCAGAACACCCTGTGAAGAAAAGTTGATACAGCAAGGGACCAGGGTGTAGCTACAGTGTCTTTTGACTTGTTATAAATCAGAAGGTGTTCGGCTGCATGTTCACTGGAAAAGAACACCTGATGGCACAAACCTTGCGTTTCCATTTTAAAAGCTCTATCCATGCAGCACTGAAGATACCTAAATAACACTGTTTTTGACTGGCCTCTAGTCACTGCAGGCAGCCCTCTGGAAAGAAAAGGAGTTTTCTCTAAGAAAACACGGTGCTTCCATAGCATGGGTGGGAGCTCCTCCTGTCATGCTCTAGAGCTACAGGGAAACTTGACTTGAGTACTTGCCTCAAGCTAAGGCCTGAAAAGCCCTGCTGAACCGAAAGCGTGTAGCAGTTTCCATTAGGTCGTATTCGCAGTTCTGCTCTACTTTAACGTTTCTTCACTTTTCCTGACACTAGGCACCCTCGTGTAGGCACCCTTTTTCTTGCAAATACAGTGAGTACCAGCAGTCTCCTTTGCCCTTCCAGGACACATCCAGACATAAAAGCCTTTCCCAGTAACTCTACGTATTCAGAGTGTAGGGCAACTCGCTGCACCCTTCCTTAAGAAGCTAGGTGGACTCAGCTCTTCAACAGCTCCAGGGATTCTGTTCTCGCACGTCCTACATGCCATGGAATTCTGCCTCATTGCCCTCATTGGACCTACACTAAGAAACACAATCTGCTTCGCCGTCCTCTAGGAAGTCTTACCCAAGGACCCCATACCTACAGGAGAAAGGAGGCTTGCATTCCTACTGCAACCAAAGCACAGTTTTTCCTGGTACACTGCAAGGCTTTAAAATAGGCTTAGGCCTGATAGCATACATAGAACTTTCCAAGAATGAGGGCGTTCGATACATGCAGAACACCCTGTGAAGAAAAGTTGATTCAGCAAGGGACCAGGGTGTAGCTAGAGTCTCTTTTGACTTGTTAGAAATCAGAAGGGTTTTGGCTGCATGTTCACCGGAATAGAAGACCTGATGGCACAAGCCTTGCTTTCCCATTTTAAATCTCTATCCATGCTAGCCTGAAGATCCCAAAATAACACTGTTTTTGACTGGCCTCTAGTCACCGTAGGGAGCCCTCTGGAAAGAAAAGGAGTTTTCTCTAAGAAAACACGGTGCTTCCATAGCATGGGTGGGAGCTCCTCCTGTCATGCTCTAGAGCTACAGGGAAACTTGACGTGAGTACTTGCCTCAAGCTAAGGCCTGAGAAGCCCTGCTGAAGCGAAAGCGCTTAGCAGTTTCCATTAGGTCGTATTCGCAGTTCTGCTCAACATTAACGTTTCTTCACTTTTCCTAACACTAGGCACCCTCGTGTAGGCTCCCTTTTTCTTGCAAATACAGTGAGTACCAGCAGTCTCCTTTGCCCTTCTAAGAAACATCCAGGCCTAGTAGGCTTTCCCAGTCAGTCAATGTATTCAGAGGGTAGGGCAACACACTGCACTCTTCCTTGGGAAAGCTAGATGTCCTCAGCGCTCCAACAGCTCCAGGGATTCTGTTCTCTCACGTCCTACATGCCAAAGAAGTCTGCCTCATTGCCCTCATTGGACCTACACTAAAAAAACAATCTGCTTCGCCTTCCTTCTAGGAACTCTTACCCCAGGACAACATACCTACAGGTTAAAGAGGCTTGCATTCCTACTGGAACCAAAGCAAATGTTTTCCTGTTACACTGCAGGACTTTAGAATAGGGTTAGGCCCGATAGCATACATAGAACGTTCCAAGGATGAGGGAGTTCGATACATGCAGAACACCCTGTGAAGAAAAGTTGATTCAGCAAGGGACCAGGGTGTAGCTAGAGTCTCTTTTGACTTGTTAGAAATCAGAAGGTGTTCGGCTGCATGTTCACTGGAAAAGAACACCTGAGAGCACAAAACTTGCGTTTCCATTTAAAAAGCTCTATCCACGCTGCACTGAAGATACCTAAATAACACTGTTTTTGACTGGCCTCTAGTCACTGCAGGCAGCCCTCTGGAAAGAAAAGGAGTTTTCTCGAAGAAAACACGGTGCTTCCATAGCATGGGTGGGAGCTCCTCCTGTCATGCTCTAGAGCTACAGGGAAACTTGACCTGAGTACTTGCCTCAAGCTAAGGCCTGAAAAGCCCTGCTGAAGCGAAAGCGTGCAGCAGTTTCCATAAGGTCGTATTCACAGTTCTGCTCTACTTTAACGTTTCTTCACTTTTCCTGACAGTAGGCACCCTCGTGTAGGCACCCTTTTTCTTGCAAATACAGTGAGTACCAGCAGTCTCCTTTGCCCTTCCAGGACACATCCCGACATAAAAGCCTTTCCCAGTAACTCTACGTATTCAGAGTGTAGGGCAACTCGCTGCACCCTTCCTTAAGAAGCTAGGTGGACTCAGCTCTTCAACAGTTCCAGGGATTCTGTTCTCGCACGTCCTACATGCCATGGAAGTCTGCCTCATTGCCCTCATTGGAGCTACACTAAAAAACGCAATCTGCTTCGCCTTCCTTCTAGAAACTCTTACCCAAGGACCCCATACCTACAGGATAAAGGAGGCTTGCATTCCTACTGGAACCAAAGCAAATATTTTCCTGTTACACTGCAGGACTTTAGAATAGGGCTAGGCCCGATAGCATACATAAAACGTTCCAAGGATGAGGGAGTTTGATACATGCAGAACACCCTGTGAAGAAAAGTTGATTCAGCAAGGGACCAGGGTGTAGCTAGAGTCTCTTTTGACTTGTTAGAAATCAGAAGGTGATCGGCTGCATGTTCACTGGAAAAGAACACCTGAGAGCACAAACCTTGCTTTCCCAGTTGAAAAGCTCTATCCACGCTGCACTGAAGATACCTAAATAACACTGTTTTTCACTGGCCTCTAGTCACTGCAGGCAGCCCTCTGGAAAGAAAAGGAGTTTTCTCTAAGGAAACACGGTGCTTCCATAGCATGGGTGGGAGCTCCTCCTGTCATGCTCTAGAGCTACAGGGAAACTTGACGTGAGTACTTGCCTCAAGCTAAGGCCTGAAAAGCCCTGCTGAAGCGAAAGCGCTTAGCAGTTTCCATTAGGTCGTATTCGCAGTTCTGCTATACTTTAACGTTTCTTCACTTTTCTAGACACTAGGCACCCTCGTGTAGGCACCCTTTTGCCTACAAATACAGTGAGTACCAGCAGGCTCCTCTGCCCTTCTAAGAAACATCCAGGCCTAGTAGCCTTTCCCAGTCAGTCAATGTATTCAGAGGGTAGGGCAACACACTGCACTCTTCCTTGAGAAAGCTAGATGTCCTCAAGCTCCAACAGCTCCAGGGATTCTGTTCTCTCACGTCCTACATGCCATGGAAGTCTGCCTCATTGCCCTCATTGGAGCTACACTAAAAAACGCAATCTGCTTCGCCTTCCTTCTAGAAACTCTTACCCAAGGACCCCATACCTACAGGATAAAGGAGGCTTGCATTCCTACTGGAACCAAAGCAAAGTTTTTCCTGTTACACTGCAGGACTTTACAATAGGGTTAGGCCCGATAGCATACATAGAACTTTCCAAGGATGAAGGAGTTCGATACATGCAGAACAACTGTGAAGAAAAGTTGATACAGCAAGGGACCAGGGTGTAGCTAGAGTCTCTTTTGACTTGTTATAAATCAGAAGGTGTTCGGCTGCATGTTCACTGGAAAAGAACACCTGATGGCACAAACCTTGTGTTTCCATTTTAAAAGCTCTATCCATGCAGCACTGAAGATACCTAAATAACACTGTTTTTGACTGGCCTCTAGTCACTGCAGGCAGCCCTATGGAAGGAAAAGGATTTTTCTCTAAGAAAACACGGTGCTTCCATAGCATGGGTGGGAGCTCCTCCTGTCATGCTCTAGAGCTACAGGGAAACTTGACGTGAGTACTTGCCTCAAGCTAAGGCCTGAGAAGCCCTGCTGAAGCGAAAGCGCTTAGCAGTTTCCATTAGGTCGTATTCGCAGTTCTGCTCTACTTTAACGTTTCTTCACTTTTCCTGACACTAGGCACCCTCTTGTAGGCACCCTTTTTCTTGCAAATACAGTGAGTACCAGCAGTCTCCTTTGCCCTTCCAGGACACATCCAGACATAAAAGCCTTTCCCAGTAACTCTACGTAATCAGAGTGTAGGGCAACTCGCTGCACCCTTCCTTAAGAAGCTAGGTGGACTCAGCTCTTCAACAGCTCCAGGGATTCTGTTCTCGCACGTCCTACATGCCATGGATGTCTGCCTCATTGCCCTCATTGGACCTACACTAAAAAAAGCAATCTGCTTCGCCTTCCTTCTAGGAACTCTTACCCAAGGACCCCATACCTACAGGTTAAAGAGGCTTGCATTCCTACTGGAACCAAAGCAAATGTTTTCCTGTTACACTGCAGGACTTTAGAATAGGGTTAGGCCCGATAGCATACATAGAACGTTCCAAGGATGAGGGAGTTCGATACATGCAGAACACCCTGTGAAGAAAAGTTGATTCAGCAAGGGACCAGGGTGTAGCTAGAGTCTCTTTTGACTTGTTAGAAATCAGAAGGTGTTCGGCTGCATGTTCACTGGAAAAGAACACCTGAGAGCACAAACCTTGCTTTCCCAGTTGAAAAGCTCTATCCACGCTGCACTGAAGATACCTAAATAACACTGTTTTTGACTGGCCTCTAGTCACTGCAGGCAGCCCTCTGGAAAGAAAAGGAGTTTTCTCTAAGGAAACACGGTGCTTCCATAGCATGGGTGGGAGCTCCTCCTGTCATGCTCTAGAGCTACAGGGAAACTTGACGTGAGTACTTGCCTCAAGCTAAGGCCTGAAAAGCCCTGCTGAAGCGAAAGCGTGTAGCAGTTTCCATTAGGTCGTATTCGCAGTTCTGCTCTACTTTAACGTTTCTTCACTTTTCCTGACACTAGGCACCCTCGTGTAGGCACCCTTTTTCTTGCAAATACAGTGAGTACCAGCAGTCTCCTTTGCCCTTCCAGGACACATCCAGACATAAAAGCCTTTCCCAGTAACTCTACGTATTCAGAGTGTAGGGCAACTCGCTGCACCCTTCCTTAAGAAGCTAGGTGGACTCAGCTCTTCAACAGCTCCAGGGATTCTGTTCTCGCACGTCCTACATGCCATGGAAGTCTGCCTCATTGCCCTCATTGGTCCTATACTAAAAAGAGCAATCTGCTTCACCTTCCTTCTAGGAACTCTTACCCAAGGACCCCATACCTACAGGTTAAAGAGGCTTGCATTCCTACTGGAACCAAAGCAAATGTTTTCCTGTTACACTGCAGGACTTTAGAATAGGGTTAGGCCCGATAGCATACATAGAACGTTCCAAGGATGAGGGAGTTCGATACATTCAGAACACCCTGTGAAGAAAAGTTGATTCCCCAAGGGACCAGGGTGTAGCTAGAGTCTCTTTTGACTTGTTAGAAAACAGAAGTGTTCGGCTGCATGTTCACTGGAAAAGAACACCTGAGAGCACAAACCTTGCTTTCCCAGTTGAAAAGCTCTATCCACGCTGCACTGAAGATACCTAAATAACACTGTTTTTCACTGGCCTCTAGTCACTGCAGGCAGCCCTCTGGAAAGAAAAGGAGTTTTCTCTAAGGAAACACGGTGCTTCCATAGCATGGGTGGGAGCTCCTCCTGTCATGCTCTAGAGCTACAGGGAAACTTGACGTGAGTACTTGCCTCAAGCTAAGGCCTGAAAAGCCCTGCTGAAGCGAAAGCGCTTAGCAGTTTCCATTAGGTCGTATTCGCAGTTCTGGTATACTTTAACGTTTCTTCACTTTTCTAGACACTAGGCACCCTCGTGTAGGCACCCTTTTGCCTACAAATACAGTGAGTACCAGCAGGCTCATCTGCCCTTCTAAGAAACATCCAGGCCTAGTAGCCTTTCCCAGTCAGTCAATGTATTCAGAGGGTAGGGCAACACACTGCACTCTTCCTTGGGAAAGCTAGATGTCCTCAGCGCTCCAACAGCTCCAGGGATTCTGTTCTCTCACGTCCTACATGCCATGGAAGTCTGCCTCATTGCCCTCATTGGAGCTACACTAAAAAACGCAATCTGCTTCGCCTTCCTTCTAGAAACTCTTACCCAAGGACCCCATAGCTACAGAATAAAGGAGGCTTGCATTCCTACTGGAACCAAAGCAAAGTTTTTCCTGTTACACTGCAGGACTTTACAATAGGGTTAGGCCCGATAGCATACATAGAACGTTCCAAGGATGAAGGAGTTCGATACATGAAGAACACCCTGTGAAGGAAAGTTGATACAGCAAGGGACCAGGGTGTAGCTTGAGTATCTTTTGACTTGTTGTAAATCAGAAGGTGTTCGGCTGCATGTTCACTGGAAAAGAACACCTGATGGCACAAACCTTGCGTTTCCATTTTAAAAGCTCTATCCATGCAGCACTGAAGATACCTAAATAACACTGTTTTTGACTGGCCTCTAGTCACTGCAGGCAGCCCTATAGAAGGAAAAGGAGTTTTCTCTAAGAAAACACGGTGCTTCCATAGCATGGGTGGGAGCTCCTCCTGTCATGCTCTAGAGCTACAGGGAAACTTGACGTGAGAACTTGCCTCAAGCTAAGGCCTGAGAAGCCCTGCTGAAGCGAAAGCGCTTAGCAGTTTCCATTAGGTCGTATTCGCAGTTCTGCTCTACTTTAACGTTTCTTCACTTTTCCTGACACTAGGCACCCTCGTGTAGGCACCCTTTTTCTTGCAATTACAGTGAGTACCAGCAGTCTCCTTTGCCCTTCCAGGACACATCCAGACATAAAAGCCTTTCCCAGTAACTCTACGTAATCAGAGTGTAGGGCAACTCGCTGCACCCTTCCTTAAGAAGCTAGGTGGACTCAGCTCTTCAACAACTCCAGGGATTGTGTTCTCGCACGTCCTACATGCCATGGATGTCTGCCTCATTGCCCTCATTGGACCTACACTAAAAAAAGCAATCTGCTTCGCCTTCCTTCTAGGAACTCTTATCCAAGGACCCCATACCTACATGTTAAAGAGGCTTGCATTCCTACTGGAACCAAAGCAAATGTTTTCTTGTTACACTGCAGGACTTTAGAATAGGGTTAGGCCCAATAGCATAAATAGAACGTTCCAAGGATGAAGGAGTTCGATACATGCAGAACACCCTGTGAAGAAAAGTTGATACAGCAAGGGACCAGGGTGTAGCTACAGTGTCTTTTGACTTGTTATAAATCAGAAGGTGTTCGGCTGCATGTTCACTGGAAAAGAACACCTGATGGCACAAACCTTGCGTTTCCATTTTAAAAGCTCTATCCATGCAGCACTGAAGATACCTAAATAACACTGTTTTTGACTGGCCTCTAGTCACTGCAGGCAGCCCTCTGGAAAGAAAAGGAGTTTTCTCTAAGAAAACACGGTGCTTCCATAGCATGGGTGGGAGCTCCTCCTGTCATGCTCTAGAGCTACAGGGAAACTTGACTTGAGTACTTGCCTCAAGCTAAGGCCTGAAAAGCCCTGCTGAACCGAAAGCGTGTAGCAGTTTCCATTAGGTCGTATTCGCAGTTCTGCTCTACTTTAACGTTTCTTCACTTTTCCTGACACTAGGCACCCTCGTGTAGGCACCCTTTTTCTTGCAAATACAGTGAGTACCAGCAGTCTCCTTTGCCCTTCCAGGACACATCCAGACATAAAAGCCTTTCCCAGTAACTCTACGTATTCAGAGTGTAGGGCAACTCGCTGCACCCTTCCTTAAGAAGCTAGGTGGACTCAGCTCTTCAACAGCTCCAGGGATTCTGTTCTCGCACGTCCTACATGCCATGGAATTCTGCCTCATTGCCCTCATTGGACCTACACTAAGAAACACAATCTGCTTCGCCGTCCTCTAGGAAGTCTTACCCAAGGACCCCATACCTACAGGAGAAAGGAGGCTTGCATTCCTACTGCAACCAAAGCACAGTTTTTCCTGGTACACTGCAAGGCTTTAAAATAGGCTTAGGCCTGATAGCATACATAGAACTTTCCAAGAATGAGGGCGTTCGATACATGCAGAACACCCTGTGAAGAAAAGTTGATTCAGCAAGGGACCAGGGTGTAGCTAGAGTCTCTTTTGACTTGTTAGAAATCAGAAGGGTTTTGGCTGCATGTTCACCGGAATAGAAGACCTGATGGCACAAGCCTTGCTTTCCCATTTTAAATCTCTATCCATGCTAGCCTGAAGATCCCAAAATAACACTGTTTTTGACTGGCCTCTAGTCACTGTAGGGAGCCCTCTGGAAAGAAAAGGAGTTTTCTCTAAGAAAACACGGTGCTTCCATAGCATGGGTGGGAGCTCCTCCTGTCATGCTCTAGAGCTACAGGGAAACTTGACGTGAGTACTTGCCTCAAGCTAAGGCCTGAGAAGCCCTGCTGAAGCGAAAGCGCTTAGCAGTTTCCATTAGGTCGTATTCGCAGTTCTGCTCAACATTAACGTTTCTTCACTTTTCCTAACACTAGGCACCCTCGTGTAGGCTCCCTTTTTCTTGCAAATACAGTGAGTACCAGCAGTCTCCTTTGCCCTTCTAAGAAACATCCAGGCCTAGTAGGCTTTCCCAGTCAGTCAATGTATTCAGAGGGTAGGGCAACACACTGCACTCTTCCTTGGGAAAGCTAGATGTCCTCAGCGCTCCAACAGCTCCAGGGATTCTGTTCTCTCACGTCCTACATGCCAAAGAAGTCTGCCTCATTGCCCTCATTGGACCTACACTAAAAAAACAATCTGCTTCGCCTTCCTTCTAGGAACTCTTACCCCAGGACAACATACCTACAGGTTAAAGAGGCTTGCATTCCTACTGGAACCAAAGCAAATGTTTTCCTGTTACACTGCAGGACTTTAGAATAGGGTTAGGCCCGATAGCATACATAGAACGTTCCAAGGATGAAGGAGTTCGATACATGCAGAACACCCTGTGAAGAAAAGTTGATTCAGCAAGGGACCAGGGTGTAGCTAGAGTCTCTTTTGACTTGTTAGAAATCAGAAGGTGTTCGGCTGCATGTTCACTGGAAAAGAACACCTGAGAGCACAAAACTTGCGTTTCCATTTAAAAAGCTCTATCCACGCTGCACTGAAGATACCTAAATAACACTGTTTTTGACTGGCCTCTAGTCACTGCAGGCAGCCCTCTGGAAAGAAAAGGAGTTTTCTCGAAGAAAACACGGTGCTTCCATAGCATGGGTGGGAGCTCCTCCTGTCATGCTCTAGAGCTACAGGGAAACTTGACCTGAGTACTTGCCTCAAGCTAAGGCCTGAAAAGCCCTGCTGAAGCGAAAGCGTGCAGCAGTTTCCATAAGGTCGTATTCACAGTTCTGCTCTACTTTAACGTTTCTTCACTTTTCCTGACAGTAGGCACCCTCGTGTAGGCACCCTTTTTCTTGCAAATACAGTGAGTACCAGCAGTCTCCTTTGCCCTTCCAGGACACATCCCGACATAAAAGCCTTTCCCAGTAACTCTACGTATTCAGAGTGTAGGGCAACTCGCTGCACCCTTCCTTAAGAAGCTAGGTGGACTCAGCTCTTCAACAGTTCCAGGGATTCTGTTCTCGCACGTCCTACATGCCATGGAAGTCTGCCTCATTGCCCTCATTGGAGCTACACTAAAAAACGCAATCTGCTTCGCCTTCCTTCTAGAAACTCTTACCCAAGGACCCCATACCTACAGGATAAAGGAGGCTTGCATTCCTACTGGAACCAAAGCAAATATTTCCCTGTTACACTGCAGGACTTTAGAATAGGGCTAGGCCCGATAGCATACATAAAACGTTCCAAGGATGAGGGAGTTTGATACATGCAGAACACCCTGTGAAGAAAAGTTGATTCAGCAAGGGACCAGGGTGTAGCTAGAGTCTCTTTTGACTTGTTAGAAATCAGAAGGTGTTCGGCTGCATGTTCACTGGAAAAGAACACCTGATGGCACAAACCTTGCATTTCCATTTTAAAAGCTCTATCCATGCAGCACTGAAGATACCTAAATAACACTGTTTTTGACTGGCCTCTAGTCACTTCAGGCAGCCCTATGGAAGGAAAAGGAGTTTTCTCTAAGAAAACACGGTGCTTCCATAGCATGGGTGGGAGCTCCTCCTGTCATGCTCTAGAGCTACAGGGAAACTTGACGTGAGAACTTGCCTCAAGCTAAGGCCTGAGAAGCCCTGCTGAAGCGAAAGCGCTTAGCAGTCTCCATTAGGTCGTATTCGCAGTTCTGCTCTACTTTAACGTTTCTTCACTTTTCTAGACACTAGGCACCCTCGTGTAGGCACCCTTTTGCCTACAAATACAGTGAGTACCAGCAGGCTCCTCTGCCCTTCTAAGAAACATCCAGGCCTTGTAGCCTTTCCCAGTCAGTCAATGTATTCAGAGAGTAGGGCAACACACTGCACTCTTCCTTGGGAAAGCTAGATGTCCTCAGCGCTCCAACAGCTCCAGGGATTCTGTTCTCTCACGTCCTACATGCCATGGAAGTCTGCCTCATTGCCCTCATTGGAGCTACACTAAAAAACGCAATCTGCTTCGCCTTCCTTCTAGAAACTCTTACCCAAGGACCCCATACCTACAGGATAAAGGAGGCTTGCATTCCTACTGGAACCAAAGCAAAGTTTTTCCTGTTACACTGCAGGACTTTACAATAGGGTTAGGCCCGATAGCATACATAGAACGTTCCAAGGATGAAGGAGTTCGATACATGCAGAACACCCTGTGAAGAAAAGTTGATACAGCAAGGGACTAGGGTTTAGCTAGAGTCTCTTTTGACTTGTTATAAATCAGAAGGTGTTCGGCTGCACGTTCACTGGAAAAGAACACCTGAGAGCACAAACCTTGCGTTTCCATTTAAAAAGCTCTATCCACGCTGCACTGAAGATACCTAAATAACACTGTTTTTGACTGGCCTCTAGTCACTGCAGGCAGCCCTCTGGAAAGAAAAGGAGTTTTCTCTAAGAAAACACGGTGCTTCCATAGCATGGGTGGGAGCTCCTCCTGTCATGCTCTAGAGCTACAGGGAAACTTGACCTGAGTACTTGCCTCAAGCTAAGGCCTGAAAAGCCCTGCTGAAGCGAAAGCGTGCAGCAGTTTCCATAAGGTCGTATTCACAGTTCTGCTCTACTTTAACGTTTCTTCACTTTTCCTGACAGTAGGCACCCTCTTGTAGGCACCCTTTTTCTTGCAAATACAGTGAGTACCAGCAGTCTCCTTTGCCCTTCCAGGACACATCCCGACATAAAAGCCTTTCCCAGTAACTCTACGTATTCAGAGTGTAGGGCAACTCGCTGCACCCTTCCTTAAGAAGCTAGGTGGACTCAGCTCTTCAACAGCTCCAGGGATTCTGTTCTCGCACGTCCTACATGCCATGGATGTCTGCCTCATTGCCCTCATTGGTCCTACACTAAAAAGAGCAATCTGCTTCGCCTTCCTTCTAGGAACTCTTACCCAAGGACCCCATACCTACAGGTTAAAGAGGCTTGCATTCCTACTGGAACCAAAGCAAATGTTTTCCTGTTACACTGCAGGACTTTAGAATAGGGTTAGGCCAGATAGCATACATAGAACGTTCCAAGGATGAGGGAGTTCGATACATGCAGAACACCCTGTGAAGAAAAGGTGATTCCCCAAGAAACCAGGGAGTAGCTAGAGTCTCTTTTGACTTGTTAGAAATCAGAAGGTGATCGGCTGCATGTTCACTGGAAAAGAACACCTGAGAGCACAAACCTTGCTTTCCCAGTTGAAAAGCTCTATCCACGCTGCACTGAAGATACCTAAATAACACTGTTTTTCACTGGCCTCTAGTCACTGCAGGCAGCCCTCTGGAAAGAAAAGGAGTTTTCTCTAAGGAAACACGGTGCTTCCATAGCATGGGTGGGAGCTCCTCCTGTCATGCTCTAGAGCTACAGGGAAACTTGACGTGAGTACTTGCCTCAAGCTAAGGCCTGAAAAGCCCTGCTGAAGCGAAAGCGCTTAGCAGTTTCCATTAGGTCGTATTCGCAGTTCTGCTATACTTTAACGTTTCTTCACTTTTCTAGACACTAGGCACCCTCGTGTAGGCACCCTTTTGCCTACAAATACAGTGAGTACCAGCAGGCTCCTCTGCCCTTCTAAGAAACATCCAGGCCTAGTAGCCTTTCCCAGTCAGTCAATGTATTCAGAGGGTAGGGCAACACACTGCACTCTTCCTTGAGAAAGCTAGATGTCCTCAAGCTCCAACAGCTCCAGGGATTCTGTTCTCTCACGTCCTACATGCCATGGAAGTCTGCCTCATTGCCCTCATTGGAGCTACACTAAAAAACGCAATCTGCTTCGCCTTCCTTCTAGAAACTCTTACCCAAGGACCCCATACCTACAGGATAAAGGAGGCTTGCATTCCTACTGGAACCAAAGCAAAGTTTTTCCTGTTACACTGCAGGACTTTACAATAGGGTTAGGCCCGATAGCATACATAGAACTTTCCAAGGATGAAGGAGTTCGATACATGCAGAACAATTGTGAAGAAAAGTTGATACAGCAAGGGACCAGGGTGTAGCTAGAGTCTCTTTTGACTTGTTATAAATCAGAAGGTGTTCGGCTGCATGTTCACTGGAAAAGAACACCTGATGGCACAAACCTTGTGTTTCCATTTTAAAAGCTCTATCCATGCAGCACTGAAGATACCTAAATAACACTGTTTTTGACTGGCCTCTAGTCACTGCAGGCAGCCCTATGGAAGGAAAAGGATTTTTCTCTAAGAAAACACGGTGCTTCCATAGCATGGGTGGGAGCTCCTCCTGTCATGCTCTAGAGCTACAGGGAAACTTGACGTGAGTACTTGCCTCAAGCTAAGGCCTGAGAAGCCCTGCTGAAGCGAAAGCGCTTAGCAGTTTCCATTAGGTCGTATTCGCAGTTCTGCTCTACTTTAACGTTTCTTCACTTTTCCTGACACTAGGCACCCTCGTGTAGGCACCCTTTTTCTTGCAAATACACTGAGTACCAGCAGTCTCCTTTGCCCTTCCAGGACACATCCAGACATAAAAGCCTTTCCCAGTAACTCTACGTAATCAGAGTGTAGGGCAACTCGCTGCACCCTTCCTTAAGAAGCTAGGTGGACTCAGCTCTTCAACAGCTCCAGGGATTCTGTTCTCGCACGTCCTACATGCCATGGATGTCTGCCTCATTGCCCTCATTGGACCTACACTAAAAAAAGCAATCTGCTTCGCCTTCCTTCTAGGAACTCTTACCCAAGGACCCCATACCTACAGGTTAAAGAGGCTTGCATTCCTACTGGAACCAAAGCAAATGTTTTCCTGTTACACTGCAGGACTTTAGAATAGGGTTAGGCCCGATAGCATACATAGAACGTTCCAAGGATGAGGGAGTTCGATACATGCAGAACACCCTGTGAAGAAAAGTTGATTCAGCAAGGGACCAGGGTGTAGCTAGAGTCTCTTTTGACTTGTTAGAAATCAGAAGGTGTTCGGCTGCATGTTCACTGGAAAAGAACACCTGAGAGCACAAACCTTGCTTTCCCAGTTGAAAAGCTCTATCCACGCTGCACTGAAGATACCTAAATAACACTGTTTTTGACTGGCCTCTAGTCACTGCAGGCAGCCCTCTGGAAAGAAAAGGAGTTTTCTCTAAGGAAACACGGTGCTTCCATAGCATGGGTGGGAGCTCCTCCTGTCATGCTCTAGAGCTACAGGGAAACTTGACGTGAGTACTTGCGTCAAGCTAAGGCCTGAAAAGCCCTGCTGAAGCGAAAGCGTGTAGCAGTTTCCATTAGGTCGTATTCGCAGTTCTGCTCTACTTTAACGTTTCTTCACTTTTCCTGACACTAGGCACCCTCGTGTAGGCACCCTTTTTCTTGCAAATACAGTGAGTACCAGCAGTCTCCTTTGCCCTTCCAGGACACATCCAGACATAAAAGCCTTTCCCAGTAACTCTACGTATTCAGAGTGTAGGGCAACTCGCTGCACCCTTCCTTAAGAAGCTAGGTGGACGCAGCTCTTCAACAGCTCCAGGGATTCTGTTCTCGCACGTCCTACATGCCATGGAAGTCTGCCTCATTGCCCTCATTGGTCCTACACTAAAAAGAGCAATCTGCTTCACCTTCCTTCTAGGAACTCTTACCCAAGGACCCCATACCTACAGGTTAAAGAGGCTTGCATTCCTACTGGAACCAAAGCAAATGTTTTCCTGTTACACTGCAGGACTTTAGAATAGGGTTAGGCCCGATAGCATACATAGAACGTTCCAAGGATGAGGGAGTTCGATACATTCAGAACACCCTGTGAAGAAAAGTTGATTCCCCAAGGGACCAGGGTGTAGCTAGAGTCTCTTTTGACTTGTTAGAAAACAGAAGTGTTCGGCTGCATGTTCACTGGAAAAGAACACCTGAGAGCACAAACCTTGCTTTCCCAGTTGAAAAGCTCTATCCACGCTGCACTGAAGATACCTAAATAACACTGTTTTTGACTGGCCTCTAGTCACTGCAGGCAGCCCTCTGGAAAGAAAAGGAGTTTTCTCTAAGGAAACACGGTGCTTCCATAGCATGGGTGGGAGCTCCTCCTGTCATGCTCTAGAGCTACAGGGAAACTTGACGTGAGTACTTGCCTCAAGCTAAGGCCTGAAAAGCCCTGCTGAAGCGAAAGCGCTTAGCAGTTTCCATTAGGTCGTATTCGCAGTTCTGCTCTACTTTAACGTTTCTTCACTTTTCTAGACACTAGGCACCCTCGTGTAGGCACCCTTTTGCCTACAAATACAGTGAGTACCAGCAGGCTCATCTGCCCTTCTAAGAAACATCCAGGCCTAGTAGCCTTTCCCAGTCAGTCAATGTATTCAGAGGGTAGGGCAACACACTGCACTCTTCCTTGGGAAAGCTAGATGTCCTCAGCGCTCCAACAGCTCCAGGGATTCTGTTCTCTCACGTCCTACATGCCATGGAAGTCTGCCTCATTGCCCTCATTGGAGCTACACTAAAAAACGCAATCTGCTTCGCCTTCCTTCTAGAAACTCTTACCCAAGGATCCCATAGCTACAGAATAAAGGAGGCTTGCATTCCTACTGGAACCAAAGCAAAGTTTTTCCTGTTACACTGCAGGACTTTACAATAGGGTTAGGCCCGATAGCATACATAGAACGTTCCAAGGATGAAGGAGTTCGATACATGAAGAACACCCTGTGAAGGAAAGTTGATACAGCAAGGGACCAGGGTGTAGCTAGAGTATCTTTTGACTTGTTGTAAATCAGAAGGTGTTCGGCTGCATGTTCACTGGAAAAGAACACCTGATGGCACAAACCTTGCGTTTCCATTTTAAAAGCTCTATCCATGCAGCACTGAAGATACCTAAATAACACTGTTTTTGACTGGCCTCTAGTCACTGCAGGCAGCCCTATAGAAGGAAAAGGAGTTTTCTCTAAGAAAACACGGTGCTTCCATAGCATGGGTGGGAGCTCCTCCTGTCATGCTCTAGAGCTACAATGAAACTTGACGTGAGAACTTGCCTCAAGCTAAGGCCTGAGAAGCCCTGCTGAAGCGAAAGCGCTTAGCAGTTTCCATTAGGTCGTATTCGCAGTTCTGCTCTACTTTAACGTTCCTTCACTTTTCCTGACACTAGGCACCCTCGTGTAGGCACCCTTTTTCTTGCAAATACAGTGAGTACCAGCAGTCTCCTTTGCCCTTCCAGGACACATCCAGACATAAAAGCCTTTCCCAGTAACTCTACGTAATCAGAGTGTAGGGCAACTCGCTGCACCCTTCCTTAAGAAGCTAGGTGGACTCAGCTCTTCAACAACTCCAGGGATTCTGTTCTCGCACGTCCTACATGCCATGGATGTCTGCCTCATTGCCCTCATTGGACCTACACTAAAAAAAGCAATCTGCTTCGCCTTCCTTCTAGGAACTCTTATCCAAGGACCCCATACCTACATGTTAAAGAGGCTTGCATTCCTACTGGAACCAAAGCAAATGTTTTCTTGTTACACTGCAGGACTTTAGAATAGGGTTAGGCCCAATAGCATAAATAGAACGTTCCAAGGATGAAGGAGTTCGATACATGCAGAACACCCTGTGAAGAAAAGTTGATACAGCAAGGGACCAGGGTGTAGCTACAGTGTCTTTTGACTTGTTATAAATCAGAAGGTGTTCGGCTGCATGTTCACTGGAAAAGAACACCTGATGGCACAAACCTTGCGTTTCCATTTTAAAAGCTCTATCCATGCAGCACTGAAGATACCTAAATAACACTGTTTTTGACTGGCCTCTAGTCACTGCAGGCAGCCCTCTGGAAAGAAAAGGAGTTTTCTCTAAGAAAACACGGTGCTTCCATAGCATGGCTGGGAGCTCCTCCTGTCATGCTCTAGAGCTACAGGGAAACTTGACTTGAGTACTTGCCTCAAGCTAAGGCCTGAAAAGCCCTGCTGAAGCGAAAGCGTGTAGCAGTTTCCATTAGGTCGTATTCTCAGTTCTGCTCTACTTTAACGTTTCTTCACTTTTCCTGACACTAGGCACCCTCGTGTAGGCACCCTTTTTCTTGCAAATACAGTGAGTACCAGCAGTCTCCTTTGCCCTTCCAGGACACATCCAGACATAAAAGCCTTTCCCAGTAACTCTACGTATTCAGAGTGTAGGGCAACTCGCTGCACCCTTCCTTAAGAAGCTAGGTGGACTCAGCTCTTCAACAGCTCCAGGGATTCTGTTCTCGCACGTCCTACATGCCATGGAATTCTGCCTCATTGCCCTCATTGGACCTACACTAAGAAACACAATCTGCTTCGCCGTCCTCTAGGAAGTCTTACCCAAGGACCCCATACCTACAGGAGAAAGGAGGCTTGCATTCATACTGCAACCAAAGCACAGTTTTTCCTGGTACACTGCAAGGCTTTAAAATAGGCTTAGGCCTGATAGCATACATAGAACTTTCCAAGAATGAGGGCGTTCGATACATGCAGAACACCCTGTGAAGAAAAGTTGATTCAGCAAGGGACCAGGGTGTAGCTAGAGTCTCTTTTGTCTTGTTAGAAATCAGAAGGGTTTTGGCTGCATGTTCACCGGAATAGAAGACCTGATGGCACAAGCCTTGCTTTCCCATTTTAAATCTCTATCCATGCTAGCCTGAAGATCCCAAAATAACACTGTTTTTGACTGGCCTCTAGTCACTGTAGGGAGCCCTCTGGAAAGAAAAGGAGTTTTCTCTAAGAAAACACGGTGCTTCCATAGCATGGGTGGGAGCTCCTCCTGTCATGCTCTAGAGCTACAGGGAAACTTGACGTGAGTACTTGCCTCAAGCTAAGGCCTGAGAAGCCCTGCTTAAGCGAAAGCGCTTAGCAGTTTCCATTAGGTCGTATTCGCAGTTCTGCTCAACATTAACGTTTCTTCACTTTTCCTAACACTAGGCACCCTCGTGTAGGCTCCCTTTGTCTTGCAAATACAGTGAGTACCAGCAGTCTCCTTTGCCCTTCTAAGAAACATCCAGGCCTAGTAGGCTTTCCCAGTCAGTCAATGTATTCAGAGGGTAGGGCAACACACTGCACTCTTCCTTGGGAAAGCTAGATGTCCTCAGCGCTCCAACAGCTCCAGGGATTCTGTTCTCTCACGTCCTACATGCCAAAGAAGTCTGCCTCATTGCCCTCATTGGACCTACACTAAAAAAACAATCTGCTTCGCCTTCCTTCTAGGAACTCTTACCCCAGGACAACATACCTACAGGTTAAAGAGGCTTGCATTCCTACTGGAACCAAAGCAAATATTTTCCTGTTACACTGCAGGATTTTGAATAGGGTTAGGCCCGATAGCATACATAGAACGTTCCAAGGATGAGGGAGTTCGATACATGCAGAACACCCTGTGAAGAAAAGTTGATTCAGCAAGGGACCAGGGTGTAGCTAGAGTCTCTTTTGACTTGTTAGAAATCAGAAGGTGTTCGGCTGCATGTTCACTGGAAAAGAACACCTGAGAGCACAAACCTTGCTTTCCCAGTTGAAAAGCTCTATCCACGCTGCACTGAAGATACCTAAATAACACTGTTTTTGACTGGCCTCTATTCACTGCAGGCAGCCCTCTGGAAAGAAAAGGAGATTTCTCTAAGGAAACACGGTGCTTCCATAGCATGGGTGGGAGCTCCTCCTGTCATGCTCCAGAGCTACAGGGAAACTTGACGTGAGTACTTGCCTCAAGCTAAGGCCTGAAAAGCCCTGCTGAAGCGAAAGCGTGTAGCAGTTTCCATTAGGTCGTATTCGCAGTTCTGCTCTACTTTAACGTTTCTTCACTTTTCCTGACACTAGGCACTCTCGTGTAGGCACCCTTTTTCTTGCAAATACAGGGAGTACCAGCAGTCTCCTTTGCCCTTCCAGGACACATCCAGACATAAAAGCCTTTCCCAGTAACTCTACATATTCAGAGTGAAGGGCAACTCGCTGCACCCTTCCTTAAGAAGCTAGGTGGACTCAGCTCTTCAACAGCTCCAGGGATTCTGTTCTCGCACGTCCTACATGCCATGGAAGTCTCCCTCATTGCCCTCATTGGTCCTACACTAAAAAGAGCAATCTGCTTCGCCATCCTTCTAGGAACTCTTATCCAAGGACCCCATACCTACAGGTTAAAGAGGCTTGCATTCCTACTGGAACCAAAGCAAATGTTTTCCTGTTACACTGCAGGACTTTAGAATAGGGTTAGGCCCGATAGCATACATAGAACGTTCCAAGGATGAGGGAGTTCGATACATGCAGAACACCCTGTGAAGAAAAGTTGATTCCCCAAGGGACCAGGGTGTAGCTAGAGTCTCTTTTGACTTGTTAGAAATCAGAAGGTGTTCGGCTGCATGTTCACTGGAAAAGAACACCTGAGAGCACAAACCTTGCTTTCCCAGTTGAAAAGCTCTATCCACGCTGCACTGAAGATACCTAAATAACACTGTTTTTGACTGGCCTCTAGTCACTGCAGGCAGCCCTCTGGAAAGAAAAGGAGTTTTCTCGAAGGAAACACGGTGCTTCCATAGCATGGGTGGGAGCTCCTCCTGTCATGCTCTAGAGCTACAGGGAAACTTGACGTGAGTACTTGCCTCAAGCTAAGGCCTGAAAAGCCCTGCTGAAGCGAAAGTGCTTAGCAGTTTCCATTAGGTCGTATTCGCAGTTCTGCTATACTTTAACATTTCTTCACTTTTCTAGACACTAGGCACCCTCGTGTAGGCACCCTTTTGCCTACAAATACAGTGAGTACCAGCAGTCTCCTCTGCCCTTCTAAGAAACATCCAGGCCTAGTAGCCTTTCCCAGTCAGTCAATGTATTCAGAGGGTAGGGTAACACACTGCACTCTTCTTTGGGAAAGCTAGATGTCCTCAGCGCTCCAACAGCTCCAGGGATTCCGTCCTCTCACGTCCTACATGCCATGGAAGTCTGCCTCATTGCCCTCATTGGAGCTACACTAAAAAACGCTATCTGCTTCGCCTTCCTTCTAGAAACTCTTACCCAAGGACCCCATACCTACAGGATAAAGGAGGCTTGCATTCCTACTGGAACCAAAGCAAAGTTTTTCCTGTTACACTGCAGGACTTTACAATAGGGTTAGGCCCGATAGCATACATAGAACGTTCCAAGGATGAAGGAGTTCGATACATGCAGAACACCCTGTGAAGAAAAGTTGATACAGCAAGGGACCAGGGTGTAGCTAGAGTCTCTTTTGACTTGTTATAAATCAGAAGGTGTTCGGCTGCATGTTCACTGGAAAAGAACACCTGATGGCACAAACCTTGCATTTCCATTTTAAAAGCTCTATCCATGCAGCACTGAAGATACCTAAATAACACTGTTTTTGACTGGCCTCTAGTCACTGCAGGCAGCCCTCTGGAAAGAAAAGGAGTTTTCTCTAAGAAAACACGGTGCTTCCATAGCATGGGTGGGAGCTCCTCCTGTCATGCTCTAGAGCTACAGGGAAACTTGACGTGAGTACTTGCCTCAAGCTAAGGCCTGAGAAGCCCTCCTGAAGCGAAAGCGCTTAGCAGTTTCCATTGGGTCGTATTCGCAGTTCTGCTATACTTTAAAGTTTCTTCACTTTTCTAGACACTAGGCACCCTCGTGTAGGCACCCTTTTGCCTACAAATACAGTGAGTACCAGCAGGCTCCTAGGCCCTTCTAAGAAACATCCAGGCCTAGTAGCCTTTCCCAGTCAGTCAATGTATTCAGAGGGTAGGGCAACACACTGCACTCTTCCTTGGGAAAGCTAGATGTCCTCAGCGCTCCAACAGCTCCAGGGATTCTGTTCTCTCACGTCCTACATGCCATGGAAGTCTGCCTCATTGCCCTCATTGGACCTACACTAAAAAACGCAATATTCTTCGCCTTCCTTCTAGAAACTCTTACCCAAGGACCCCATACCTACAGGATAAAGGAGGCTTGCATTCCTACTGGAACCAAATCAAAGTTTTTCCTGTTAAACTGCAGGACTTTAGAATAGGGTTAGGCCCGATAGCATACATAGAACGTTCCAAGGATGAAGGAGTTCGATACATGCAGAACACCCTGTGAAGAAAAGTTGATACAGCAAGGGACCAGGGTGTAGCTAGAGTCTCTTTTGACTTGTTATAAATCAGAAGGTGTTCGGCTGCATGTTCACTGGAAAAGAACACCTGATGGCACAAACCTTGCGTTTCCATTTTAAAAGCTCTATCCATGCAGCACTGAAGATACCTAAATAACACTGTTTTTGACTGGCCTCCAGTCACTGCAGGCAGCCCTCTGGAAAGAAAAGGAGTTTTCTCTAAGAAAACACGGTGCTTCCATAGCATGTGGGGGAGCTCCTCCTGTCATGCTCTAGAGCTACAGGGAAACTTGACGTGAGTACTTGCCTCAAGCCAAGGCCTGAAAAGCCCTGCTGAAGCGAAAGCGCTTAGCAGTTTCCATTAGGTCGTATTCGCAGTTCTGCTCTACTTTAACGTTTCTTCACTTTTCCTGACACCAGGCACCCTCGTGTAGGCACCCTTTTTCTTGCAAATACAGTGAGTACCAGCAGTCTCCTTTGCCCTTCCAGGACTCATCCAGACATAAAAGCCTTTCCCAGTAACTCTACGTATTCAGAGTGTAGGGCAACTCGCTGCACCCTTCCTTAAGAAGCTAGGTGGACTCAGCTCTTCAACAGCTCCAGGGATTCTGTTCTCGCACGTCCTACATGCCATGGAAGTCTGCCTCATTGCCCTCATTGGACCTACACTAAAAAAAGCAATCTGCTTCGCCTTCCTTCTAGGAACTCTTACCCAAGGACCCCATACCTACAGGTTAAAGAGGCTTGCATTCCTACTGGAACCACAGCAAATATTTTCCTGTTACACTGCAGGACTTTACAATAGGGTTAGGCCCGATAGCATACATAAAACGTTCCAAGGATGAGGGAGTTCGATACATGCAGAACACCCTGTGAAGAAAAGTTGATTCAGCAAGGGACCAGGGTGTAGCTAGAGTCTCTTTTGACTTGTTAGAAATCAGAAGGTGTTCGGCTGCATGTTCACTGGAAAAGAACACCTGAGAGCACAAACCTTGCTTTCCCAGTTGAAAAGCTCTATCCACGCTGCACTGAAGATACCTAAATAACACTGTTTTTGACTGGCCTCTAGTCACTGCAGGCAGCCCTCTGGAAAGAAAAGGAGTTTTCTCTAAGGAAACACGGTGCTTCCATAGCATGGGTGGGAGCTCCTCATGTCATGCTCTAGAGCTACAGGGAAACTTGACGTGAATACTTGCCTCAAGCTAAGGCCTGAAAAGCCCTGCTGAAGCGAAAGCGCTTAGCAGTTTCCATTAGGTCGTATTCGCAGTTCTGCTCTACTTTAACGTTTCTTCACTTTTCTAGACACTAGGCACCCTCGTGTAGGCACCCTTTTGCCTACAAATACAGTGAGTACCAGCAGGCTCCTCTGCCCTTCTAAGAAACATCCAGGCCTAGTAGCCTTTCCCAGTCAGTCAATGTATTCAGAGGGTAGGGCAACACACTGCACTCTTCCTTGTGAAAGCTAGATATCCTCAGCGCTCCAACAGCTCCAGGGATTCTGTTCTCTCACATCCTATATGCCATGGAAGTCTGCCTCATTGCCCTCATTGGAGCTACACTAAAAAACGCAATCTGCTTCGCCTTCCTTCTAGAAACTCTTACCCAAGGACCCCATACCTACAGGATAAAGGAGGCTTGCATTCCTACTGGAACCAAAGCAAAGTTTTTCCTGTTACACTGCAGGACTTTACAATAGGTTTAGGCCCGATAGCATACATAGAACGTTCCAAGGATGAAGGAGTTCGATACATGCAGAACACCCTGTGAAGAAAAGTTGATACAGCAAGGGACCAGGGTGTAGCTAGAGTCTCTTTTGACTTGTTATAAATCAGAAGGTGTTCGGCTGCATGTTCACTGGAAAAGAACACCTGATGGCACAAACCTTGCGTTTCCATTTTAAAAGCTCTATCCATGCAGCACTGAAGATACCTAAATAACACTGTTTTTGACTGGCCTCTAGTCACTGCAGGCAGCCCTGTGGAAGGAAAGGGATTTTTCTCTAAGAAAACACGGTGCTTCCATAGCATGGGTGGGAGCTCCTCCTGTCATGCTCTAGAGCTACAGGGAAACTTGACGTGAGTACTTGCCTCAAGCTAAGGCCTGAAAAGCCCTGCTGAAGCGAAAGCGCTTAGCAGTTTCCATTAGGTCGTATTCGCAGTTCTGCTATACTTTAACGTTTCTTCACTTTTCCTGACAGTAGGCACCCTCGTGTAGGCACCCTTTTTCTTGCAAATACAGTGAGTACCAGCAGTCTCCTTTGCCCTTCCAGGACACATCCAGACATAAAAACCTTTCCCAGTAACTCTACGTATTCAGAGTGTAGGGCAACTCGCTGCACCCTTCCTTAAGAAGCTAGGTGGACTCAGCTCTTCAACAGCTCGAGGGATTTTGTTCTCGCACGTCCTACATGTCATGGAAGTCTGCCTCATTGCCCTCATTGGACCTACACTAAAAAAAGCAATCTGCTTCGCCTTCCTTCTAGGAACTCTTACCCAAGGACCCCATACCTACAGGTTAAAGAGGCTTGCATTCCTACTGGAACCAAAGCAAATGTTTTCCTGTTACACTGCAGGACTTTAGAATAGGGTTAGGCCCGATAGCATACATAGAACGTTCCAAGGATGAGGGATTTCGATACATGCAGAACACCCTGTGAAGAAAAGTTGATTCAGCAAGGGACAAGTGTGTAGCTAGAGTCTCTTTTGACTTGTTAGAAATCAGAAGGTGTTCGGCTGCATGTTCACTGGAAAAGAACACCTGAGAGCAGAAACCTTTCTTTCCCAGTTGAAAAGCTCTATCCACGCTGCAGTGAAGATACCTAAATAACACTGTTTTTGACTGGCCTCTAGTCACTGCAGGCAGCCCTCTGGAAAGAAAAGGAGTTTTCTCGAAGGAAACACGGTGCTTCCATAGCATGTGTGGGAGCTCCTCCTGTCATGCTCTTGAGCTACAGGGAAACTTGACGTGAGTACTTGCCTCAAGCTAAGGCCTGAAAAGCCCTGCTGAAGTGAAACCGCTTAGCAGTTTCCATTAGGTCGGATTCGCAGTTCTGCTCTACTTTAAAGTTTCTTCACTTTTCTAGACACTAGGCACCCTCGTGTAGGCACCCTTTGCCTACAAATACAGTGAGTACCACCAGGCTCCTCTGCCCTTCTAAGAAACATCCAGGCCTAGTAGCCTTTCCCAGTCAGTCAATGTATTCAGAGGGTAGGGCAACACACTGCACTCTTCCTTGAGAAAGCTAGATGTCCTCAGCGCTCCAACAGCTCCAGGGATTCTGTTCTCGCACGTCCTACATGCCATGGAAGTCTGTCTCATTGCCCTCATTGGAGCTACACTAAAAAACGCAATCTGCTTTGCCTTCCTTCTAGAAACTCTTACCCAAGGACCCCATAACTACAGGATAAAGGAGGCTTGCATTCCTACTGGAACCAAAGCAAAGTTTTTCCTGTTACACTGCAGGACTTTAGAATAGGGTTAGGCCCGATAGCATACATAGAACGTTCCAAGGATGAAGGAGTTCGATACATGCAGAACACCCTGTGAAGAAAAGTTGATACAACAAGGGACCAGGGTGTAGCTAGAGTCTCTTTTGACTTGTTATAAATCAGAAGGTGTTCGGCTGCATGTTCACTGGAAAAGAACACCTGATGGCACAAACCTTGCGTTTCCATTTTAAAAGCTCTATCCATGCAGCACTGAAGATACCTAAATAACACTGTTTTTGACTGGCCTCTAGTCACTGCAGGCAGCCCTGTGGAAGGAAAGGGAGTTTTCTCTAAGAAAACACGGTGCTTCCATAGCATGGGTGGGAGCTCCTCCTGTCATGCTCTAGAGCTACAGGGAAACTTGACGTGAGTACTTGCCTCAAGGTAAGGCCTGAAAAGCCCTGCTGAAGCGAAAGCGCTTAGCAGTTTCCATTAGGTCGTATTCGCATTTCTGCTCTACTCTAACGTTTCTTCACTTTTCCTGACACTAGGCACCCTCATGTAGGCACCCTTTTTCTTGCAAATACAGAGAGTACCAGCAGTCTCCTTTGCCCTTCCAGGACACATACAGACATAAAAGCCTGTCCCAGTAACTCTACGTATTCTGAGTGTAGGGCAACTCGCTGCACCCTTCCTTAAGAAGCTAGGTGGACTCAGCTCTTCAACAGCTCCAGGGATTCTGTTCTCGCACGTCCTACATGCCATGGAAGTCTGCCTCTTTGCCCTCATTGGACCTACACTAAAAAAAGCAATCTGCTTCGCCTTCCTTCTAGGAACTCTTACCCAAGGACACCATACCTACAGGTTAAAGAGGCTTGAATTCCTACTGGAACCAAAGCAAATATTTTCCTGTTACAAGGCAGGATTTTAGAATAGGGTTAGGCCCGATAGCATACATAGAACGTTCCAAGGATGAGGGAGTTCCATACATGCAGAACACCCTGTGAAGAAAAGTTGATTCAGCAAGGGACCAGGGTGTAGCTAGGGTCTCTTTTGACTTGTTAGAAATCAGAAGGTGTTCGGCTGCATGTTCAGTGGAAAAGAACACCTGAGAGCACAAACCTTGCTTTCCCAGTTGAAAAGCTCTATCCACGCTGCACTGAAGATACCTAAATAACACTGTTTTTGACTGGCCTCTAGTCACTGCAGGCAGCCCTCTGGAAAGAAAAGGCGTTTTCTCTAAGGAAACACGGTGCTTCCATAGCATGTGGAGGAGCTCCTCCTGTCATGCGCTAGAGCTAAAGGGAAACTTGACGTGAGTACTTGCCTCAAGCTAATGCCTGAAAAGCCCTCCTGAAGCGAAAGCGCTTAGTAGTTTCCATTAGGTCGTATTCGCAGTTCTGCTCTACTTTAACGTTTCTTCACTTTTCCTGACACTAGGCACCCTCGTGTAGGCACCCTTTTTCTTGCAAATACAGTGAGTACCAGCAGTCTCCTTTGCCCTTCCAGGACACATCCAGACATAAAAGCCTTTCCCAGTAACTCTACGTATTCAGAGTGTAGGGCAACTCGCTGCACCCTTCCTTAAGAAGCTAGGTGGACTCAGCTCTTCAACAGCTCCAGGGATTCTGTTCTCGCACGTCCTACATGCCATGGAAGTCTGCCTCATTGCCCTCATTGGACCTACACTAAAAAAAGCAATCTGCTTCGCCTTCCTTCTAGGAACTCTTACCCAAGGACCCCATACCTACAGGTTAAAGTGGCTTGCATTCCTACTGGAACCAAAGCAAATATTTTCCTGTTACACTGCAGGACTTTAGAATAGGGTTAGGCCCGATAGCATACATAGAACGTTCCAAGGATGAGGGAGTTCGATACATGCAGAACACCCTGTGAAGAAAAGTTGATTCAGCAAGGGACCAGGGTGTAGCTAGAGTCTCTTTTGACTTGTTAGAAATCAGAAGGTGTTCGGCTGCATGTTCACTGGAAAAGAACACCTGAGAGCACAAACCTTGCTTTCCCAGTTGAAAAGCTCTATCCACGCTGCACTGAAGATACCTAAATAACACTGTTTTTGACTGGCCTCTAGTCACTGCAGGCAGCCCTCTGGAAAGAAAAGGAGTTTTCTCTAAGGAAATACGGTGCTTCCATAGCATGGGTGGGAGCTCCTCCTGTCATGCTCTAGAGCTACAGGGAAACTTGACGTGAGTACTTGCCTCAAGCTAAGGCCTGAAAAGCCCTGCTGAAGCGAAAGCGCTTAGCAGTTTCCATTGGGTCGTATTCGCAGTTCTGCTATACTTTAACGTTTCTTCACTTTTCTAGACACTAGGCACCCTCGTGTAGGCACCCTTTTGCCTACAAATACAGTGAGTACCAGCAGGCTCCTCTGCCCTTCTAAAAAACATCCAGGCCTAGTAGCATTTCCCAGTCAGTCAATGTATTCAGAGGGTAGGGCAACACACTGCACTCTTCCTTGGGAAAGCTAGATGTCCTCAGAGCTCCAAGAGCTCCAGGGATTCTGTTCTCTCACGTCCTACATGCCATGGAATTCTGCCTCATTGCCCTCATTGGAGCTACACTAAAAAACGCAATCTGCTTCGCCTTCCTTCTAGAAACTCTTACCCAAGGACCCCATACCTACAGGATAAAGGAGGCTTGCATTCCTACTGGCACCAAAGCAAAGTTTTTCCTGTTACACTGCAGGACTTTACAATAGGGTTAGGCCCGATAGCATACATAGAACGTTCCAAGGATGAAGGAGTTCGAAACATGCAGAACACCCTGTGAAGAAAAGTTGATACAGCAAGGGACCAGGGTGTAGCTAGAGTCTCTTTTGACTTGTTATAAATCAGAAGGTGTTCGGCTGCATGTTCACTGGAAAAGAACACCTGATGGCACAAACTTTGCGTTTCAATTTTAAAAGCTCTATCCATGCTGCACTGAAGATACCTAAATAACACTGTTTTTGACTGGCCTCTAGTCACTGCAGGCAGTCCTCTGGAAAGAAAAGGAGTTTTCTCTAAGAAAACACGGTGCTTCCATAGCATGGGTGGGAGCTCCTCCTGTCATGCTCTAGAGCTACAGGGAAACTTGACGTGAGTACTTGCCTCAAGCTAAGGCCTGAAAAGCCCTCCTGAAGCGAAAGCGCTTACCAGTTTCCATTAGGTCGTATTCGCAGTTCTGCTCTACTTTAACGTTTCTTCACTTTTCCTGACACTAGGCACCCTCGTGTAGGCACCCTTTTTCTTGCAAATACAGTGAGTACCAGCAGTCTCCTTTGCCCTTCCAGGACACATCCAGACATAAAAGCCTTTCCCAGTAACTCTACGTATTCAGAGTGTAGGGCAACTCGCTGCACCCTTCCTTAAGAAGCTAGGTGGACTCAGCTCTTCAACAGCTCCAGGGATTCTGTTCTCGCACGTCCTACATGCCATGGAAGTCTGCCTCATTGCCCTCATTGGGCCTACACTAAAAAAAGCAATCAGCTTCGCCTTCCTTCTAGGAACTCTTACCCAAGGACCCCATACCTACAGGTTAAAGAGGCTTGCATTCCTACTGGTACCAAAGCAAATGTTTTCCTGTTACATTGCAGGACTTTACAATAGGGTTACGCCCGATAGCATACATAGAACGTTCCAAGGATGAGGGAGTTCGATACATGCAGAACACCCTGTGAAGAAAAGTTGATTCAGCAAGGGACCAGGGTGTAGCTAGAGTCTCTTTTGACTTGTTAGAAATCAGAAGGTGTTCGGCTGCATGTTCACTGGAAAAGAACACCTGAGACCACGAACCTTGCTTTCCCAGTTGAAAAGCTCTATCCACGCTGCACTGAAGATACCTAAATAACACTGTTTTTGACTGGCCTCTAGTCACTGCAGGCAGCCCTCTGGAAAGAAAAGGAGTTTTCTCGAAGGAAACACGGTGCTTCCATAGCATGGGTGGGAGCTCCTCCTGTCATGCTCTAGAGCTACAGGGAAACTTGACGTGAGTACTTGCCTCAAGCTAAGGCCTGAAAAGCCCTCCTGAAGCGAAAGCGCTTAGCAGTTTCCATTAGGTCGTATTCGCAGTTCTGCTCTACTTTAACGTTTCTTCACTTTTCTAGACACTAGGCACCCTCTTGTAGGCACCCTTTTGCCTACAAATACAGTGAGTACCAGCAGGCTCCTCTGCCCTTCTAAGAAACATCCAGGCCTAGTAGCCTTTCCCAGTCAGTCAATGTATTCAGAGGGTAGGGCAACACACTGCACTCTTCCTTGGTAAAGCTAGATGTCCTCAGCGCTCCAACAGCTCCAGGGATTCTTTTCTCGCGCGTCCTACATGCCATGGAAGTCTGTCTCATTGCCCTCATTGGAGCTACACTAAAAAACGCAATCTGCTTCGCCTTCCTTCTAGAAACTCTTACCCAAGGACCCCATAACTACAGGATAAAGGAGGCTTGCATTCCTACTGGAACCAAAGCAAAGTTTTTCCTGTTACACTGCAGGACTTTAGAATAGGGTTAGGCCCGATAGCATACATAGAACGTTCCAAGGATGAAGGAGTTCGATACATGCAGAACACCCTGTGAAGAAAAGTTGATACAGCAAGGGACCAGGGTGTAGCTAGAGTCTCTTTTGACTTGTTATAAATCAGAAGGTGTTCGGCTGCATGTTCACTGGAAAAGAACACCTGATGGCACAAACCTTGCGTTTCCATTTTAAAAGCTCTATCCATGCAGCACTGAAGATAACTAAATAACACTGTTTTTGACTGGCCTCTAGTCACTGCAGGCAGCCCTGTGGAAGGAAAGGGAGTTTTCTCTAAGAAAACACGGTGCTTCCATAGCATGGGTGGGAGCTCCTCCTGTCATGCTCTAGAGCTACAGGGAAACTTGACGTGAGTACTTGCCTCAAGCTAAGGCCTGAAAAGCCCTGCTGAAGCGAAAGCGTGTAGCAGTTTCCATTAGGTCGTATTCGCAGTTCTGCTCTACTTTAACGTTTCTTCACTTTTCTAGACACTAGGCACCCTCGTGTAGGCACCCTTTTTCTTGCAATTACAGTGAGTACCAGCAGTCTCCTTTGCCCTTCCAGGACACATCCAGACATAAAAGCCTTTCCCAGTAACTCTACGTATTCGGAGTGTAGGGCAACTCGCTGCACCCTTCCTTAAGAAGCTAGGTGGACTCAGCTCTTCAACAGCTCCAGGGATTCTGTTCTCGCACGTCCTACATGCCATGGAATTCTGCCTCATTGCCCTCATTGGACCTACACTAAGAAACACAATCTGCTTCGCCGTCCTCTAGGAACTCTTACCCAAGGACCCCATACCTACAGGAGAAAGGAGGCTTGCATTCCTACTGCAACCAAAGCACAGTTTTTCCTGGTACACTGCAGGGCTTGAAAATAGGCTTAGGCCTGATAGCATACATAGAACTTTCCAAGAATGAGGGCGTTCGATACATGCAGAACACCCTGTGAAGAAAAGTTGATTCAGCAAGGGACAAGGATGTAGCTAGAGTCTCTTTTGACTTGTTAGAAATCAGAAGGGTTTTGGCTGCATGTTCACCAGAATAGAAGACCTGATGGCACAAGCCTTGCTTTCCCATTTTAAATCTCTATCCATGCTAGCCTGAAGATCCCTAAATAACACTGTTTTTGACTGGCCTCTAGTCACTGTAGGGAGCCCTCTGGAAAGAAAAGGCGTTTTCTCTAAGGAAACACGGTGCTTCCATAGCATGTGGGGGAGCTCCTCCTGTCATGCTCTACAGCTACAGGGAAACTTGACGTGAGTACCTGCCTCAAGCTAAGGCCTGAAAAGCCCTGCTGAATCGAGAGCGCTTAGCAGTTTCCATTAGGTCGTATTCGCAGTTCTGCTCTACTTTAACGTTTCTTCACTTTTCCTGACACTAGGCACCCTCGTGTAGGCACCCTTTTACTTGCAAATACAGTGAGTTCCAGCAGTCTCCTTTGCCCTTCCAGGACACATCCAGACATAAAAGCCTTTCCCAGTAACTCTACGTATTCAGAGTGTAGGGCAACTCGCTGCACCCTTCCTTAAGAAGCTAGGTGGACTCAGCTCTTCAACAGCTCCAGGGATTCTGTTCTCGCACGTCCTACATGCCATGGAAGTCTGCCTCATTGCCCTCATTGGACCTACACTAAAAAAAGCAATCTGCTTCGCCTTCCTTCTAGGAACTCTTACCCAAGGACACCATACCTACAGGTTAAAGAGGCTTGCATTCCTACTGGAACCAAAGCAAATATTTTCCTGTTACACTGCAGGATTTTAGAATAGGGTTAGGCCCGATAGCATACATAGAACGTTCCAAGGATGAGGGAGTTCGATACATGCAGAACACCCTGTGAAGAAAAGTTGATTCAGCAAGGGACCAGGGTGTAGCTAGGGTCTCTTTTGACTTGTTAGAAATCAGAAGGTGTTCGGCTGCATGTTCACTGGAAAAGAACACCTGAGAGCACAAACCTTGCTTTCCCAGTTGAAAAGCTCTATCCACGCTGCACTGAAGATACCTAAATAACACTGTTTTTGACTGGCCTCTAGTCACTGCAGGCAGCCCTCTGGAAAGAAAAGGCGTTTTCTCTAAGGAAACACGGTGCTTCCATAGCATGTGGAGGACCTCCTCCTGTCATGCGCTAGAGCTAAAGGGAAACTTGACGTGAGTACTTGCCTCAAGCTAATGCCTGAAAAGCCCTCCTGAAGCGAAAGCGCTTAGTAGTTTCCATTAGGTCGTATTCGCAGTTCTGCTCTACTTTAACGTTTCTTCACTTTTCCTGACACTAGGCACCCTCGTGTAGGCACCCTTTTTCTTGCAAATACAGTGAGTACCAGCAGTCTCCTTTGCCCTTCCAGGACACATCCAGACATAAAAGCCTTTCCCAGTAACTCTACGTATTCAGAGTGTAGGGCAACTCGCTGCACCCTTCCTTAAGAAGCTAGGTGGACTCAGCTCTTCAACAGCTCCAGGGATTCTGTTCTCGCACGTCCTACATGCCATGGAAGTCTGCCTCATTGCCCTCATTGGACCTACACTAAAAAAAGCAATCTGCTTCGCCTTCCTTCTAGGAACTCTTACC
This sequence comes from Eschrichtius robustus, assembly GCF_028021215.1. Lineage (NCBI taxonomy): Eukaryota > Metazoa > Chordata > Mammalia > Artiodactyla > Eschrichtiidae > Eschrichtius > Eschrichtius robustus. Next base: position 38,214,439 of record NC_090844.1, on the reverse strand, counting down.
CAAGGACCCCAAACCTACAGGTTAAAGTGGCTTGCATTCCTACTGGAACCAAAGCAAATATTTTCCTGTTACACTGCAGGACTTTAGAATAGGGTTAGGCCCGATAGCATACATAGAACGTTCCAAGGATGAGGGAGTTCGATACATGCAGAACACCCTGTGAAGATAAGTTGATTCAGCAAGGGACAAGTGTGTAGCTAGAGTCTCTTTTGACCTGTTAGAAATCAGAAGGTGTTCGGCTGCATGTTCAATGGAAAAGAACACCTGAGAGCACAAACCATGCTTTCCCAGTTGAAAAGCTCTATCCACGCTGCACTGAAGATACCTAAATAACACTGTTTTTGACTGGCCTCTAGTCACTGCAGGCAGCCCTCTGGAAAGAAAAGGAGTTTTCTCGAAGGAAACACGGTGCTTCCATAGCATGGGTGGGAGCTCCTCCTGTCATGCTCTAGAGCTACAGGGAAACTTGACGTGAGTACTTGCCTCAAGCTAAGGCCTGAAAAGCCCTGCTGAAGCGAAAGCGCGTAGCAGTTTCCATTGGGTCGTATTCGCAGTTCTGCTATACTTTAAAGTTTCTTCACTTTTCTAGACACTAGGCACCCTCGTGTAGGCACCCTATTGCCTACAAATACAGTGAGTACCAGCAGGCTCCTCTGCCCTTCTAAGAAACATCCAGGCCTAGTAGCCTTTCCCAGTCAGTCAATGTATTCAGAGGGTAGGGCAACACACTGCACTCTTCCTTGGGAAAGCTAGATGTCCGCAGCGCTCCAACAGCTCCAGGGATTCTGTTCTCTCACGTCCTACATGCCATGGAAGTCTGCCTCATTGCTCTCATTGGAGCTACACTAAAAAACGCAATATTCTTCGCCTTCCTTCTAGAAACTCTTACCCAAGGACCCCATACCTACAGGATAAAGGAGGCTTGCATTCCTACTGGAACCAAATCAAAGTTTTCCCTGTTACACTGCAGGACTTTAGAATAGGGTTAGGCCCGTTAGCATACATAGAACGTTCCAAGGATGAAGGAGTTCGATACATGCAGAACACCCTGTGAAGAAAAGTTGATACAGCAAGGGACCAGGGTGTATCTAGAGTCTCTTTTGACTTGTTATAAATCAGAAGGTGTTCGGCTGCATGTTCACTGGAAAAGAACACCTGATGGCACAAACCTTGCGTTTCCATTTTAAAAGCTCTATCCATGCAGCACTGAAGATACCTAAATAACACTGTTTTTGACTGGCCTCCAGTCACTGCAGGCAGCCCTCTGGAAAGAAAAGGAGTTTTCTCTAAGAAAACACGGTGCTTCCATAGCATGTGGGGGAGCTCCTCCTGTCATGCTCTAGAGCTACAGGGAAACTTGACGTGAGTACTTGCCTCAAGCCAAGGCCTGAAAAGCCCTGCTGAAGCGAAAGTGCTTAGCAGTTTCCATTAGGTCGTATTCGCAGTTCTGCTCTGCTTTAACGTTTCTTCACTTTTCCTGACACCAGGCACCCTCGTGTAGGCACCCTTTTTCTTGCAAATACAGTGAGTACCAGCAGTCTCCTTTGCCCTTCCAGTTCACATCCAGACATAAAAGCCTTTCCCAGTAACTCTACGTATTCAGAGTGTAGGGCAACTCGCTGCACCCTTCCTTAAGAAGCTAGGTGGACTCAGCTCTTCAACAGCTCCAGGGATTCTGTTCTCGCACGTCCTGCATGCCATGGAAGTCTGCCTCATTGCCCTCATTGGACCTACACTAAAAAAAGCAATCTGCTTCGCCTTCCTTCTAGGAACTCTTACCCAAGGACCCCATACCTACAGGTTAAAGAGGCTTGCATTCCTACTGGAACCACAGCAAATATTTTCCTGTTACACTGCAGGACTTTACAATAGGGTTAGGCCCGATAGCATACATAAAACGTTCCAAGGATGAGGGAGTTCGATACATGCAGAACACCCTGTGAAGAAAAGTTGATTCAGCAAGGGATCAGGGTGTAGCTAGAGTCTCTTTTGACTTGTTAGATATCAGAAGGTGTTCGGCTGCATGTTCACTGGAAAAGAACACCTGAGAGCACAAACCTTGCGTTTCCATTTTAAAACCTCTATCCACGCTGCACTGAAGATACCTAAATAACACTGTTTTTGACTGGCCTCTAGTCACTGCAGGCAGCCCTCTTGAAAGAAAAGGAGTTTTCTCTAAGGAAACACGGTGCTTCCATAGCATGGGTGGGAGCTCCTCATGTCATGCTCTAGAGCTACAGGGAAACTTGACGTGAGTACTTGCCTCAAGCTAAGGCCTGAAAAGCCCTGCTGAAGCGAAAGCGCTTAGCCGTTTCCATTAGGTCGTATTCGCAGTTCTGCTCTACTTTAACGTTTCTTCACTTTTCTAGACACTAGGCACCCTTGTGTAGGCACCCTTTTGCCTACAAATACAGTGAATACCAGCAGGCTCCTCTGCCCTTCTAAGAAACATCCAGGCCTAGTAGCCTTTCCCAGTCAGTCAATGTATTCAGAGGGTAGGGCAACACACTGCACTCTTCCTTGGGAAAGCTAGATGTCGTCAGCGCTCCAACAGCTCCAGGGATTCTGTTCTCGCACGTCCTACATGCCATGGAAGTCTGTCTCATTGCCCTCATTGGAGCTACACTAAAAAACGCAATCTGCTTCGCCTTCCTTCTAGAAACTCTTACCCAAGGACCCCATAACTACAGGATAAAGGAGGCTTGCATTCCTACTGGAACCAAAGCAAAGTTTTTCCTGTTACACTGCAGGAGTTTAGAATAGGGTTATGCCCGATAGCATACATAGAACGTTCCAAGGATGAAGGAGTTCGATACATGCAGAACACCCTGTGAAGAAAAGTTGATACAGCAAGGGACCAGGGTGTAGCTAGAGTCTCTTTTGACTTGTTATAAATCAGAAGGTGTTCGGCTGCATGTTCACTGGAAAAGAACATCTGATGGCACAAACCTTGCGTTTCCATTTTAAAAGCTCTATCCATGCAGCACTGAAGATACCTAAATAACACTGTTTTTGACTGGCCTCTAGTCACTGCAGGCAGCCCTGTGGAAGGAAAGGGAGTTTTCTCGAAGAAAACACGGTGCTTCCATAGCATGGGTGGGAGCTCCTCCTGTCATGCTCTAGAGCTACAGGGAAACTTGACGTGAGTACTTGCCTCAAGCTAAGGCCTGAAAAGCCCTGCTGAAGCGAAAGCGTGTAGCAGTTTCCATTAGGTCGTATTCGCAGTTCTGCTCTACTTTAACGTTTCTTCACTTTTCCTGACACTAGGCACCCTCGTGTAGGCACCCTTTTTCTTGCAAATACAGTGAGTTCCAGCAGTCTCCTTTGCCCTTCCAGGACACATCCAGACATAAAAGCCTTTCCCAGTAACTCTACGTATTCAGAGTGTAGGGCAACCCGCTGCACCCTTCCTTAAGAAGCTAGGTGGACTCAGCTCTTCAACAGCTCCAGGGATTCTGTTCTCGCACGTCCTACATGCCATGGAAGTCTGCCTCATTGCCCTCATTGGACCTACACTAAGAAACACAATCTGCTTCGCCGTCCTCTAGGAACTCTTACCCAAGGACCCCATACCTACAGGAGAAAGGAGGCTTGCATTCCTACTGCAACCAAAGCACAGTTTTTCCTGGTACACTGCAGGGCTTTAAAATAGGCTTAGGCCTGATAGCATACATAGAACTTTCCAAGAATGAGGGCGTTCGATACATGCAGAACACCCTGTGAAGAAAAGTTGATTCAGCAAGGGACAAGGGTGTAGCTAGAGTCTCTTTTGACTTGTTAGAAATCAGAAGGGTTTTGGCTGCATGTTCACCAGAATAGAAGACCTGATGGCACAAGCCTTGCTTTCCCATTTTAAATCTCTATCCGTGCTAGATTGAAGATCCCTAAATAACACTGTTTTTGACTGGCCTCTAGTCACTGTAGGGAGCCCTCTGGAAAGAAAAGGCGTTTTCTCTAAGGAAACACGGTGCTTCCATAGCATGTGGGGGAGCTCCTCCTCTCATGCTCTAGAGCTACAGGGAAACTTGACGTGAGTACCTGCCTCAAGCTAAGGCCTGAAAAGCCCTGCTGAATCGAAAGCGCTTAGCAGTTTCCATTAGGTCGTATTCGCAGTTCTGCTCTACTTTAACGTTTCTTCACTTTTCCTGAAACTAGGCACCCTCGTGTAGGCACCCTTTTTCTTGCAAATACAGTGAGTACCAGCAGTCTCCTTTGCCCTTCCAGGACACATCCAGACATAAAAGCCTTTCCCAGTAACTCTACGTATTCAGAGTGTAGGGCAACTCGCTGCACCCTTCCTTAAGAAGCTAGGTGGACTCAGCTCTTCAACAGCTCCAGGGATTCTGTTCTCGCACATCCTACATGCCATGGAAGTCTGCCTCATTGCCCTCATTGGACCTACACTAAAAAAAGCAATCTGCTTCGCCTTCCTTCTAGGAACTCTTACCCAAGGACACCATACCTACAGGTTAAAGAGGCTTGAATTCCTACTGGAACCAAAGCAAATATTTTCCTGTTACAAGGCAGGATTTTAGAATAGGGTTAGGCCCGATAGCATACATAGAACGTTCCAAGGATGAGGGAGTTCGATACATGCAGAACACCCTGTGAAGAAAAGTTGATTCAGCAAGGGACCAGGTTGTAGCTAGGGTCTCTTTTGACTTGTTAGAAATCAGAAGGTGTTCGGCTGCATGTTCACTGGAAAAGAACACCTGAGAGCACAAACCTTGCTTTCCCAGTTGAAAAGCTCTATCCACGCTGCACTGAAGATACCTAAATAACACTTTTTTGACTGGCCTCTAGTCACTGCAGGCAGCCCTCTGGAAAGAAAAGGCGTTTTCTCTAAGGAAACACGGTGCTTCCATAGCATGTGGAGGAGCTCCTCCTGTCATGCGCTAGAGCTAAAGGGAAACTTGACGTGAGTACTTGCCTCAAGCTAAGGCCTGAAAAGCCCTCCTGAAGCGAAAGCGCTTAGCAGTTTCCATTAGGTCGTATTCGCAGTTCTGCTCTACTTTAACGTTTCTTCACTTTTCTAGACACTAGGCACCCTCGTGTAGGCACCCTTTTGCCTACAAATACAGTGAGTACCAGCAGGCTCCTCTGCCCTTCTAAGAAACATCCAGGCCTAGTAGCCTTTCCCAGTCAGTCAATGTATTCAGAGGGTAGGGCAACACACTGCACTCTTCCTTGGTAAAGCTAGATGTCCTCAGCGCTCCAACAGCTCCAGGGATTCTTTTCTCGCGCGTCCTACATGCCATGGAAGTCTGTCTCATTGCCCTCATTGGAGCTACACTAAAAAACGCAATCTGCTTCGCCTTCCTTCTAGAAACTCTTACCCAAGGACCCCATAACTACAGGATAAAGGAGGCTTGCATTCCTACTGGAACCAAAGCAAAGTTTTTCCTGTTACACTGCAGGATTTTAGAATAGGGTTAGGCCCGATAGCATACATAGAACGTTCCAAGGATGAAGGAGTTCGATACATGCAGAACACCCTGTGAAGAAAAGTTGATACAGCAAGGGACCAGGGTGTAGCTAGAGTCTCTTTTGACTTGTTATAAATCAGAAGGTGTTCGGCTGCATGTTCACTGGAAAAGAACACCTGATGGCACAAACCTTGCGTTTCCATTTTAAAAGCTCTATCCATGCAGCACTGAAGATACCTAAATAACACTGTTTTTGACTGGCCTCTAGTCACTGCAGGCAGCCCTGTGGAAGGAAAGGGAGTTTTCTCTAAGAAAACACGGTGCTTCCATAGCATGGGTGGGAGCTCCTCCTGTCATGCTCTAGAGCTACAGGGAAACTTGACGTGAGTACTTGCCTCAAGCTAAGGCCTGAAAAGCCCTGCTGAAGCGAAAGCGTGTAGCAGTTTCCATTAGGTCGTATTCGCAGTTCTGCTCTACTTTAACGTTTCTTCACTTTTCCTGACACTAGGCACCCTCGTGTAGGCACCCTTTTTCTTGCAATTACAGTGAGTACCAGCAGTCTCCTTTGCCCTTCCAGGACACATCCAGACATAAAAGCCTTTCCCAGTAACTCTACGTATTCGGAGTGTAGGGCAACTCGCTGCACCCTTCCTTAAGAAGCTAGGTGGACTCAGCTCTTCAACAGCTCCAGGGATTCTGTTCTCGCACGTCCTACATGCCATGGAAGTCTGCCTCATTGCCCTCATTGGACCTACACTAAGAAACACAATCTGCTTCGCCGTCCTCTAGGAACTCTTACCCAAGGACCCCATACCTACAGGAGAAAGGAGGCTTGCATTCCTACTGCAACCAAAGCACAGTTTTTCCTGGTACACTGCAGGGCTTGAAAATAGGCTTAGGCCTGATAGCATACATAGAACTTTCCAAGAATGAGGGCGTTCGATACATGCAGAACACCCTGTGAAGAAAAGTTGATTCAGCAAGGGACAAGGATGTAGCTAGAGTCTCTTTTGACTTGTTAGAAATCAGAAGGGTTTTGGCTGCATGTTCACCAGAATAGAAGACCTGATGGCACAAGCCTTGCTTTCCCATTTTAAATCTCTATCCGTGCTAGATTGAAGATCCCTAAATAACACTGTTTTTGACTGGCCTCTAGTCACTGTAGGGAGCCCTCTGGAAAGAAAAGGCGTTTTCTCTAAGGAAACACGGTGCTTCCATAGCATGTGGGGGAGCTCCTCCTCTCATGCTCTAGAGCTACAGGGAAACTTGACGTGAGTACCTGCCTCAAGCTAAGGCCTGAAAAGCCCTGCTGAATCGAAAGCGCTTAGCAGTTTCCATTAGGTCGTATTCGCAGTTCTGCTCTACTTTAACGTTTCTTCACTTTTCCTGAAACTAGGCACCCTCGTGTAGGCACCCTTTTTCTTGCAAATACAGTGAGTACCAGCAGTCTCCTTTGCCCTTCCAGGACACATCCAGACATAAAAGCCTTTCCCAGTAACTCTATGTATTCAGAGTGTAGGGCAACTCGCTGCACCCATCCTTAAGAAGCTAGGTGGACTCAGCTCTTCAACAGCTCCAGGGATTCTGTTCTCGCACATCCTACATGCCATGGAAGTCTGCCTCATTGCCCTCATTGGACCTACACTAAAAAAAGCAATCTGCTTCGCCTTCCTTCTAGGAACTCTTACCCAAGGACACCATACCTACAGGTTAAAGAGGCTTGAATTCCTACTGGAACAAAAGCAAATATTTTCCTGTTACAAGGCAGGATTTTAGAATAGGGTTAGGCCCGATAGCATACATAGAACGTTCCAAGGATGAGGGAGTTCGATACATGCAGAACACCCTGTGAAGAAAAGTTGATTCAGCAAGGGACCAGGTTGTAGCTAGGGTCTCTTTTGACTTGTTAGAAATCAGAAGGTGTTCGGCTGCATGTTCACTGGAAAAGAACACCTGAGATCACAAACCTTGCTTTCCCAGTTGAAAAGCTCTATCCACGCTGCACTGAAGATACCTAAATAACACTGTTTTTGACTGGCCTCTAGTCACTGCAGGCAGCCCTCTGGAAAGAAAAGGCGTTTTCTCTAAGGAAACACGGTGCTTCCATAGCATGTGGAGGAGCTCCTCCTGTCATGCGCTAGAGCTAAAGGGAAACTTGACGTGAGTACTTGCCTCAAGCTAATGCCTGAAAAGCCCTCCTGAAGCGAAAGCGCTTAGTAGTTTCCATTAGGTCGTATTCGCAGTTCTGCTCTACTTTAACGTTTCTTCACTTTTCCTGACCCTAGGCACCCTCGTGTAGGCACCCTTTTTCTTGCAAATACAGTGAGTATCAGCAGTCTCCTTTGCCCTTCCAGGACACATCCAGACATAAAAGCCTTTCCCAGTAACTCTACGTATTCAGAGTGTAGGGCAACTCGCTGCACCCTTCCTTAAGAAGCTAGGTGGACTCAGCTCTTCAACAGCTCCAGGGATTCTGTTCTCGCACGTCCTACATGCCATGGAAGTCTGCCTCATTGCCCTCATTGGACCTACACTAAAAAAAGCAATCTGCTTCGCCTTCCTTCTAGGAACTCTTACCCAAGGACCCCATACCTACAGGTTAAAGTGGCTTGCATTCCTACTGGAACCAAAGCAAATATTTTCCTGTTACACTGCAGGACTTTAGAATAGGGTTAGGCCCGATAGCATACATAGAACGTTCCAAGGATGAGGGAGTTCGATACATGCAGAACACCCTGTGAAGAAAAGTTGATTCAGCAAGGGACCAGGGTGTAGCTAGAGTCTCTTTTGACTTGTTAGAAATCAGAAGGTGTTCGGCTGCATGTTCACTGGAAAAGAACACCTGAGAGCACAAACCTTGCTTTCCCAGTTGAAAAGCTCTATCCACGCTGCACTGAAGATACCTAAATAACACTGTTTTTGACTGGCCTCTAGTCACTGCAGGCAGCCCTCTGGAAAGAAAAGGAGTTTTCTCTAAGGAAATACGGTGCTTCCATAGCATGGGTGGGAGCTCCTCCTGTCATGCTCTAGAGCTACAGGGAAACTTGACGTGAGTACTTGCCTCAAGCTAAGGCCTGAAAAGCCCTGCTGAAGCGAAAGCGGTTAGCAGTTTCCATTGGGTCGTATTCGCAGTTCTGCTATACTTTAACGTTTCTTCACTTTTCTAGACACTAGGCACCCTCGTGTAGGCACCCTTTTGCCTACAAATACAGTGAGTACCAGCAGGCTCCTCTGCCCTTCTAAAAAACATCCAGGCCTGGTAGCATTTCCCAGTCAGTCAATGTATTCAGAGGGTAGGGCAACACACTGCACTCTTCCTTGGGAAAGCTAGATGTCCTCAGAGCTCCAAGAGCTCCAGGGATTCTGTTCTCTCACGTCCTACATGCCATGGAATTCTGCCTCATTGCCCTCATTGGAGCTACACTAAAAAACGCAATCTGCTTCGCCTTCCTTCTAGAAACTCTTACCCAAGGACCCCATACCTACAGGATAAAGGAGGCTTGCATTCCTACTGGCACCAAAGCAAAGTTTTTCCTGTTACACTGCAGGACTTTACAATAGGGTTAGGCCCGATAGCATACATAGAACGTTCCAAGGATGAAGGAGTTCGAAACATGCAGAACACCCTGTGAAGAAAAGTTGATACAGCAAGGGACCAGGGTGTAGCTAGAGTCTCTTTTGACTTGTTATAAATCAGAAGGTGTTCGGCTGCATGTTCACTGGAAAAGAACACCTGATGGCACAAACCTTGCGTTTCAATTTTAAAAGCTCTATCCATGCTGCACTGAAGATACCTAAATAACACTGTTTTTGACTGGCCTCTAGTCACTGCAGGCAGTCCTCTGGAAAGAAAAGGAGTTTTCTCTAAGAAAACACGGTGCTTCCATAGCATGGGTGGGAGCTCCTCCTGTCATGCTCTAGAGCTACAGGGAAACTTGACGTGAGTACTTGCCTCAAGCTAAGGCCTGAAAAGCCCTCCTGAAGCGAAAGCGCTTACCAGTTTCCATTACGTCGTATTCGCAGTTCTGCTCTACTTTAACGTTTCTTCACTTTTCCTGACACTAGGCACCCTCGTGTAGGCACCCTTTTTCTTGCAAATACAGTGAGTACCAGCAGTCTCCTTTGCCCTTCCAGGACACATCCAGACATAAAAGCCTTTCTCAGTAACTCTACGTATTCAGAGTGTAGGGCAACTCGCTGCACCCTTCCTTAAGAAGCTAGGTGGACTCAGCTCTTCAACAGCTCCAGGGATTCTGTTCTCGCACGTCCTACATGCCATGGAAGTCTGCCTCATTGCCCTCATTGGGCCTACACTAAAAAAAGCAATCAGCTTCGCCTTCCTTCTAGGAACTCTTACCCAAGGACCCCATACCTACAGGTTAAAGAGGCTTGCATTCCTACTGGTACCAAAGCAAATATTTTCCTGTTACATTGCAGGACTTTACAATAGGGTTAGGCCCGATAGCATACATAGAACGTTCCAAGGATGAGGGAGTTCGATACATGCAGAACACCCTGTGAAGAAAAGTTGATTCAGCAAGGGACCAGGGTGTAGCTAGAGTCTCTTTTGACTTGTTAGAAATCAGAAGGTGTTCGGCTGCATGTTCACTGGAAAAGAACACCTGAGACCACGAACCTTGCTTTCCCAGTTGAAAAGCTCTATCCACGCTGCACTGAAGATACCTAAATAACACTGTTTTTGACTGGCCTCTAGTCACTGCATGCAGCCCTCTGGAAAGAAAAGGAGTTTTCTCGAAGGAAACACGGTGCTTCCATAGCATGGGTGGGAGCTCCTCCTGTCATGCTCTAGAGCTACAGGGAAACTTGACGTGAGTACTTGCCTCAAGCTAAGGCCTGAAAAGCCCTGCTGAAGCGAATGCGCTTAGCAGTTTCCATTAGGTCGTATTCGCAGTTCTGCTATACTTTAACGTTTCTTCACTTTTCCTGACACTAGGCACCCTCGTGTAGGCACCCTTTTTCTTGCAAATACAGTGAGTACCAGCAGTCTCCTTTGCCCTTCCAGGACACATCCAGACATAAAAGCCTTTCCCAGTAACTCTACGTATTCAGAGTGTAGGGCAACTCGCTGCACCCTTCCTTAAGAAGCTAGGTGGACTCAGCTCTTCAACAGCTCCAGGGATTCTGTTCTCGCACGTCCTACATGCCATGGAAGTCTGTCTCATTGCCCTCATTGGAGCTACACTAAAAAACGCAATCTGCTTCGCCTTCCTTCTAGAAACTCTTACCCAAGGACCCCATAACTACAGGATAAAGGAGGCTTGCATTCCTACTGGAACCAAAGCAAAGTTTTTCCTGTTACACTGCAGGACTTTAGAATAGGGTTAGGCCCGATAGCATACATAGAACGTTCCAAGGATGAAGGAGTTCGATACATGCAGAACACCCTGTGAAGAAAAGTTGATTCAGCAAGGGACCAGGGTGTAGCTAGAGTCTCTTTTGACTTGTTATAAATCAGAAGGTGTTCGGCTGCATGTTCACTGGAAAAGAACACCTGATGGCACAAACCTTGCGTTTCCATTTTAAAAGCTCTATCCATGCAGCACTGAAGATAACTAAATAACACTGTTTTTGACTGGCCTCTAGTCACTGCAGGCAGCCCTGTGGAAGGAAAGGGAGTTTTCTCTAAGAAAACACGGTGCTTCCATAGCATGGGTGGGAGCTCCTCCTGTCATGCTCTAGAGCTACAGGGAAACTTGACGTGAGTACTTGCCTCAAGCTAAGGCCTGAAAAGCCCTGCTGAAGCGAAAGCGCTTAGCAGTTTCCATTGGGTCGTATTCGCAGTTCTGCTATACTTTAACGTTTCTTCACTTTTCTAGACACTAGGCACCCTCGTGTAGGCACCCTTTTGCCTACAAATACAGTGAGTACCAGCAGGCTCCTCTGCCCTTCTAAAAAACATCCAGGCCTAGTAGCATTTCCCAGTCAGTCAATGTATTCAGAGGGTAGGGCAACACACTGCACTCTTCCTTGGGAAAGCTAGATGTCCTCAGAGCTCCAAGAGCTCCAGGGATTCTGTTCTCTCACGTCCTACATGCCATGGAATTCTGCCTCATTGCCCTCATTGGAGCTACACTAAAAAACGCAATCTGCTTCGCCTTCCTTCTAGAAACTCTTACCCAAGGACCCCATACCTACAGGATAAAGGAGGCTTGCATTCCTACTGGCACCAAAGCAAAGTTTTTCCTGTTACACTGCAGGACTTTACAATAGGGTTAGGCCCGATAGCATACATAGAACGTTCCAAGGATGAAGGAGTTCGAAACATGCAGAACACCCTGTGAAGAAAAGTTGATACAGCAAGGGACCAGGGTGTAGCTAGAGTCTCTTTTGACTTGTTATAAATCAGAAGGTGTTCGGCTGCATGTTCACTGGAAAAGAACACGTGATGGCACAAACTTTGCGTTTCAATTTTAAAAGCTCTATCCATGCTGCACTGAAGATACCTAAATAACACTGTTTTTGACTGGCCTCTAGTCACTGCAGGCAGTCCTCTGGAAAGAAAAGGAGTTTTCTCTAAGAAAACACGGTGCTTCCATAGCATGGGTGGGAGCTCCTCCTGTCATGCTCTAGAGCTACAGGGAAACTTGACGTGAGTACTTGCCTCAAGCTAAGGCCTGAAAAGCCCTCCTGAAGCGAAAGCGCTTACCAGTTTCCATTAGGTCGTATTCGCAGTTCTGCTCTACTTTAACGTTTCTTCACTTTTCCTGACACTAGGCACCCTCGTGTAGGCACCCTTTTTCTTGCAAATACAGTGAGTACCAGCAGTCTCCTTTGCCCTTCCAGGACACATCCAGACATAAAAGCCTTTCCCAGTAACTCTACGTATTCAGAGTGTAGGGCAACTCGCTGCACCCTTCCTTAAGAAGCTAGGTGGACTCAGCTCTTCAACAGCTCCAGGGATTCTGTTCTCGCACGTCCTACATGCCATGGAAGTCTGCCTCATTGCCCTCATTGGGCCTACACTAAAAAAAGCAATCAGCTTCGCCTTCCTTCTAGGAACTCTTACCCAAGGACCCCATACCTACAGGTTAAAGAGGCTTGCATTCCTACTGGTACCAAAGCAAATGTTTTCCTGTTACATTGCAGGACTTTACAATAGGGTTACGCCCGATAGCATACATAGAACGTTCCAAGGATGAGGGAGTTCGATACATGCAGAACACCCTGTGAAGAAAAGTTGATTCAGCAAGGGACCAGGGTGTAGCTAGAGTCTCTTTTGACTTGTTAGAAATCAGAAGGTGTTCGGCTGCATGTTCACTGGAAAAGAACACCTGAGACCACGAACCTTGCTTTCCCAGTTGAAAAGCTCTATCCACGCTGCACTGAAGATACCTAAATAACACTGTTTTTGACTGGCCTCTAGTCACTGCAGGCAGCCCTCTGGAAAGAAAAGGAGTTTTCTCGAAGGAAACACGGTGCTTCCATAGCATGGGTGGGAGCTCCTCCTGTCATGCTCTAGAGCTACAGGGAAACTTGACGTGAGTACTTGCCTCAAGCTAAGGCCTGAAAAGCCCTCCTGAAGCGAAAGCGCTTAGCAGTTTCCATTAGGTCGTATTCGCAGTTCTGCTCTACTTTAACGTTTCTTCACTTTTCTAGACACTAGGCACCCTCTTGTAGGCACCCTTTTGCCTACAAATACAGTGAGTACCAGCAGGCTCCTCTGCCCTTCTAAGAAACATCCAGGCCTAGTAGCCTTTCCCAGTCAGTCAATGTATTCAGAGGGTAGGGCAACACACTGCACTCTTCCTTGGTAAAGCTAGATGTCCTCAGCGCTCCAACAGCTCCAGGGATTCTTTTCTCGCGCGTCCTACATGCCATGGAAGTCTGTCTCATTGCCCTCATTGGAGCTACACTAAAAAACGCAATCTGCTTCGCCTTCCTTCTAGAAACTCTTACCCAAGGACCCCATAACTACAGGATAAAGGAGGCTTGCATTCCTACTGGAACCAAAGCAAAGTTTTTCCTGTTACACTGCAGGACTTTAGAATAGGGTTAGGCCCGATAGCATACATAGAACGTTCCAAGGATGAAGGAGTTCGATACATGCAGAACACCCTGTGAAGAAAAGTTGATACAGCAAGGGACCAGGGTGTAGCTAGAGTCTCTTTTGACTTGTTATAAATCAGAAGGTGTTCGGCTGCATGTTCACTGGAAAAGAACACCTGATGGCACAAACCTTGCGTTTCCATTTTAAAAGCTCTATCCATGCAGCACTGAAGATAACTAAATAACACTGTTTTTGACTGGCCTCTAGTCACTGCAGGCAGCCCTGTGGAAGGAAAGGGAGTTTTCTCTAAGAAAACACGGTGCTTCCATAGCATGGGTGGGAGCTCCTCCTGTCATGCTCTAGAGCTACAGGGAAACTTGACGTGAGTACTTGCCTCAAGCTAAGGCCTGAAAAGCCCTGCTGAAGCGAAAGCGTGTAGCAGTTTCCATTAGGTCGTATTCGCAGTTCTGCTCTACTTTAACGTTTCTTCACTTTTCTAGACACTAGGCACCCTCGTGTAGGCACCCTTTTTCTTGCAATTACAGTGAGTACCAGCAGTCTCCTTTGCCCTTCCAGGACACATCCAGACATAAAAGCCTTTCCCAGTAACTCTACGTATTCGGAGTGTAGGGCAACTCGCTGCACCCTTCCTTAAGAAGCTAGGTGGACTCAGCTCTTCAACAGCTCCAGGGATTCTGTTCTCGCACGTCCTACATGCCATGGAATTCTGCCTCATTGCCCTCATTGGACCTACACTAAGAAACACAATCTGCTTCGCCGTCCTCTAGGAACTCTTACCCAAGGACCCCATACCTACAGGAGAAAGGAGGCTTGCATTCCTACTGCAACCAAAGCACAGTTTTTCCTGGTACACTGCAGGGCTTGAAAATAGGCTTAGGCCTGATAGCATACATAGAACTTTCCAAGAATGAGGGCGTTCGATACATGCAGAACACCCTGTGAAGAAAAGTTGATTCAGCAAGGGACAAGGATGTAGCTAGAGTCTCTTTTGACTTGTTAGAAATCAGAAGGGTTTTGGCTGCATGTTCACCAGAATAGAAGACCTGATGGCACAAGCCTTGCTTTCCCATTTTAAATCTCTATCCATGCTAGCCTGAAGATCCCTAAATAACACTGTTTTTGACTGGCCTCTAGTCACTGTAGGGAGCCCTCTGGAAAGAAAAGGCGTTTTCTCTAAGGAAACACGGTGCTTCCATAGCATGTGGGGGAGCTCCTCCTGTCATGCTCTACAGCTACAGGGAAACTTGACGTGAGTACCTGCCTCAAGCTAAGGCCTGAAAAGCCCTGCTGAATCGAGAGCGCTTAGCAGTTTCCATTAGGTCGTATTCGCAGTTCTGCTCTACTTTAACGTTTCTTCACTTTTCCTGACACTAGGCACCCTCGTGTAGGCACCCTTTTACTTGCAAATACAGTGAGTTCCAGCAGTCTCCTTTGCCCTTCCAGGACACATCCAGACATAAAAGCCTTTCCCAGTAACTCTACGTATTCAGAGTGTAGGGCAACTCGCTGCACCCTTCCTTAAGAAGCTAGGTGGACTCAGCTCTTCAACAGCTCCAGGGATTCTGTTCTCGCACGTCCTACATGCCATGGAAGTCTGCCTCATTGCCCTCATTGGACCTACACTAAAAAAAGCAATCTGCTTCGCCTTCCTTCTAGGAACTCTTACCCAAGGACACCATACCTACAGGTTAAAGAGGCTTGCATTCCTACTGGAACCAAAGCAAATATTTTCCTGTTACACTGCAGGATTTTAGAATAGGGTTAGGCCCGATAGCATACATAGAACGTTCCAAGGATGAGGGAGTTCGATACATGCAGAACACCCTGTGAAGAAAAGTTGATTCAGCAAGGGACCAGGGTGTAGCTAGGGTCTCTTTTGACTTGTTAGAAATCAGAAGGTGTTCGGCTGCATGTTCACTGGAAAAGAACACCTGAGAGCACAAACCTTGCTTTCCCAGTTGAAAAGCTCTATCCACGCTGCACTGAAGATACCTAAATAACACTGTTTTTGACTGGCCTCTAGTCACTGCAGGCAGCCCTCTGGAAAGAAAAGGCGTTTTCTCTAAGGAAACACGGTGCTTCCATAGCATGTGGAGGAGCTCCTCCTGTCATGCGCTAGAGCTAAAGGGAAACTTGACGTGAGTACTTGCCTCAAGCTAATGCCTGAAAAGCCCTCCTGAAGCGAAAGCGCTTAGTAGTTTCCATTAGGTCGTATTCGCAGTTCTGCTCTACTTTAACGTTTCTTCACTTTTCCTGACACTAGGCACCCTCGTGTAGGCACCCTTTTTCTTGCAAATACAGTGAGTACCAGCAGTCTCCTTTGCCCTTCCAGGACACATCCAGACATAAAAGCCTTTCCCAGTAACTCTACGTATTCAGAGTGTAGGGCAACTCGCTGCACCCTTCCTTAAGAAGCTAGGTGGACTCAGCTCTTCAACAGCTCCAGGGATTCTGTTCTCGCACGTCCTACATGCCATGGAAGTCTGCCTCATTGCCCTCATTGGACCTACACTAAAAAAAGCAATCTGCTTCGCCTTCCTTCTAGGAACTCTTACCCAAGGACCCCAAACCTACAGGTTAAAGTGGCTTGCATTCCTACTGGAACCAAAGCAAATATTTTCCTGTTACACTGCAGGACTTTAGAATAGGGTTAGGCCCGATAGCATACATAGAACGTTCCAAGGATGAGGGAGTTCGATACATGCAGAACACCCTGTGAAGATAAGTTGATTCAGCAAGGGACAAGTGTGTAGCTAGAGTCTCTTTTGACCTGTTAGAAATCAGAAGGTGTTCGGCTGCATGTTCAATGGAAAAGAACACCTGAGAGCACAAACCATGCTTTCCCAGTTGAAAAGCTCTATCCACGCTGCACTGAAGATACCTAAATAACACTGTTTTTGACTGGCCTCTAGTAACTGCAGGCAGCCCTCTGGAAAGAAAAGGAGTTTTCTCGAAGGAAACACGGTGCTTCCATAGCTTGGGTGGGAGCTCCTCCTGTCATGCTCTAGAGCTACAGGGAAACTTGACGTGAGTACTTGCCTCAAGCTAAGGCCTGAAAAGCCCTGCTGAAGCGAAAGCGCGTAGCAGTTTCCATTGGGTCGTATTCGCAGTTCTGCTATACTTTAAAGTTTCTTCACTTTTCTAGACACTAGGCACCCTCGTGTAGGCACCCTATTGCCTACAAATACAGTGAGTACCAGCAGGCTCCTCTGCCCTTCTAAGAAACATCCAGGCCTAGTAGCCTTTCCCAGTCAGTCAATGTATTCAGAGGGTAGGGCAACACACTGCACTCTTCCTTGGGAAAGCTAGATGTCCGCAGCGCTCCAACAGCTCCAGGGATTCTGTTCTCTCACGTCCTACATGCCATGGAAGTCTGCCTCATTGCTCTCATTGGAGCTACACTAAAAAACGCAATATTCTTCGCCTTCCTTCTAGAAACTCTTACCCAAGGACCCCATACCTACAGGATAAAGGAGGCTTGCATTCCTACTGGAACCAAATCAAAGTTTTCCCTGTTACACTGCAGGACTTTAGAATAGGGTTAGGCCCGTTAGCATACATAGAACGTTCCAAGGATGAAGGAGTTCGATACATGCAGAACACCCTGTGAAGAAAAGTTGATACAGCAAGGGACCAGGGTGTATCTAGAGTCTCTTTTGACTTGTTATAAATCAGAAGGTGTTCGGCTGCATGTTCACTGGAAAAGAACACCTGATGGCACAAACCTTGCGTTTCCATTTTAAAAGCTCTATCCATGCAGCACTGAAGATACCTAAATAACACTGTTTTTGACTGGCCTCCAGTCACTGCAGGCAGCCCTCTGGAAAGAAAAGGAGTTTTCTCTAAGAAAACACGGTGCTTCCATAGCATGTGGGGGAGCTCCTCCTGTCATGCTCTAGAGCTACAGGGAAACTTGACGTGAGTACTTGCCTCAAGCCAAGGCCTGAAAAGCCCTGCTGAAGCGAAAGTGCTTAGCAGTTTCCATTAGGTCGTATTCGCAGTTCTGCTCTGCTTTAACGTTTCTTCACTTTTCCTGACACCAGGCACCCTCGTGTAGGCACCCTTTTTCTTGCAAATACAGTGAGTACCAGCAGTCTCCTTTGCCCTTCCAGTTCACATCCAGACATAAAAGCCTTTCCCAGTAACTCTACGTATTCAGAGTGTAGGGCAACTCGCTGCACCCTTCCTTAAGAAGCTAGGTGGACTCAGCTCTTCAACAGCTCCAGGGATTCTGTTCTCGCACGTCCTGCATGCCATGGAAGTCTGCCTCATTGCCCTCATTGGACCTACACTAAAAAAAGCAATCTGCTTCGCCTTCCTTCTAGGAACTCTTACCCAAGGACCCCATACCTACAGGTTAAAGAGGCTTGCATTCCTACTGGAACCACAGCAAATATTTTCCTGTTACACTGCAGGACTTTACAATAGGGTTAGGCCCGATAGCATACATAAAACGTTCCAAGGATGAGGGAGTTCGATACATGCAGAACACCCTGTGAAGAAAAGTTGATTCAGCAAGGGATCAGGGTGTAGCTAGAGTCTCTTTTGACTTGTTAGATATCAGAAGGTGTTCGGCTGCATGTTCACTGGAAAAGAACACCTGAGAGCACAAACCTTGCGTTTCCATTTTAAAACCTCTATCCACGCTGCACTGAAGATACCTAAATAACACTGTTTTTGACTGGCCTCTAGTCACTGCAGGCAGCCCTCTTGAAAGAAAAGGAGTTTTCTCTAAGGAAACACGGTGCTTCCATAGCATGGGTGGGAGCTCCTCATGTCATGCTCTAGAGCTACAGGGAAACTTGACGTGAGTACTTGCCTCAAGCTAAGGCCTGAAAAGCCCTGCTGAAGCGAAAGCGCTTAGCCGTTTCCATTAGGTCGTATTCGCAGTTCTGCTCTACTTTAACGTTTCTTCACTTTTCTAGACACTAGGCACCCTTGTGTAGGCACCCTTTTGCCTACAAATACAGTGAATACCAGCAGGCTCCTCTGCCCTTCTAAGAAACATCCAGGCCTAGTAGCCTTTCCCAGTCAGTCAATGTATTCAGAGGGTAGGGCAACACACTGCACTCTTCCTTGGGAAAGCTAGATGTCGTCAGCGCTCCAACAGCTCCAGGGATTCTGTTCTCGCACGTCCTACATGCCATGGAAGTCTGTCTCATTGCCCTCATTGGAGCTACACTAAAAAACGCAATCTGCTTCGCCTTCCTTCTAGAAACTCTTACCCAAGGACCCCATAACTACAGGATAAAGGAGGCTTGCATTCCTACTGGAACCAAAGCAAAGTTTTTCCTGTTACACTGCAGGAGTTTAGAATAGGGTTATGCCCGATAGCATACATAGAACGTTCCAAGGATGAAGGAGTTCGATACATGCAGAACACCCTGTGAAGAAAAGTTGATACAGCAAGGGACCAGGGTGTAGCTAGAGTCTCTTTTGACTTGTTATAAATCAGAAGGTGTTCGGCTGCATGTTCACTGGAAAAGAACACCTGATGGCACAAACCTTGCGTTTCCATTTTAAAAGCTCTATCCATGCAGCACTGAAGATACCTAAATAACACTGTTTTTGACTGGCCTCTAGTCACTGCAGGCAGCCCTGTGGAAGGAAAGGGAGTTTTCTCGAAGAAAACACGGTGCTTCCATAGCATGGGTGGGAGCTCCTCCTGTCATGCTCTAGAGCTACAGGGAAACTTGACGTGAGTACTTGCCTCAAGCTAAGGCCTGAAAAGCCCTGCTGAAGCGAAAGCGTGTAGCAGTTTCCATTAGGTCGTATTCGCAGTTCTGCTCTACTTTAACATTTCTTCACTTTTCCTGACACTAGGCACCCTCGTGTAGGCACCCTTTTTCTTGCAAATACAGTGAGTTCCAGCAGTCTCCTTTGCCCTTCCAGGACACATCCAGACATAAAAGCCTTTCCCAGTAACTCTACGTATTCAGAGTGTAGGGCAACTCGCTGCACCCTTCCTTAAGAAGCTAGGTGGACTCAGCTCTTCAACAGCTCCAGGGATTCTGTTCTCGCACGTCCTACATGCCATGGAAGTCTGCCTCATTGCCCTCATTGGACCTACACTAAGAAACACAATCTGCTTCGCCGTCCTCTAGGAACTCTTACCCAAGGACCCCATACCTACAGGAGAAAGGAGGCTTGCATTCCTACTGCAACCAAAGCACAGTTTTTCCTGGTACACTGCAGGGCTTTAAAATAGGCTTAGGCCTGATAGCATACATAGAACTTTCCAAGAATGAGGGCGTTCGATACATGCAGAACACCCTGTGAAGAAAAGTTGATTCAGCAAGGGACAAGGGTGTAGCTAGAGTCTCTTTTGACTTGTTAGAAATCAGAAGGGTTTTGGCTGCATGTTCACCAGAATAGAAGACCTGATGGCACAAGCCTTGCTTTCCCATTTTAAATCTCTATCCGTGCTAGATTGAAGATCCCTAAATAACACTGTTTTTGACTGGCCTCTAGTCACTGTAGGGAGCCCTCTGGAAAGAAAAGGCGTTTTCTCTAAGGAAACACGGTGCTTCCATAGCATGTGGGGGAGCTCCTCCTCTCATGCTCTAGAGCTACAGGGAAACTTGACGTGAGTACCTGCCTCAAGCTAAGGCCTGAAAAGCCCTGCTGAATCGAAAGCGCTTAGCAGTTTCCATTAGGTCGTATTCGCAGTTCTGCTCTACTTTAACGTTTCTTCACTTTTCCTGAAACTAGGCACCCTCGTGTAGGCACCCTTTTTCTTGCAAATACAGTGAGTACCAGCAGTCTCCTTTGCCCTTCCAGGACACATCCAGACATAAAAGCCTTTCCCAGTAACTCTACGTATTCAGAGTGTAGGGCAACTCGCTGCACCCTTCCTTAAGAAGCTAGGTGGACTCAGCTCTTCAACAGCTCCAGGGATTCTGTTCTCGCACATCCTACATGCCATGGAAGTCTGCCTCATTGCCCTCATTGGACCTACACTAAAAAAAGCAATCTGCTTCGCCTTCCTTCTAGGAACTCTTACCCAAGGACACCATACCTACAGGTTAAAGAGGCTTGAATTCCTACTGGAACCAAAGCAAATATTTTCCTGTTACAAGGCAGGATTTTAGAATAGGGTTAGGCCCGATAGCATACATAGAACGTTCCAAGGATGAGGGAGTTCGATACATGCAGAACACCCTGTGAAGAAAAGTTGATTCAGCAAGGGACCAGGTTGTAGCTAGGGTCTCTTTTGACTTGTTAGAAATCAGAAGGTGTTCGGCTGCATGTTCACTGGAAAAGAACACCTGAGAGCACAAACCTTGCTTTCCCAGTTGAAAAGCTCTATCCACGCTGCACTGAAGATACCTAAATAACACTGTTTTTGACTGGCCTCTAGTCACTGCAGGCAGCCCTCTGGAAAGAAAAGGCGTTTTCTCTAAGGAAACACGGTGCTTCCATAGCATGTGGAGGAGCTCCTCCTGTCATGCGCTAGAGCTAAAGGGAAACTTGACGTGAGTACTTGCCTCAAGCTAAGGCCTGAAAAGCCCTCCTGAAGCGAAAGCGCTTAGCAGTTTCCATTAGGTCGTATTCGCAGTTCTGCTCTACTTTAACGTTTCTTCACTTTTCTAGACACTAGGCACCCTCGTGTAGGCACCCTTTTGCCTACAAATACAGTGAGTACCAGCAGGCTCCTCTGCCCTTCTAAGAAACATCCAGGCCTAGTAGCCTTTCCCAGTCAGTCAATGTATTCAGAGGGTAGGGCAACACACTGCACTCTTCCTTGGTAAAGCTAGATGTCCTCAGCGCTCCAACAGCTCCAGGGATTCTTTTCTCGCGCGTCCTACATGCCATGGAAGTCTGTCTCATTGCCCTCATTGGAGCTACACTAAAAAACGCAATCTGCTTCGCCTTCCTTCTAGAAACTCTTACCCAAGGACCCCATAACTACAGGATAAAGGAGGCTTGCATTCCTACTGGAACCAAAGCAAAGTTTTTCCTGTTACACTGCAGGACTTTAGAATAGGGTTAGGCCCGATAGCATACATAGAACGTTCCAAGGATGAAGGAGTTCGATACATGCAGAACACCCTGTGAAGAAAAGTTGATACAGCAAGGGACCAGGGTGTAGCTAGAGTCTCTTTTGACTTGTTATAAATCAGAAGGTGTTCGGCTGCATGTTCACTGGAAAAGAACACCTGATGGCACAAACCTTGCGTTTCCATTTTAAAAGCTCTATCCATGCAGCACTGAAGATACCTAAATAACACTGTTTTTGACTGGCCTCTAGTCACTGCAGGCAGCCCTGTGGAAGGAAAGGGAGTTTTCTCTAAGAAAACACGGTGCTTCCATAGCATGGGTGGGAGCTCCTCCTGTCATGCTCTAGAGCTACAGGGAAACTTGACGTGAGTACTTGCCTCAAGCTAAGGCCTGAAAAGCCCTGCTGAAGCGAAAGCGTGTAGCAGTTTCCATTAGGTCGTATTCGCAGTTCTGCTCTACTTTAACGTTTCTTCACTTTTCCTGACACTAGGCACCCTCGTGTAGGCACCCTTTTTCTTGCAATTACAGTGAGTACCAGCAGTCTCCTTTGCCCTTCCAGGACACATCCAGACATAAAAGCCTTTCCCAGTAACTCTACGTATTCGGAGTGTAGGGCAACTCGCTGCACCCTTCCTTAAGAAGCTAGGTGGACTCAGCTCTTCAACAGCTCCAGGGATTCTGTTCTCGCACGTCCTACATGCCATGGAAGTCTGCCTCATTGCCCTCATTGGACCTACACTAAGAAACACAATCTGCTTCGCCGTCCTCTAGGAACTCTTACCCAAGGACCCCATACCTACAGGAGAAAGGAGGCTTGCATTCCTACTGCAACCAAAGCACAGTTTTTCCTGGTACACTGCAGGGCTTGAAAATAGGCTTAGGCCTGATAGCATACATAGAACTTTCCAAGAATGAGGGCGTTCGATACATGCAGAACACCCTGTGAAGAAAAGTTGATTCAGCAAGGGACAAGGATGTAGCTAGAGTCTCTTTTGACTTGTTAGAAATCAGAAGGGTTTTGGCTGCATGTTCACCAGAATAGAAGACCTGATGGCACAAGCCTTGCTTTCCCATTTTAAATCTCTATCCGTGCTAGATTGAAGATCCCTAAATAACACTGTTTTTGACTGGCCTCTAGTCACTGTAGGGAGCCCTCTGGAAAGAAAAGGCGTTTTCTCTAAGGAAACACGGTGCTTCCATAGCATGTGGGGGAGCTCCTCCTCTCATGCTCTAGAGCTACAGGGAAACTTGACGTGAGTACCTGCCTCAAGCTAAGGCCTGAAAAGCCCTGCTGAATCGAAAGCGCTTAGCAGTTTCCATTAGGTCGTATTCGCAGTTCTGCTCTACTTTAACGTTTCTTCACTTTTCCTGAAACTAGGCACCCTCGTGTAGGCACCCTTTTTCTTGCAAATACAGTGAGTACCAGCAGTCTCCTTTGCCCTTCCAGGACACATCCAGACATAAAAGCCTTTCCCAGTAACTCTATGTATTCAGAGTGTAGGGCAACTCGCTGCACCCATCCTTAAGAAGCTAGGTGGACTCAGCTCTTCAACAGCTCCAGGGATTCTGTTCTCGCACATCCTACATGCCATGGAAGTCTGCCTCATTGCCCTCATTGGACCTACACTAAAAAAAGCAATCTGCTTCGCCTTCCTTCTAGGAACTCTTACCCAAGGACACCATACCTACAGGTTAAAGAGGCTTGAATTCCTACTGGAACAAAAGCAAATATTTTCCTGTTACAAGGCAGGATTTTAGAATAGGGTTAGGCCCGATAGCATACATAGAACGTTCCAAGGATGAGGGAGTTCGATACATGCAGAACACCCTGTGAAGAAAAGTTGATTCAGCAAGGGACCAGGTTGTAGCTAGGGTCTCTTTTGACTTGTTAGAAATCAGAAGGTGTTCGGCTGCATGTTCACTGGAAAAGAACACCTGAGATCACAAACCTTGCTTTCCCAGTTGAAAAGCTCTATCCACGCTGCACTGAAGATACCTAAATAACACTGTTTTTGACTGGCCTCTAGTCACTGCAGGCAGCCCTCTGGAAAGAAAAGGCGTTTTCTCTAAGGAAACACGGTGCTTCCATAGCATGTGGAGGAGCTCCTCCTGTCATGCGCTAGAGCTAAAGGGAAACTTGACGTGAGTACTTGCCTCAAGCTAATGCCTGAAAAGCCCTCCTGAAGCGAAAGCGCTTAGTAGTTTCCATTAGGTCGTATTCGCAGTTCTGCTCTACTTTAACGTTTCTTCACTTTTCCTGACCCTAGGCACCCTCGTGTAGGCACCCTTTTTCTTGCAAATACAGTGAGTATCAGCAGTCTCCTTTGCCCTTCCAGGACACATCCAGACATAAAAGCCTTTCCCAGTAACTCTACGTATTCAGAGTGTAGGGCAACTCGCTGCACCCTTCCTTAAGAAGCTAGGTGGACTCAGCTCTTCAACAGCTCCAGGGATTCTGTTCTCGCACGTCCTACATGCCATGGAAGTCTGCCTCATTGCCCTCATTGGACCTACACTAAAAAAAGCAATCTGCTTCGCCTTCCTTCTAGGAACTCTTACCCAAGGACCCCATACCTACAGGTTAAAGTGGCTTGCATTCCTACTGGAACCAAAGCAAATATTTTCCTGTTACACTGCAGGACTTTAGAATAGGGTTAGGCCCGATAGCATACATAGAACGTTCCAAGGATGAGGGAGTTTGATACATGCAGAACACCCTGTGAAGAAAAGTTGATTCAGCAAGGGACCAGGGTGTAGCTAGAGTCTCTTTTGACTTGTTAGAAATCAGAAGGTGTTCGGCTGCATGTTCACTGGAAAAGAACACCTGAGAGCACAAACCTTGCTTTCCCAGTTGAAAAGCTCTATCCACGCTGCACTGAAGATACCTAAATAACACTGTTTTTGACTGGCCTCTAGTCACTGCAGGCAGCCCTCTGGAAAGAAAAGGAGTTTTCTCTAAGGAAATACGGTGCTTCCATAGCATGGGTGGGAGCTCCTCCTGTCATGCTCTAGAGCTACAGGGAAACTTGACGTGAGTACTTGCCTCAAGCTAAGGCCTGAAAAGCCCTGCTGAAGCGAAAGCGGTTAGCAGTTTCCATTGGGTCGTATTCGCAGTTCTGCTATACTTTAAAGTTTCTTCACTTTTCTAGACACTAGGCACCCTCGTGTAGGCACCCTTTTGCCTACAAATACAGTGAGTACCAGCAGGCTCCTCTGCCCTTCTAAAAAACATCCAGGCCTGGTAGCATTTCCCAGTCAGTCAATGTATTCAGAGGGTAGGGCAACACACTGCACTCTTCCTTGGGAAAGCTAGATGTCCTCAGAGCTCCAAGAGCTCCAGGGATTCTGTTCTCTCACGTCCTACATGCCATGGAATTCTGCCTCATTGCCCTCATTGGAGCTACACTAAAAAACGCAATCTGCTTCGCCTTCCTTCTAGAAACTCTTACCCAAGGACCCCATACCTACAGGATAAAGGAGGCTTGCATTCCTACTGGCACCAAAGCAAAGTTTTTCCTGTTACACTGCAGGACTTTACAATAGGGTTAGGCCCGATAGCATACATAGAACGTTCCAAGGATGAAGGAGTTCGAAACATGCAGAACACCCTGTGAAGAAAAGTTGATACAGCAAGGGACCAGGGTGTAGCTAGAGTCTCTTTTGACTTGTTATAAATCAGAAGGTGTTCGGCTGCATGTTCACTGGAAAAGAACACCTGATGGCACAAACCTTGCGTTTCAATTTTAAAAGCTCTATCCATGCTGCACTGAAGATACCTAAATAACACTGTTTTTGACTGGCCTCTAGTCACTGCAGGCAGTCCTCTGGAAAGAAAAGGAGTTTTCTCTAAGAAAACACGGTGCTTCCATAGCATGGGTGGGAGCTCCTCCTGTCATGCTCTAGAGCTACAGGGAAACTTGACGTGAGTACTTGCCTCAAGCTAAGGCCTGAAAATCCCTCCTGAAGCGAAAGCGCTTACCAGTTTCCATTACGTCGTATTCGCAGTTCTGCTCTACTTTAACGTTTCTTCACTTTTCCTGACACTAGGCACCCTCGTGTAGGCACCCTTTTTCTTGCAAATACAGTGAGTACCAGGAGTCTCCTTTGCCCTTCCAGGACACATCCAGACATAAAAGCCTTTCCCAGTAACTCTACGTATTCAGAGTGTAGGGCAACTCGCTGCACCCTTCCTTAAGAAGCTAGGTGGACTCAGCTCTTCAACAGCTCCAGGGATTCTGTTCTCGCACGTCCTACATGCCATGGAAGTCTGCCTCATTGCCCTCATTGGGCCTACACTAAAAAAAGCAATCAGCTTCGCCTTCCTTCTAGGAACTCTTACCCAAGGACCCCATACCTACAGGTTAAAGAGGCTTGCATTCCTACTGGTACCAAAGCAAATATTTTCCTGTTACATTGCAGGACTTTACAATAGGGTTAGGCCCGATAGCATACATAGAACGTTCCAAGGATGAGGGAGTTCGATACATGCAGAACACCCTGTGAAGAAAAGTTGATTCAGCAAGGGACCAGGGTGTAGCTAGAGTCTCTTTTGACTTGTTAGAAATCAGAAGGTGTTCGGCTGCATGTTCACTGGAAAAGAACACCTGAGACCACGAACCTTGCTTTCCCAGTTGAAAAGCTCTATCCACGCTGCACTGAAGATACCTAAATAACACTGTTTTTGACTGGCCTCTAGTCACTGCATGCAGCCCTCTGGAAAGAAAAGGAGTTTTCTCGAAGGAAACACGGTGCTTCCATAGCATGGGTGGGAGCTCCTCCTGTCATGCTCTAGAGCTACAGGGAAACTTGACGTGAGTACTTGCCTCAAGCTAAGGCCTGAAAGCCCTGCTGAAGCGAAAGCGCTTAGCAGTTTCCATTAGGTCGTATTCGCAGTTCTGCTATACTTTAACGTTTCTTCACTTTTCCTGACACTAGGCACCCTCGTGTAGGCACCCTTTTTCTTGCAAATACAGTGAGTACCAGCAGTCTCCTTTGCCCTTCCAGGACACATCCAGACATAAAAGCCTTTCCCAGTAACTCTACGTATTCAGAGTGTAGGGCAACTCGCTGCACCCTTCCTTAAGAAGCTAGGTGGACTCAGCTCTTCAACAGCTCCAGGGATTCTGTTCTCGCACGTCCTACATGCCATGGAAGTCTGTCTCATTGCCCTCATTGGAGCTACACTAAAAAACGCAATCTGCTTCGCCTTCCTTCTAGAAACTCTTACCCAAGGACCCCATAACTACAGGATAAAGGAGGCTTGCATTCCTACTGGAACCAAAGCAAAGTTTTTCCTGTTACACTGCAGGACTTTAGAATAGGGTTAGGCCCGATAGCATACATAGAACGTTCCAAGGATGAAGGAGTTCGATACATGCAGAACACCCTGTGAAGAAAAGTTGATTCAGCAAGGGACCAGGGTGTAGCTAGAGTCTCTTTTGACTTGTTATAAATCAGAAGGTGTTCGGCTGCATGTTCACTGGAAAAGAACACCTGATGGCACAAACCTTGCGTTTCCATTTTAAAAGCTCTATCCATGCAGCACTGAAGATAACTAAATAACACTGTTTTTGACTGGCCTCTAGTCACTGCAGGCAGCCCTGTGGAAGGAAAGGGAGTTTTCTCTAAGAAAACACGGTGCTTCCATAGCATGGGTGGGAGCTCCTCCTGTCATGCTCTAGAGCTACAGGGAAACTTGACGTGAGTACTTGCCTCAAGCTAAGGCCTGAAAAGCCCTGCTGAAGCGAAAGCGTGTAGCAGTTTCCATTAGGTCGTATTCGCAGTTCTGCTCTACTTTAACGTTTCTTCACTTTTCCTGACACTAGGCACCCTCGTGTAGGCACCCTTTTTCTTGCAAATACAGTGAGTACCAGCAGTCTCCTTTGCCCTTCCAGGACACATCCAGACATAAAAGCCTTTCCCAGTAACTCTACGTATTCAGAGTGTAGGGCAACTCGCTGCACCCTTCCTTAAGAAGCTAGGTGGACTCAGCTCTTCAACAGCTCCAGGGATTCTGTTCTCGCACGTCCTACATGCCATGGAAGTCTGCCTCATTGCCCTCATTGGGCCTACACTAAAAAAAGCAATCAGCTTCGCCTTCCTTCTAGGAACTCTTACCCAAGGTCCCCATACCTACAGGTTAAAGAGGCTTGCATTCCTACTGGTACCAAAGCAAATGTTTTCCTGTTACATTGCAGGACTTTACAATAGGGTTACGCCCGATAGCATACATAGAACGTTCCAAGGATGAGGGAGTTCGATACATGCAGAACACCCTGTGAAGAAAAGTTGATTCAGCAAGGGACCAGGGTGTAGCTAGAGTCTCTTTTGACTTGTTAGAAATCAGAAGGTGTTCGGCTGCATGTTCACTGGAAAAGAACACCTGAGACCACGAACCTTGCTTTCCCAGTTGAAAAGCTCTATCCACGCTGCACTGAAGATACCTAAATAACACTGTTTTTGACTGGCCTCTAGTCACTGCAGGCAGCCCTCTGGAAAGAAAAGGAGTTTTCTCGAAGGAAACACGGTGCTTCCATAGCATGGGTGGGAGCTCCTCCTGTCATGCTCTAGAGCTACAGGGAAACTTGACGTGAGTACTTGCCTCAAGCTAAGGCCTGAAAAGCCCTCCTGAAGCGAAAGCGCTTAGCAGTTTCCATTAGGTCGTATTCGCAGTTCTGCTCTACTTTAACGTTTCTTCACTTTTCTAGACACTAGGCACCCTCTTGTAGGCACCCTTTTGCCTACAAATACAGTGAGTACCAGCAGGCTCCTCTGCCCTTCTAAGAAACATCCAGGCCTAGTAGCCTTTCCCAGTCAGTCAATGTATTCAGAGGGTAGGGCAACACACTGCACTCTTCCTTGGTAAAGCTAGATGTCCTCAGCGCTCCAACAGCTCCAGGGATTCTTTTCTCGCGCGTCCTACATGCCATGGAAGTCTGTCTCATTGCCCTCATTGGAGCTACACTAAAAAACGCAATCTGCTTCGCCTTCCTTCTAGAAACTCTTACCCAAGGACCCCATAACTACAGGATAAAGGAGGCTTGCATTCCTACTGGAACCAAAGCAAAGTTTTTCCTGTTACACTGCAGGACTTTAGAATAGGGTTAGGCCCGATAGCATACATAGAACGTTCCAAGGATGAAGGAGTTCGATACATGCAGAACACCCTGTGAAGAAAAGTTGATACAGCAAGGGACCAGGGTGTAGCTAGAGTCTCTTTTGACTTGTTATAAATCAGAAGGTGTTCGGCTGCATGTTCACTGGAAAAGAACACCTGATGGCACAAACCTTGCGTTTCCATTTTAAAAGCTCTATCCATGCAGCACTGAAGATAACTAAATAACACTGTTTTTGACTGGCCTCTAGTCACTGCAGGCAGCCCTGTGGAAGGAAAGGGAGTTTTCTCTAAGAAAACACGGTGCTTCCATAGCATGGGTGGGAGCTCCTCCTGTCATGCTCTAGAGCTACAGGGAAACTTGACGTGAGTACTTGCCTCAAGCTAAGGCCTGAAAAGCCCTGCTGAAGCGAAAGCGTGTAGCAGTTTCCATTAGGTCGTATTCGCAGTTCTGCTCTACTTTAACGTTTCTTCACTTTTCTAGACACTAGGCACCCTCGTGTAGGCACCCTTTTTCTTGCAATTACAGTGAGTACCAGCAGTCTCCTTTGCCCTTCCAGGACACATCCAGACATAAAAGCCTTTCCCAGTAACTCTACGTATTCGGAGTGTAGGGCAACTCGCTGCACCCTTCCTTAAGAAGCTAGGTGGACTCAGCTCTTCAACAGCTCCAGGGATTCTGTTCTCGCACGTCCTACATGCCATGGAATTCTGCCTCATTGCCCTCATTGGACCTACACTAAGAAACACAATCTGCTTCGCCGTCCTCTAGGAACTCTTACCCAAGGACCCCATACCTACAGGAGAAAGGAGGCTTGCATTCCTACTGCAACCAAAGCACAGTTTTTCCTGGTACACTGCAGGGCTTGAAAATAGGCTTAGGCCTGATAGCATACATAGAACTTTCCAAGAATGAGGGCGTTCGATACATGCAGAACACCCTGTGAAGAAAAGTTGATTCAGCAAGGGACAAGGATGTAGCTAGAGTCTCTTTTGACTTGTTTGAAATCAGAAGGGTTTTGGCTGCATGTTCACCAGAATAGAAGACCTGATGGCACAAGCCTTGCTTTCCCATTTTAAATCTCTATCCATGCTAGCCTGAAGATCCCTAAATAACACTGTTTTTGACTGGCCTCTAGTCACTGTAGGGAGCCCTCTGGAAAGAAAAGGCGTTTTCTCTAAGGAAACACGGTGCTTCCATAGCATGTGGGGGAGCTCCTCCTGTCATGCTCTACAGCTACAGGGAAACTTGACGTGAGTACCTGCCTCAAGCTAAGGCCTGAAAAGCCCTGCTGAATCGAGAGCGCTTAGCAGTTTCCATTAGGTCGTATTCGCAGTTCTGCTCTACTTTAACGTTTCTTCACTTTTCCTGACACTAGGCACCCTCGTGTAGGCACCCTTTTACTTGCAAATACAGTGAGTTCCAGCAGTCTCCTTTGCCCTTCCAGGACACATCCAGACATAAAAGCCTTTCCCAGTAACTCTACGTATTCAGAGTGTAGGGCAACTCGCTGCACCCTTCCTTAAGAAGCTAGGTGGACTCAGCTCTTCAACAGCTCCAGGGATTCTGTTCTCGCACGTCCTACATGCCATGGAAGTCTGCCTCATTGCCCTCATTGGACCTACACTAAAAAAAGCAATCTGCTTCGCCTTCCTTCTAGGAACTCTTACCCAAGGACACCATACCTACAGGTTAAAGAGGCTTGCATTCCTACTGGAACCAAAGCAAATATTTTCCTGTTACACTGCAGGATTTTAGAATAGGGTTAGGCCCGATAGCATACATAGAACGTTCCAAGGATGAGGGAGTTCGATACATGCAGAACACCCTGTGAAGAAAAGTTGATTCAGCAAGGGACCAGGGTGTAGCTAGGGTCTCTTTTGACTTGTTAGAAATCAGAAGGTGTTCGGCTGCATGTTCACTGGAAAAGAACACCTGAGAGCACAAACCTTGCTTTCCCAGTTGAAAAGCTCTATCCACGCTGCACTGAAGATACCTAAATAACACTGTTTTTGACTGGCCTCTAGTCACTGCAGGCAGCCCTCTGGAAAGAAAAGGCGTTTTCTCTAAGGAAACACGGTGCTTCCATAGCATGTGGAGGAGCTCCTCCTGTCATGCGCTAGAGCTAAAGGGAAACTTGACGTGAGTACTTGCCTCAAGCTAATGCCTGAAAAGCCCTCCTGAAGCGAAAGCGCTTAGTAGTTTCCATTAGGTCGTATTCGCAGTTCTGCTCTACTTTAACGTTTCTTCACTTTTCCTGACACTAGGCACCCTCGTGTAGGCACCCTTTTTCTTGCAAATACAGTGAGTACCAGCAGTCTCCTTTGCCCTTCCAGGACACATCCAGACATAAAAGCCTTTCCCAGTAACTCTACGTATTCAGAGTGTAGGGCAACTCGCTGCACCCTTCCTTAAGAAGCTAGGTGGACTCAGCTCTTCAACAGCTCCAGGGATTCTGTTCTCGCACGTCCTACATGCCATGGAAGTCTGCCTCATTGCCCTCATTGGACCTACACTAAAAAAAGCAATCTGCTTCGCCTTCCTTCTAGGAACTCTTACCCAAGGACCCCAAACCTACAGGTTAAAGTGGCTTGCATTCCTACTGGAACCAAAGCAAATATTTTCCTGTTACACTGCAGGACTTTAGAATAGGGTTAGGCCCGATAGCATACATAGAAAGTTCCAAGGATGAGGGAGTTCGATACATGCAGAACACCCTGTGAAGATAAGTTGATTCAGCAAGGGACAAGTGTGTAGCTAGAGTCTCTTTTGACCTGTTAGAAATCAGAAGGTGTTCGGCTGCATGTTCAATGGAAAAGAACACCTGAGAGCACAAACCATGCTTTCCCAGTTGAAAAGCTCTATCCACGCTGCACTGAAGATACCTAAATAACACTGTTTTTGACTGGCCTCTAGTCACTGCAGGCAGCCCTCTGGAAAGAAAAGGAGTTTTCTCGAAGGAAACACGGTGCTTCCATAGCATGGGTGGGAGCTCCTCCTGTCATGCTCTAGAGCTACAGGGAAACTTGACGTGAGTACTTGCCTCAAGCTAAGGCCTGAAAAGCCCTGCTGAAGCGAAAGCGCGTAGCAGTTTCCATTGGGTCGTATTCGCAGTTCTGCTATACTTTAAAGTTTCTTCACTTTTCTAGACACTAGGCACCCTCGTGTAGGCACCCTATTGCCTACAAATACAGTGAGTACCAGCAGGCTCCTCTGCCCTTCTAAGAAACATCCAGGCCTAGTAGCCTTTCCCAGTCAGTCAATGTATTCAGAGGGTAGGGCAACACACTGCACTCTTCCTTGGGAAAGCTAGATGTCCGCAGCGCTCCAACAGCTCCAGGGATTCTGTTCTCTCACGTCCTACATGCCATGGAAGTCTGCCTCATTGCTCTCATTGGAGCTACACTAAAAAACGCAATATTCTTCGCCTTCCTTCTAGAAACTCTTACCCAAGGACCCCATACCTACAGGATAAAGGAGGCTTGCATTCCTACTGGAACCAAATCAAAGTTTTCCCTGTTACACTGCAGGACTTTAGAATAGGGTTAGGCCCGTTAGCATACATAGAACGTTCCAAGGATGAAGGAGTTCGATACATGCAGAACACCCTGTGAAGAAAAGTTGATACAGCAAAGGACCAGGGTGTATCTAGAGTCTCTTTTGACTTGTTATAAATCAGAAGGTGTTCGGCTGCATGTTCACTGGAAAAGAACACCTGATGGCACAAACCTTGCGTTTCCATTTTAAAAGCTCTATCCATGCAGCACTGAAGATACCTAAATAACACTGTTTTTGACTGGCCTCCAGTCACTGCAGGCAGCCCTCTGGAAAGAAAAGGAGTTTTCTCTAAGAAAACACGGTGCTTCCATAGCATGTGGGGGAGCTCCTCCTGTCATGCTCTAGAGCTACAGGGAAACTTGACGTGAGTACTTGCCTCAAGCCAAGGCCTGAAAAGCCCTGCTGAAGCGAAAGTGCTTAGCAGTTTCCATTAGGTCGTATTCGCAGTTCTGCTCTGCTTTAACGTTTCTTCACTTTTCCTGACACCAGGCACCCTCGTGTAGGCACCCTTTTTCTTGCAAATACAGTGAGTACCAGCAGTCTCCTTTGCCCTTCCAGTTCACATCCAGACATAAAAGCCTTTCCCAGTAACTCTACGTATTCAGAGTGTAGGGCAACTCGCTGCACCCTTCCTTAAGAAGCTAGGTGGACTCAGCTCTTCAACAGCTCCAGGGATTCTGTTCTCGCACGTCCTGCATGCCATGGAAGTCTGCCTCATTGCCCTCATTGGACCTACACTAAAAAAAGCAATCTGCTTCGCCTTCCTTCTAGGAACTCTTACCCAAGGACCCCATACCTACAGGTTAAAGAGGCTTGCATTCCTACTGGAACCACAGCAAATATTTTCCTGTTACACTGCAGGACTTTACAATAGGGTTAGGCCCGATAGCATACATAAAACGTTCCAAGGATGAGGGAGTTCGATACATGCAGAGCACCCTGTTAAAAAAAGTTGATTCAGCAAGGGATCAGGGTGTAGCTAGAGTCTCTTTTGACTTGTTAGATATCAGAAGGTGTTCGGCTGCATGTTCACTGGAAAAGAACACCTGAGAGCACAAACCTTGCGTTTCCATTTTAAAACCTCTATCCACGCTGCACTGAAGATACCTAAATAACACTGTTTTTGACTGGCCTCTAGTCACTGCAGGCAGCCCTCTTGAAAGAAAAGGAGTTTTCTCTAAGGAAACACGGTGCTTCCATAGCATGGGTGGGAGCTCCTCATGTCATGCTCTAGAGCTACAGGGAAACTTGACGTGAGTACTTGCCTCAAGCTAAGGCCTGAAAAGCCCTGCTGAAGCGAAAGCGCTTAGCCGTTTCCATTAGGTCGTATTCGCAGTTCTGCTCTACTTTAACGTTTCTTCACTTTTCTAGACACTAGGCACCCTTGTGTAGGCACCCTTTTGCCTACAAATACAGTGAATACCAGCAGGCTCCTCTGCCCTTCTAAGAAACATCCAGGCCTAGTAGCCTTTCCCAGTCAGTCAATGTATTCAGAGGGTAGGGCAACACACTGCACTCTTCCTTGGGAAACTAGATGTCGTCAGCGCTCCAACAGCTCCAGGGATTCTGTTCTCGCACGTCCTACATGCCATGGAAGTCTGTCTCATTGCCCTCATTGGAGCTACACTAAAAAACGCAATCTGCTTCGCCTTCCTTCTAGAAACTCTTACCCAAGGACCCCATAACTACAGGATAAAGGAGGCTTGCATTCCTACTGGAACCAAAGCAAAGTTTTTCCTGTTACACTGCAGGAGTTTAGAATAGGGTTATGCCCGATAGCATACATAGAACGTTCCAAGGATGAAGGAGTTCGATACATGCAGAACACCCTGTGAAGAAAAGTTGATACAGCAAGGGACCAGGGTGTAGCTAGAGTCTCTTTTGACTTGTTATAAATCAGAAGGTGTTCGGCTGCATGTTCACTGGAAAAGAACACCTGATGGCACAAACCTTGCGTTTCCATTTTAAAAGCTCTATCCATGCAGCACTGAAGATACCTAAATAACACTGTTTTTGACTGGCCTCTAGTCACTGCAGGCAGCCCTGTGGAAGGAAAGGGAGTTTTCTCGAAGAAAACACGGTGCTTCCATAGCATGGGTGGGAGCTCCTCCTGTCATGCTCTAGAGCTACAGGGAAACTTGACGTGAGTACTTGCCTCAAGCTAAGGCCTGAAAAGCCCTGCTGAAGCGAAAGCGTGTAGCAGTTTCCATTAGGTCGTATTCGCAGTTCTGCTCTACTTTAACGTTTCTTCACTTTTCCTGACACTAGGCACCCTCGTGTAGGCACCCTTTTTCTTGCAAATACAGTGAGTTCCAGCAGTCTCCTTTGCCCTTCCAGGACACATCCAGACATAAAAGCCTTTCCCAGTAACTCTACGTATTCAGAGTGTAGGGCAACTCGCTGCACCCTTCCTTAAGAAGCTAGGTGGACTCAGCTCTTCAACAGCTCCAGGGATTCTGTTCTCGCACGTCCTACATGCCATGGAAGTCTGCCTCATTGCCCTCATTGGACCTACACTAAGAAACACAATCTGCTTCGCCGTCCTCTAGGAACTCTTACCCAAGGACCCCATACCTACAGGAGAAAGGAGGCTTGCATTCCTACTGCAACCAAAGCACAGTTTTTCCTGGTACACTGCAGGGCTTTAAAATAGGCTTAGGCCTGATAGCATACATAGAACTTTCCAAGAATGAGGGCGTTCGATACATGCAGAACACCCTGTGAAGAAAAGTTGATTCAGCAAGGGACCAGGTTGTAGCTAGGGTCTCTTTTGACTTGTTAGAAATCAGAAGGTGTTCGGCTGCATGTTCACTGGAAAAGAACACCTGAGAGCACAAACCTTGCTTTCCCAGTTGAAAAGCTCTATCCACGCTGCACTGAAGATACATAAATAACACTGTTTTTGACTGGCCTCTAGTCACTGCAGGCAGCCCTCTGGAAAGAAAAGGCGTTTTCTCTAAGGAAACACGGTGCTTCCATAGCATGTGGAGGAGCTCCTCCTGTCATGCGCTAGAGCTAAAGGGAAACTTGACGTGAGTACTTGCCTCAAGCTAAGGCCTGAAAAGCCCTCCTGAAGCGAAAGCGCTTAGCAGTTTCCATTAGGTCGTATTCGCAGTTCTGCTCTACTTTAACGTTTCTTCACTTTTCTAGACACTAGGCACCCTCGTGTAGGCACCCTTTTGCCTACAAATACAGTGAGTACCAGCAGGCTCCTCTGCCCTTCTAAGAAACATCCAGGCCTAGTAGCCTTTCCCAGTCAGTCAATGTATTCAGAGGGTAGGGCAACACACTGCACTCTTCCTTGGTAAAGCTAGATGTCCTCAGCGCTCCAACAGCTCCAGGGATTCTTTTCTCGCGCGTCCTACATGCCATGGAAGTCTGTCTCATTGCCCTCATTGGAGCTACACTAAAAAACGCAATCTGCTTCGCCTTCCTTCTAGAAACTCTTACCCAAGGACCCCATAACTACAGGATAAAGGAGGCTTGCATTCCTACTGGAACCAAAGCAAAGTTTTTCCTGTTACACTGCAGGACTTTAGAATAGGGTTAGGCCCGATAGCATACATAGAACGTTCCAAGGATGAAGGAGTTCGATACATGCAGAACACCCTGTGAAGAAAAGTTGATACAGCAAGGGACCAGGGTGTAGCTAGAGTCTCTTTTGACTTGTTATAAATCAGAAGGTGTTCGGCTGCATGTTCACTGGAAAAGAACACCTGATGGCACAAACCTTGCGTTTCCATTTTAAAAGCTCTATCCATGCAGCACTGAAGATACCTAAATAACACTGTTTTTGACTGGCCTCTAGTCACTGCAGGCAGCCCTGTGGAAGGAAAGGGAGTTTTCTCTAAGAAAACACGGTGCTTCCATAGCATGGGTGGGAGCTCCTCCTGTCATGCTCTAGAGCTACAGGGAAACTTGACGTGAGTACTTGCCTCAAGCTAAGGCCTGAAAAGCCCTGCTGAAGCGAAAGCGTGTAGCAGTTTCCATTAGGTCGTATTCGCAGTTCTGCTCTACTTTAACGTTTCTTCACTTTTCCTGACACTAGGCACCCTCGTGTAGGCACCCTTTTTCTTGCAATTACAGTGAGTACCAGCAGTCTCCTTTGCCCTTCCAGGACACATCCAGACATAAAAGCCTTTCCCAGTAACTCTACGTATTCGGAGTGTAGGGCAACTCGCTGCACCCTTCCTTAAGAAGCTAGGTGGACTCAGCTCTTCAACAGCTCCAGGGATTCTGTTCTCGCACGTCCTACATGCCATGGAAGTCTGCCTCATTGCCCTCATTGGACCTACACTAAGAAACACAATCTGCTTCGCCGTCCTCTAGGAACTCTTACCCAAGGACCCCATACCTACAGGAGAAAGGAGGCTTGCATTCCTACTGCAACCAAAGCACAGTTTTTCCTGGTACACTGCAGGGCTTGAAAATAGGCTTAGGCCTGATAGCATACATAGAACTTTCCAAGAATGAGGGCGTTCGATACATGCAGAACACCCTGTGAAGAAAAGTTGATTCAGCAAGGGACAAGGATGTAGCTAGAGTCTCTTTT
The DNA here is from genome assembly GCF_028021215.1 of Eschrichtius robustus. NCBI lineage: Eukaryota > Metazoa > Chordata > Mammalia > Artiodactyla > Eschrichtiidae > Eschrichtius > Eschrichtius robustus. The sequence continues at coordinate 38,177,758 of NC_090844.1, read as the reverse complement.
GACTTGTTAGAAATCAGAAGGGTTTTGGCTGCATGTTCACCAGAATAGAAGACCTGATGGCACAAGCCTTGCTTTCCCATTTTAAATCTCTATCCGTGCTAGATTGAAGATCCCTAAATAACACTGTTTTTGACTGGCCTCTAGTCACTGTAGGGAGCCCTCTGGAAAGAAAAGGCGTTTTCTCTAAGGAAACACGGTGCTTCCATAGCATGTGGGGGAGCTCCTCCTCTCATGCTCTAGAGCTACAGGGAAACTTGACGTGAGTACCTGCCTCAAGCTAAGGCCTGAAAAGCCCTGCTGAATCGAAAGCGCTTAGCAGTTTCCATTAGGTCGTATTCGCAGTTCTGCTCTACTTTAACGTTTCTTCACTTTTCCTGAAACTAGGCACCCTCGTGTAGGCACCCTTTTTCTTGCAAATACAGTGAGTACCAGCAGTCTCCTTTGCCCTTCCAGGACACATCCAGACATAAAAGCCTTTCCCAGTAACTCTACGTATTCAGAGTGTAGGGCAACTCGCTGCACCCTTCCTTAAGAAGCTAGGTGGACTCAGCTCTTCAACAGCTCCAGGGATTCTGTTCTCGCACGTCCTACATGCCATGGAAGTCTGCCTCATTGCCCTCATTGGACCTACACTAAAAAAAGCAATCTGCTTCGCCTTCCTTCTAGGAACTCTTACCCAAGGACCCCATACCTACAGGTTAAAGTGGCTTGCATTCCTACTGGAACCAAAGCAAATATTTTCCTGTTACACTGCAGGACTTTAGAATAGGGTTAGGCCCGATAGCATACATAGAACGTTCCAAGGATGAGGGAGTTTGATACATGCAGAACACCCTGTGAAGAAAAGTTGATTCAGCAAGGGACCAGGGTGTAGCTAGAGTCTCTTTTGACTTGTTAGAAATCAGAAGGTGTTCGGCTGCATGTTCACTGGAAAAGAACACCTGAGAGCACAAACCTTGCTTTCCCAGTTGAAAAGCTCTATCCACGCTGCACTGAAGATACCTAAATAACACTGTTTTTGACTGGCCTCTAGTCACTGCAGGCAGCCCTCTGGAAAGAAAAGGAGTTTTCTCTAAGGAAATACGGTGCTTCCATAGCATGGGTGGGAGCTCCTCCTGTCATGCTCTAGAGCTACAGGGAAACTTGACGTGAGTACTTGCCTCAAGCTAAGGCCTGAAAAGCCCTGCTGAAGCGAAAGCGGTTAGCAGTTTCCATTGGGTCGTATTCGCAGTTCTGCTATACTTTAAAGTTTCTTCACTTTTCTAGACACTAGGCACCCTCGTGTAGGCACCCTTTTGCCTACAAATACAGTGAGTACCAGCAGGCTCCTCTGCCCTTCTAAAAAACATCCAGGCCTGGTAGCATTTCCCAGTCAGTCAATGTATTCAGAGGGTAGGGCAACACACTGCACTCTTCCTTGGGAAAGCTAGATGTCCTCAGAGCTCCAAGAGCTCCAGGGATTCTGTTCTCTCACGTCCTACATGCCATGGAATTCTGCCTCATTGCCCTCATTGGAGCTACACTAAAAAACGCAATCTGCTTCGCCTTCCTTCTAGAAACTCTTACCCAAGGACCCCATACCTACAGGATAAAGGAGGCTTGCATTCCTACTGGCACCAAAGCAAAGTTTTTCCTGTTACACTGCAGGACTTTACAATAGGGTTAGGCCCGATAGCATACATAGAACGTTCCAAGGATGAAGGAGTTCGAAACATGCAGAACACCCTGTGAAGAAAAGTTGATACAGCAAGGGACCAGGGTGTAGCTAGAGTCTCTTTTGACTTGTTATAAATCAGAAGGTGTTCGGCTGCATGTTCACTGGAAAAGAACACCTGATGGCACAAACCTTGCGTTTCAATTTTAAAAGCTCTATCCATGCTGCACTGAAGATACCTAAATAACACTGTTTTTGACTGGCCTCTAGTCACTGCAGGCAGTCCTCTGGAAAGAAAAGGAGTTTTCTCTAAGAAAACACGGTGCTTCCATAGCATGGGTGGGAGCTCCTCCTGTCATGCTCTACAGCTACAGGGAAACTTGACGTGAGTACTTGCCTCAAGCTAAGGCCTGAAAAGCCCTCCTGAAGCGAAAGCGCTTACCAGTTTCCATTACGTCGTATTCGCAGTTCTGCTCTACTTTAACGTTTCTTCACTTTTCCTGACACTAGGCACCCTCGTGTAGGCACCCTTTTTCGTGCAAATACAGTGAGTACCAGGAGTCTCCTTTGCCCTTCCAGGACACATCCAGACATAAAAGCCTTTCCCAGTAACTCTACGTATTCAGAGTGTAGGGCAACTCGCTGCACCCTTCCTTAAGAAGCTAGGTGGACTCAGCTCTTCAACAGCTCCAGGGATTCTGTTCTCGCACGTCCTACATGCCATGGAAGTCTGCCTCATTGCCCTCATTGGGCCTACACTAAAAAAAGCAATCAGCTTCGCCTTCCTTCTAGGAACTCTTACCCAAGGACCCCATACCTACAGGTTAAAGAGGCTTGCATTCCTACTGGTACCAAAGCAAATATTTTCCTGTTACATTGCAGGACTTTACAATAGGGTTAGGCCCGATAGCATACATAGAACGTTCCAAGGATGAGGGAGTTCGATACATGCAGAACACCCTGTGAAGAAAAGTTGATTCAGCAAGGGACCAGGGTGTAGCTAGAGTCTCTTTTGACTTGTTAGAAATCAGAAGGTGTTCGGCTGCATGTTCACTGGAAAAGAACACCTGAGACCACGAACCTTGCTTTCCCAGTTGAAAAGCTCTATCCACGCTGCACTGAAGATACCTAAATAACACTGTTTTTGACTGGCCTCTAGTCACTGCATGCAGCCCTCTGGAAAGAAAAGGAGTTTTCTCGAAGGAAACACGGTGCTTCCATAGCATGGGTGGGAGCTCCTCCTGTCATGCTCTAGAGCTACAGGGAAACTTGACGTGAGTACTTGCCTCAAGCTAAGGCCTGAAAAGCCCTGCTGAAGCGAAAGCGCTTAGCAGTTTCCATTGGGTCGTATTCGCAGTTCTGCTATACTTTAACGTTTCTTCACTTTTCCTGACACTAGGCACCCTCGTGTAGGCACCCTTTTTCTTGCAAATACAGTGAGTACCAGCAGTCTCCTTTGCCCTTCCAGGACACATCCAGACATAAAAGCCTTTCCCAGTAACTCTACGTATTCAGAGTGTAGGGCAACTCGCTGCACCCTTCCTTAAGAAGCTAGGTGGACTCAGCTCTTCAACAGCTCCAGGGATTCTGTTCTCGCACGTCCTACATGCCATGGAAGTCTGTCTCATTGCCCTCATTGGAGCTACACTAAAAAACGCAATCTGCTTCGCCTTCCTTCTAGAAACTCTTACCCAAGGACCCCATAACTACAGGATAAAGGAGGCTTGCATTCCTACTGGAACCAAAGCAAAGTTTTTCCTGTTACACTGCAGGACTTTAGAATAGGGTTAGGCCCGATAGCATACATAGAACGTTCCAAGGATGAAGGAGTTCGATACATGCAGAACACCCTGTGAAGAAAAGTTGATTCAGCAAGGGACCAGGGTGTAGCTAGAGTCTCTTTTGACTTGTTATAAATCAGAAGGTGTTCGGCTGCATGTTCACTGGAAAAGAACACCTGATGGCACAAACCTTGCGTTTCCATTTTAAAAGCTCTATCCATGCAGCACTGAAGATAACTAAATAACACTGTTTTTGACTGGCCTCTAGTCACTGCAGGCAGCCCTGTGGAAGGAAAGGGAGTTTTCTCTAAGAAAACACGGTGCTTCCATAGCATGGGTGGGAGCTCCTCCTGTCATGCTCTAGAGCTACAGGGAAACTTGACGTGAGTACTTGCCTCAAGCTAAGGCCTGAAAAGCCCTGCTGAAGCGAAAGCGTGTAGCAGTTTCCATTAGGTCGTATTCGCAGTTCTGCTCTACTTTAACGTTTCTTCACTTTTCCTGACACTAGGCACCCTCGTGTAGGCACCCTTTTTCTTGCAAATACAGTGAGTACCAGCAGTCTCCTTTGCCCTTCCAGGACACATCCAGACATAAAAGCCTTTCCCAGTAACTCTACGTATTCAGAGTGTAGGGCAACTCGCTGCACCCTTCCTTAAGAAGCTAGGTGGACTCAGCTCTTCAACAGCTCCAGGGATTCTGTTCTCGCACGTCCTACATGCCATGGAAGTCTGCCTCATTGCCCTCATTGGGCCTACACTAAAAAAAGCAATCAGCTTCGCCTTCCTTCTAGGAACTCTTACCCAAGGTCCCCATACCTACAGGTTAAAGAGGCTTGCATTCCTACTGGTACCAAAGCAAATGTTTTCCTGTTACATTGCAGGACTTTACAATAGGGTTACGCCCGATAGCATACATAGAACGTTCCTAGGATGAGGGAGTTCGATACATGCAGAACACCCTGTGAAGAAAAGTTGATTCAGCAAGGGACCAGGGTGTAGCTAGAGTCTCTTTTGACTTGTTAGAAATCAGAAGGTGTTCGGCTGCATGTTCACTGGAAAAGAACACCTGAGACCACGAACCTTGCTTTCCCAGTTGAAAAGCTCTATCCACGCTGCACTGAAGATACCTAAATAACACTGTTTTTGACTGGCCTCTAGTCACTGCAGGCAGCCCTCTGGAAAGAAAAGGAGTTTTCTCGAAGGAAACACGGTGCTTCCATAGCATGGGTGGGAGCTCCTCCTGTCATGCTCTAGAGCTACAGGGAAACTTGACGTGAGTACTTGCCTCAAGCTAAGGCCTGAAAAGCCCTCCTGAAGCGAAAGCGCTTAGCAGTTTCCATTAGGTCGTATTCGCAGTTCTGCTCTACTTTAACGTTTCTTCACTTTTCTAGACACTAGGCACCCTCTTGTAGGCACCCTTTTGCCTACAAATACAGTGAGTACCAGCAGGCTCCTCTGCCCTTCTAAGAAACATCCAGGCCTAGTAGCCTTTCCCAGTCAGTCAATGTATTCAGAGGGTAGGGCAACACACTGCACTCTTCCTTGGTAAAGCTAGATGTCCTCAGCGCTCCAACAGCTCCAGGGATTCTTTTCTCGCGCGTCCTACATGCCATGGAAGTCTGTCTCATTGCCCTCATTGGAGCTACACTAAAAAACGCAATCTGCTTCGCCTTCCTTCTAGAAACTCTTACCCAAGGACCCCATAACTACAGGATAAAGGAGGCTTGCATTCCTACTGGAACCAAAGCAAAGTTTTTCCTGTTACACTGCAGGACTTTAGAATAGGGTTAGGCCCGATAGCATACATAGAACGTTCCAAGGATGAAGGAGTTCGATACATGCAGAACACCCTGTGAAGAAAAGTTGATACAGCAAGGGACCAGGGTGTAGCTAGAGTCTCTTTTGACTTGTTATAAATCAGAAGGTGTTCGGCTGCATGTTCACTGGAAAAGAACACCTGATGGCACAAACCTTGCGTTTCCATTTTAAAAGCTCTATCCATGCAGCACTGAAGATAACTAAATAACACTGTTTTTGACTGGCCTCTAGTCACTGCAGGCAGCCCTGTGGAAGGAAAGGGAGTTTTCTCTAAGAAAACACGGTGCTTCCATAGCATGGGTGGGAGCTCCTCCTGTCATGCTCTAGAGCTACAGGGAAACTTGACGTGAGTACTTGCCTCAAGCTAAGGCCTGAAAAGCCCTGCTGAAGCGAAAGCGTGTAGCAGTTTCCATTAGGTCGTATTCGCAGTTCTGCTCTACTTTAACGTTTCTTCACTTTTCTAGACACTAGGCACCCTCGTGTAGGCACCCTTTTTCTTGCAATTACAGTGAGTACCAGCAGTCTCCTTTGCCCTTCCAGGACACATCCAGACATAAAAGCCTTTCCCAGTAACTCTACGTATTCGGAGTGTAGGGCAACTCGCTGCACCCTTCCTTAAGAAGCTAGGTGGACTCAGCTCTTCAACAGCTCCAGGGATTCTGTTCTCGCACGTCCTACATGCCATGGAATTCTGCCTCATTGCCCTCATTGGACCTACACTAAGAAACACAATCTGCTTCGCCGTCCTCTAGGAACTCTTACCCAAGGACCCCATACCTACAGGAGAAAGGAGGCTTGCATTCCTACTGCAACCAAAGCACAGTTTTTCCTGGTACACTGCAGGGCTTGAAAATAGGCTTAGGCCTGATAGCATACATAGAACTTTCCAAGAATGAGGGCGTTCGATACATGCAGAACACCCTGTGAAGAAAAGTTGATTCAGCAAGGGACAAGGATGTAGCTAGAGTCTCTTTTGACTTGTTAGAAATCAGAAGGGTTTTGGCTGCATGTTCACCAGAATAGAAGACCTGATGGCACAAGCCTTGCTTTCCCATTTTAAATCTCTATCCATGCTAGCCTGAAGATCCCTAAATAACACTGTTTTTGACTGGCCTCTAGTCACTGTAGGGAGCCCTCTGGAAAGAAAAGGCGTTTTCTCTAAGGAAACACGGTGCTTCCATAGCATGTGGGGGAGCTCCTCCTGTCATGCTCTACAGCTACAGGGAAACTTGACGTGAGTACCTGCCTCAAGCTAAGGCCTGAAAAGCCCTGCTGAATCGAGAGCGCTTAGCAGTTTCCATTAGGTCGTATTCGCAGTTCTGCTCTACTTTAACGTTTCTTCACTTTTCCTGACACTAGGCACCCTCGTGTAGGCACCCTTTTACTTGCAAATACAGTGAGTTCCAGCAGTCTCCTTTGCCCTTCCAGGACACATCCAGACATAAAAGCCTTTCCCAGTAACTCTACGTATTCAGAGTGTAGGGCAACTCGCTGCACCCTTCCTTAAGAAGCTAGGTGGACTCAGCTCTTCAACAGCTCCAGGGATTCTGTTCTCGCACGTCCTACATGCCATGGAAGTCTGCCTCATTGCCCTCATTGGACCTACACTAAAAAAAGCAATCTGCTTCGCCTTCCTTCTAGGAACTCTTACCCAAGGACACCATACCTACAGGTTAAAGAGGCTTGCATTCCTACTGGAACCAAAGCAAATATTTTCCTGTTACACTGCAGGATTTTAGAATAGGGTTAGGCCCGATAGCATACATAGAACGTTCCAAGGATGAGGGAGTTCGATACATGCAGAACACCCTGTGAAGAAAAGTTGATTCAGCAAGGGACCAGGGTGTAGCTAGGGTCTCTTTTGACTTGTTAGAAATCAGAAGGTGTTCGGCTGCATGTTCACTGGAAAAGAACACCTGAGAGCACAAACCTTGCTTTCCCAGTTGAAAAGCTCTATCCACGCTGCACTGAAGATACCTAAATAACACTGTTTTTGACTGGCCTCTAGTCACTGCAGGCAGCCCTCTGGAAAGAAAAGGCGTTTTCTCTAAGGAAACACGGTGCTTCCATAGCATGTGGAGGAGCTCCTCCTGTCATGCGCTAGAGCTAAAGGGAAACTTGACGTGAGTACTTGCCTCAAGCTAATGCCTGAAAAGCCCTCCTGAAGCGAAAGCGCTTAGTAGTTTCCATTAGGTCGTATTCGCAGTTCTGCTCTACTTTAACGTTTCTTCACTTTTCCTGACACTAGGCACCCTCGTGTAGGCACCCTTTTTCTTGCAAATACAGTGAGTACCAGCAGTCTCCTTTGCCCTTCCAGGACACATCCAGACATAAAAGCCTTTCCCAGTAACTCTACGTATTCAGAGTGTAGGGCAACTCGCTGCACCCTTCCTTAAGAAGCTAGGTGGACTCAGCTCTTCAACAGCTCCAGGGATTCTGTTCTCGCACGTCCTACATGCCATGGAAGTCTGCCTCATTGCCCTCATTGGACCTACACTAAAAAAAGCAATCTGCTTCGCCTTCCTTCTAGGAACTCTTACCCAAGGACCCCAAACCTACAGGTTAAAGTGGCTTGCATTCCTACTGGAACCAAAGCAAATATTTTCCTGTTACACTGCAGGACTTTAGAATAGGGTTAGGCCCGATAGCATACATAGAACGTTCCAAGGATGAGGGAGTTCGATACATGCAGAACACCCTGTGAAGATAAGTTGATTCAGCAAGGGACAAGTGTGTAGCTAGAGTCTCTTTTGACCTGTTAGAAATCAGAAGGTGTTCGGCTGCATGTTCAATGGAAAAGAACACCTGAGAGCACAAACCATGCTTTCCCAGTTGAAAAGCTCTATCCACGCTGCACTGAAGATACCTAAATAACACTGTTTTTGACTGGCCTCTAGTCACTGCAGGCAGCCCTCTGGAAAGAAAAGGAGTTTTCTCGAAGGAAACACGGTGCTTCCATAGCATGGGTGGGAGCTCCTCCTGTCATGCTCTAGAGCTACAGGGAAACTTGACGTGAGTACTTGCCTCAAGCTAAGGCCTGAAAAGCCCTGCTGAAGCGAAAGCGCGTAGCAGTTTCCATTGGGTCGTATTCGCAGTTCTGCTATACTTTAAAGTTTCTTCACTTTTCTAGACACTAGGCACCCTCGTGTAGGCACCCTATTGCCTACAAATACAGTGAGTACCAGCAGGCTCCTCTGCCCTTCTAAGAAACATCCAGGCCTAGTAGCCTTTCCCAGTCAGTCAATGTATTCAGAGGGTAGGGCAACACACTGCACTCTTCCTTGGGAAAGCTAGATGTCCGCAGCGCTCCAACAGCTCCAGGGATTCTGTTCTCTCACGTCCTACATGCCATGGAAGTCTGCCTCATTGCTCTCATTGGAGCTACACTAAAAAACGCAATATTCTTCGCCTTCCTTCTAGAAACTCTTACCCAAGGACCCCATACCTACAGGATAAAGGAGGCTTGCATTCCTACTGGAACCAAATCAAAGTTTTCCCTGTTACACTGCAGGACTTTAGAATAGGGTTAGGCCCGTTAGCATACATAGAACGTTCCAAGGATGAAGGAGTTCGATACATGCAGAACACCCTGTGAAGAAAAGTTGATACAGCAAAGGACCAGGGTGTATCTAGAGTCTCTTTTGACTTGTTATAAATCAGAAGGTGTTCGGCTGCATGTTCACTGGAAAAGAACACCTGATGGCACAAACCTTGCGTTTCCATTTTAAAAGCTCTATCCATGCAGCACTGAAGATACCTAAATAACACTGTTTTTGACTGGCCTCCAGTCACTGCAGGCAGCCCTCTGGAAAGAAAAGGAGTTTTCTCTAAGAAAACACGGTGCTTCCATAGCATGTGGGGGAGCTCCTCCTGTCATGCTCTAGAGCTACAGGGAAACTTGACGTGAGTACTTGCCTCAAGCCAAGGCCTGAAAAGCCCTGCTGAAGCGAAAGTGCTTAGCAGTTTCCATTAGGTCGTATTCGCAGTTCTGCTCTGCTTTAACGTTTCTTCACTTTTCCTGACACCAGGCACCCTCGTGTAGGCACCCTTTTTCTTGCAAATACAGTGAGTACCAGCAGTCTCCTTTGCCCTTCCAGTTCACATCCAGACATAAAAGCCTTTCCCAGTAACTCTACGTATTCAGAGTGTAGGGCAACTCGCTGCACCCTTCCTTAAGAAGCTAGGTGGACTCAGCTCTTCAACAGCTCCAGGGATTCTGTTCTCGCACGTCCTGCATGCCATGGAAGTCTGCCTCATTGCCCTCATTGGACCTACACTAAAAAAAGCAATCTGCTTCGCCTTCCTTCTAGGAACTCTTACCCAAGGACCCCATACCTACAGGTTAAAGAGGCTTGCATTCCTACTGGAACCACAGCAAATATTTTCCTGTTACACTGCAGGACTTTACAATAGGGTTAGGCCCGATAGCATACATAAAACGTTCCAAGGATGAGGGAGTTCGATACATGCAGAGCACCCTGTTAAAAAAAGTTGATTCAGCAAGGGATCAGGGTGTAGCTAGAGTCTCTTTTGACTTGTTAGATATCAGAAGGTGTTCGGCTGCATGTTCACTGGAAAAGAACACCTGAGAGCACAAACCTTGCGTTTCCATTTTAAAACCTCTATCCACGCTGCACTGAAGATACCTAAATAACACTGTTTTTGACTGGCCTCTAGTCACTGCAGGCAGCCCTCTTGAAAGAAAAGGAGTTTTCTCTAAGGAAACACGGTGCTTCCATAGCATGGGTGGGAGCTCCTCATGTCATGCTCTAGAGCTACAGGGAAACTTGACGTGAGTACTTGCCTCAAGCTAAGGCCTGAAAAGCCCTGCTGAAGCGAAAGCGCTTAGCCGTTTCCATTAGGTCGTATTCGCAGTTCTGCTCTACTTTAACGTTTCTTCACTTTTCTAGACACTAGGCACCCTTGTGTAGGCACCCTTTTGCCTACAAATACAGTGAATACCAGCAGGCTCCTCTGCCCTTCTAAGAAACATCCAGGCCTAGTAGCCTTTCCCAGTCAGTCAATGTATTCAGAGGGTAGGGCAACACACTGCACTCTTCCTTGGGAAAGCTAGATGTCGTCAGCGCTCCAACAGCTCCAGGGATTCTGTTCTCGCACGTCCTACATGCCATGGAAGTCTGTCTCATTGCCCTCATTGGAGCTACACTAAAAAACGCAATCTGCTTCGCCTTCCTTCTAGAAACTCTTACCCAAGGACCCCATAACTACAGGATAAAGGAGGCTTGCATTCCTACTGGAACCAAAGCAAAGTTTTTCCTGTTACACTGCAGGAGTTTAGAATAGGGTTATGCCCGATAGCATACATAGAACGTTCCAAGGATGAAGGAGTTCGATACATGCAGAACACCCTGTGAAGAAAAGTTGATACAGCAAGGGACCAGGGTGTAGCTAGAGTCTCTTTTGACTTGTTATAAATCAGAAGGTGTTCGGCTGCATGTTCACTGGAAAAGAACACCTGATGGCACAAACCTTGCGTTTCCATTTTAAAAGCTCTATCCATGCAGCACTGAAGATACCTAAATAACACTGTTTTTGACTGGCCTCTAGTCACTGCAGGCAGCCCTGTGGAAGGAAAGGGAGTTTTCTCGAAGAAAACACGGTGCTTCCATAGCATGGGTGGGAGCTCCTCCTGTCATGCTCTAGAGCTACAGGGAAACTTGACGTGAGTACTTGCCTCAAGCTAAGGCCTGAAAAGCCCTGCTGAAGCGAAAGCGTGTAGCAGTTTCCATTAGGTCGTATTCGCAGTTCTGCTCTACTTTAACGTTTCTTCACTTTTCCTGACACTAGGCACCCTCGTGTAGGCACCCTTTTTCTTGCAAATACAGTGAGTTCCAGCAGTCTCCTTTGCCCTTCCAGGACACATCCAGACATAAAAGCCTTTCCCAGTAACTCTACGTATTCAGAGTGTAGGGCAACTCGCTGCACCCTTCCTTAAGAAGCTAGGTGGACTCAGCTCTTCAACAGCTCCAGGGATTCTGTTCTCGCACGTCCTACATGCCATGGAAGTCTGCCTCATTGCCCTCATTGGACCTACACTAAGAAACACAATCTGCTTCGCCGTCCTCTAGGAACTCTTACCCAAGGACCCCATACCTACAGGAGAAAGGAGGCTTGCATTCCTACTGCAACCAAAGCACAGTTTTTCCTGGTACACTGCAGGGCTTTAAAATAGGCTTAGGCCTGATAGCATACATAGAACTTTCCAAGAATGAGGGCGTTCGATACATGCAGAACACCCTGTGAAGAAAAGTTGATTCAGCAAGGGACAAGGGTGTAGCTAGAGTCTCTTTTGACTTGTTAGAAATCAGAAGGGTTTTGGCTGCATGTTCACCAGAATAGAAGACCTGATGGCACAAGCCTTGCTTTCCCATTTTAAATCTCTATCCGTGCTAGATTGAAGATCCCTAAATAACACTGTTTTTGACTGGCCTCTAGTCACTGTAGGGAGCCCTCTGGAAAGAAAAGGCGTTTTCTCTAAGGAAACACGGTGCTTCCATAGCATGTGGGGGAGCTCCTCCTCTCATGCTCTAGAGCTACAGGGAAACTTGACGTGAGTACCTGCCTCAAGCTAAGGCCTGAAAAGCCCTGCTGAATCGAAAGCGCTTAGCAGTTTCCATTAGGTCGTATTCGCAGTTCTGCTCTACTTTAACGTTTCTTCACTTTTCCTGAAACTAGGCACCCTCGTGTAGGCACCCTTTTTCTTGCAAATACAGTGAGTACCAGCAGTCTCCTTTGCCCTTCCAGGACACATCCAGACATAAAAGCCTTTCCCAGTAACTCTACGTATTCAGAGTGTAGGGCAACTCGCTGCACCCTTCCTTAAGAAGCTAGGTGGACTCAGCTCTTCAACAGCTCCAGGGATTCTGTTCTCGCACATCCTACATGCCATGGAAGTCTGCCTCATTGCCCTCATTGGACCTACACTAAAAAAAGCAATCTGCTTCGCCTTCCTTCTAGGAACTCTTACCCAAGGACACCATACCTACAGGTTAAAGAGGCTTGAATTCCTACTGGAACCAAAGCAAATATTTTCCTGTTACAAGGCAGGATTTTAGAATAGGGTTAGGCCCGATAGCATACATAGAACGTTCCAAGGATGAGGGAGTTCGATACATGCAGAACACCCTGTGAAGAAAAGTTGATTCAGCAAGGGACCAGGTTGTAGCTAGGGTCTCTTTTGACTTGTTAGAAATCAGAAGGTGTTCGGCTGCATGTTCACTGGAAAAGAACACCTGAGAGCACAAACCTTGCTTTCCCAGTTGAAAAGCTCTATCCACGCTGCACTGAAGATACCTAAATAACACTGTTTTTGACTGGCCTCTAGTCACTGCAGGCAGCCCTCTGGAAAGAAAAGGCGTTTTCTCTAAGGAAACACGGTGCTTCCATAGCATGTGGAGGAGCTCCTCCTGTCATGCGCTAGAGCTAAAGGGAAACTTGACGTGAGTACTTGCCTCAAGCTAAGGCCTGAAAAGCCCTCCTGAAGCGAAAGCGCTTAGCAGTTTCCATTAGGTCGTATTCGCAGTTCTGCTCTACTTTAACGTTTCTTCACTTTTCTAGACACTAGGCACCCTCGTGTAGGCACCCTTTTGCCTACAAATACAGTGAGTACCAGCGGGCTCCTCTGCCCTTCTAAGAAACATCCAGGCCTAGTAGCCTTTCCCAGTCAGTCAATGTATTCAGAGGGTAGGGCAACACACTGCACTCTTCCTTGGTAAAGCTAGATGTCCTCAGCGCTCCAGCAGCTCCAGGGATTCTTTTCTCGCGCGTCCTACATGCCATGGAAGTCTGTCTCATTGCCCTCATTGGAGCTACACTAAAAAACGCAATCTGCTTCGCCTTCCTTCTAGAAACTCTTACCCAAGGACCCCATAACTACAGGATAAAGGAGGCTTGCATTCCTACTGGAACCAAAGCAAAGTTTTTCCTGTTACACTGCAGGACTTTAGAATAGGGTTAGGCCCGATAGCATACATAGAACGTTCCAAGGATGAAGGAGTTCGATACATGCAGAACACCCTGTGAAGAAAAGTTGATACAGCAAGGGACCAGGGTGTAGCTAGAGTCTCTTTTGACTTGTTATAAATCAGAAGGTGTTCGGCTGCATGTTCACTGGAAAAGAACACCTGATGGCACAAACCTTGCGTTTCCATTTTAAAAGCTCTATCCATGCAGCACTGAAGATACCTAAATAACACTGTTTTTGACTGGCCTCTAGTCACTGCAGGCAGCCCTGTGGAAGGAAAGGGAGTTTTCTCTAAGAAAACACGGTGCTTCCATAGCATGGGTGGGAGCTCCTCCTGTCATGCTCTAGAGCTACAGGGAAACTTGACGTGAGTACTTGCCTCAAGCTAAGGCCTGAAAAGCCCTGCTGAAGCGAAAGCGTGTAGCAGTTTCCATTAGGTCGTATTCGCAGTTCTGCTCTACTTTAACGTTTCTTCACTTTTCCTGACACTAGGCACCCTCGTGTAGGCACCCTTTTTCTTGCAATTACAGTGAGTACCAGCAGTCTCCTTTGCCCTTCCAGGACACATCCAGACATAAAAGCCTTTCCCAGTAACTCTACGTATTCGGAGTGTAGGGCAACTCGCTGCACCCTTCCTTAAGAAGCTAGGTGGACTCAGCTCTTCAACAGCTCCAGGGATTCTGTTCTCGCACGTCCTACATGCCATGGAAGTCTGCCTCATTGCCCTCATTGGACCTACACTAAGAAACACAATCTGCTTCGCCGTCCTCTAGGAACTCTTACCCAAGGACCCCATACCTACAGGAGAAAGGAGGCTTGCATTCCTACTGCAACCAAAGCACAGTTTTTCCTGGTACACTGCAGGGCTTGAAAATAGGCTTAGGCCTGATAGCATACATAGAACTTTCCAAGAATGAGGGCGTTCGATACATGCAGAACACCCTGTGAAGAAAAGTTGATTCAGCAAGGGACAAGGATGTAGCTAGAGTCTCTTTTGACTTGTTAGAAATCAGAAGGGTTTTGGCTGCATGTTCACCAGAATAGAAGACCTGATGGCACAAGCCTTGCTTTCCCATTTTAAATCTCTATCCGTGCTAGATTGAAGATCCCTAAATAACACTGTTTTTGACTGGCCTCTAGTCACTGTAGGGAGCCCTCTGGAAAGAAAAGGCGTTTTCTCTAAGGAAACACGGTGCTTCCATAGCATGTGGGGGAGCTCCTCCTCTCATGCTCTAGAGCTACAGGGAAACTTGACGTGAGTACCTGCCTCAAGCTAAGGCCTGAAAAGCCCTGCTGAATCGAAAGCGCTTAGCAGTTTCCATTAGGTCGTATTCGCAGTTCTGCTCTACTTTAACGTTTCTTCACTTTTCCTGAAACTAGGCACCCTCGTGTAGGCACCCTTTTTCTTGCAAATACACTGAGTACCAGCAGTCTCCTTTGCCCTTCCAGGACACATCCAGACATAAAAGCCTTTCCCAGTAACTCTATGTATTCAGAGTGTAGGGCAACTCGCTGCACCCATCCTTAAGAATCTAGGTGGACTCAGCTCTTCAACAGCTCCAGGGATTCTGTTCTCGCACATCCTACATGCCATGGAAGTCTGCCTCATTGCCCTCATTGGACCTACACTAAAAAAAGCAATCTGCTTCGCCTTCCTTCTAGGAACTCTTACCCAAGGACACCATACCTACAGGTTAAAGAGGCTTGAATTCCTACTGGAACAAAAGCAAATATTTTCCTGTTACAAGGCAGGATTTTAGAATAGGGTTAGGCCCGATAGCATACATAGAACGTTCCAAGGATGAGGGAGTTCGATACATGCAGAACACCCTGTGAAGAAAAGTTGATTCAGCAAGGGACCAGGTTGTAGCTAGGGTCTCTTTTGACTTGTTAGAAATCAGAAGGTGTTCGGCTGCATGTTCACTGGAAAAGAACACCTGAGAGCACAAACCTTGCTTTCCCAGTTGAAAAGCTCTATCCACGCTGCACTGAAGATACCTAAATAACACTGTTTTTGACTGGCCTCTAGTCACTGCAGGCAGCCCTCTGGAAAGAAAAGGCGTTTTCTCTAAGGAAACACGGTGCTTCCATAGCATGTGGAGGAGCTCCTCCTGTCATGCGCTAGAGCTAAAGGGAAACTTGACGTGAGTACTTGCCTCAAGCTAATGCCTGAAAAGCCCTCCTGAAGCGAAAGCGCTTAGTAGTTTCCATTAGGTCGTATTCGCAGTTCTGCTCTACTTTAACGTTTCTTCACTTTTCCTGACCCTAGGCACCCTCGTGTAGGCACCCTTTTTCTTGCAAATACAGTGAGTATCAGCAGTCTCCTTTGCCCTTCCAGGACACATCCAGACATAAAAGCCTTTCCCAGTAACTCTACGTATTCAGAGTGTAGGGCAACTCGCTGCACCCTTCCTTAAGAAGCTAGGTGGACTCAGCTCTTCAACAGCTCCAGGGATTCTGTTCTCGCACGTCCTACATGCCATGGAAGTCTGCCTCATTGCCCTCATTGGACCTACACTAAAAAAAGCAATCTGCTTCGCCTTCCTTCTAGGAACTCTTACCCAAGGACCCCATACCTACAGGTTAAAGTGGCTTGCATTCCTACTGGAACCAAAGCAAATATTTTCCTGTTACACTGCAGGACTTTAGAATAGGGTTAGGCCCGATAGCATACATAGAACGTTCCAAGGATGAGGGAGTTCGATACATGCAGAACACCCTGTGAAGAAAAGTTGATTCAGCAAGGGACCAGGGTGTAGCTAGAGTCTCTTTTGACTTGTTAGAAATCAGAAGGTGTTCGGCTGCATGTTCACTGGAAAAGAACACCTGAGAGCACAAACCTTGCTTTCCCAGTTGAAAAGCTCTATCCACGCTGCACTGAAGATACCTAAATAACACTGTTTTTGACTGGCCTCTAGTCACTGCAGGCAGCCCTCTGGAAAGAAAAGGAGTTTTCTCTAAGGAAATACGGTGCTTCCATAGCATGGGTGGGAGCTCCTCCTGTCATGCTCTAGAGCTACAGGGAAACTTGACGTGAGTACTTGCCTCAAGCTAAGGCCTGAAAAGCCCTGCTGAAGCGAAAGCGCTTAGCAGTTTCCATTGGGTCGTATTCGCAGTTCTGCTATACTTTAACGTTTCTTCACTTTTCTAGACACTAGGCACCCTCGTGTAGGCACCCTTTTGCCTACAAATACAGTGAGTACCAGCAGGCTCCTCTGCCCTTCTAAAAAACATCCAGGCCTGGTAGCATTTCCCAGTCAGTCAATGTATTCAGAGGGTAGGGCAACACACTGCACTCTTCCTTGGGAAAGCTAGATGTCCTCAGAGCTCCAAGAGCTCCAGGGATTCTGTTCTCTCACGTCCTACATGCCATGGAATTCTGCCTCATTGCCCTCATTGGAGCTACACTAAAAAACGCAATCTGCTTCGCCTTCCTTCTAGAAACTCTTACCCAAGGACCCCATACCTACAGGATAAAGGAGGCTTGCATTCCTACTGGCACCAAAGCAAAGTTTTTCCTGTTACACTGCAGGACTTTACAATAGGGTTAGGCCCGATAGCATACATAGAACGTTCCAAGGATGAAGGAGTTCGAAACATGCAGAACACCCTGTGAAGAAAAGTTGATACAGCAAGGGACCAGGGTGTAGCTAGAGTCTCTTTTGACTTGTTATAAATCAGAAGGTGTTCGGCTGCATGTTCACTGGAAAAGAACACCTGATGGCACAAACCTTGCGTTTCAATTTTAAAAGCTCTATCCATGCTGCACTGAAGATACCTAAATAACACTGTTTTTGACTGGCCTCTAGTCACTGCAGGCAGTCCTCTGGAAAGAAAAGGAGTTTTCTCTAAGAAAACACGGTGCTTCCATAGCATGGGTGGGAGCTCCTCCTGTCATGCTCTAGAGCTACAGGGAAACTTGACGTGAGTACTTGCCTCAAGCTAAGGCCTGAAAAGCCCTCCTGAAGCGAAAGCGCTTACCAGTTTCCATTACGTCGTATTCGCAGTTCTGCTCTACTTTAACGTTTCTTCACTTTTCCTGACACTAGGCACCCTCGTGTAGGCACCCTTTTTCTTGCAAATACAGTGAGTACCAGCAGTCTCCTTTGCCCTTCCAGGACACATCCAGACATAAAAGCCTTTCCCAGTAACTCTACGTATTCAGAGTGTAGGGCAACTCGCTGCACCCTTCCTTAAGAAGCTAGGTGGACTCAGCTCTTCAACAGCTCCAGGGATTCTGTTCTCGCACGTCCTACATGCCATGGAAGTCTGCCTCATTGCCCTCATTGGACCTACACTAAAAAAAGCAATCTGCTTCGCCTTCCTTCTAGGAACTCTTACCCAAGGACACCATACCTACAGGTTAAAGAGGCTTGCATTCCTACTGGAACCAAAGCAAATATTTTCCTGTTACACTGCAGGATTTTAGAATAGGGTTAGGCCCGATAGCATACATAGAACGTTCCAAGGATGAGGGAGTTCGATACATGCAGAACACCGTGTGAAGAAAAGTTGATTCAGCAAGGGACCAGGGTGTAGCTAGGGTCTCTTTTGACTTGTTAGAAATCAGAAGGTGTTCGGCTGCATGTTCACTGGAAAAGAACACCTGAGAGCACAAACCTTGCTTTCCCAGTTGAAAAGCTCTATCCACGCTGCACTGAAGATACCTAAATAACACTGTTTTTGACTGGCCTCTAGTCATTGCAGGCAGCCCTCTGGAAAGAAAAGGCGTTTTCTCTAAGGAAACACGGTGCTTCCATAGCATGTGGAGGAGCTCCTCCTGTCATGCGCTAGAGCTAAAGGGAAACTTGACGTGAGTACTTGCCTCAAGCTAATGCCTGAAAAGCCCTCCTGAAGCGAAAGCGCTTAGTAGTTTCCATTAGGTCGTATTCGCAGTTCTGGTCTACTTTAACGTTTCTTCACTTTTCCTGACACTAGGCACCCTCGTGTAGGCACCCTTTTTCTTGCAAATACAGTGAGTACCAGCAGTCTCCTTTGCCCTTCCAGGACACATCCAGACATAAAAGCCTTTCCCAGTAACTCTACGTATTCAGAGTGTAGGGCAACTCGCTGCACCCTTCCTTAAGAAGCTAGGTGGACTCAGCTCTTCAACAGCTCCAGGGATTCTGTTCTCGCACGTCCTACATGCCATGGAAGTCTGCCTCATTGCCCTCATTGGACCTACACTAAAAAAAGCAATCTGCTTCGCCTTCCTTCTAGGAACTCTTACCCAAGGACCCCAAACCTACAGGTTAAAGTGGCTTGCATTCCTACTGGAACCAAAGCAAATATTTTCCTGTTACACTGCAGGACTTAAGAATAGGGTTAGGCCCGATAGCATACATAAAACGTTCCAAGGATGAGGGAGTTCGATACATGCAGAACACCCTGTGAAGATAAGTTGATTCAGCAAGGGACAAGTGTGTAGCTAGAGTCTCTTTTGACCTGTTAGAAATCAGAAGATGTTCGGCTGCATGTTCAATGGAAAAGAACACCTGAGAGCACAAACCATGCTTTCCCAGTTGAAAAGCTCTATCCACGCTGCACTGAAGATACCTAAATAACACTGTTTTTGACTGGCCTCTAGTCACTGCAGGCAGCCCTCTGGAAAGAAAAGGAGTTTTCTCGAAGGAAACACTGTGCTTCCATAGCATGGGTGGGAGCTCCTCCTGTCATGCTCTAGAGCTACAGGGAAACTTGACGTGAGTACTTGCCTCAAGCTAAGGCCTGAAAAGCCCTGCTGAAGCGAAAGCGCTTAGCAGTTTCCATTGGGTCGTATTCGCAGTTCTGCTATACTTTAACGTTTCTTCACTTTTCTAGACACTAGGCACCCTCGTGTAGGCACCCTTTTGCCTACAAATACAGTGAGTACCAGCAGGCTCCTCTGCCCTTCTAAAAAACATCCAGGCCTGGTAGCATTTCCCAGTCAGTCAATGTATTCAGAGGGTAGGGCAACACACTGCACTCTTCCTTGGGAAAGCTAGATGTCCGCAGCGCTCCAACAGCTCCAGGGATTCTGTTCTCTCACGTCCTACATGCCATGGAAGTCTGCCTCATTGCCCTCATTGGAGCTACACTAAAAAACGCAATATTCTTCGCCTTCCTTCTAGGAACTCTTACCCAAGGACCCCATACCTACAGGATAAAGGAGGCTTGCATTCCTACTGGAACCAAATCAAAGTTTTTCCTGTTACACTGCAGGACTTTAGAATAGGGTTAGGCCCGATAGCATACATAAAACGTTCCAAGGATGAGGGAGTTCGATACATGCAGAACACCCTGTGAAGAAAAGATGTTTCAGCAAGGGATCAGGGTGTAGCTAGAGTCTCTTTTGACTTGTTAGATATCAGAAGGTGTTCGGCTGCATGTTCACTGGAAAAGAACACCTGAGAGCACAAACCTTGCGTTTCCATTTTAAAACCTCTATCCACGCTGCACTGAAGATACCTAAATAACACTGTTTTTGACTGGCCTCTAGTCACTGCAGGCAGCCCTCTTGAAAGAAAAGGAGTTTTCTCTAAGGAAACACGGTGCTTCCATAGCATGGGTGGGAGCTCCTCATGTCATGCTCTAGAGCTACAGGGAAACTTGACGTGAGTACTTGCCTCAAGCTAAGGCCTGAAAAGCCCTGCTGAAGCGAAAGCGCTTAGCAGTTTCCATTAGGTCGTATTCGCAGTTCTGCTCTACTTTAACGTTTCTTCACTTTTCTAGACACTAGGCACCCTTGTGTAGGCACCCTTTTGCCTACAAATACAGTGAGTACCAGCAGGCTCCTCTGCCCTTCTAAGAAACATCCAGGCCTAGTAGCCTTTCCCAGTCAGTCAATGTATTCAGAGGGTAGGGCAACACACTGCACTCTTCCTTGGGAAAGCTAGATGTCCTCAGCGCTCCAACAGCTCCAGGGATTCTGTTCTCGCACGTCCTACATGCCATGGAAGTCTGTCTCATTGCCCTCATTGGAGCTACACTAAAAAACGCAATCTGCTTCGCCTTCCTTCTAGAAACTCTTACCCAAGGACCCCATAACTACAGGATAAAGGAGGCTTGCATTCCTACTGGAACCAAAGCAAAGTTTTTCCTGTTACACTGCAGGACTTTAGAATAGGGTTAGGCCCGATTGCATACATAGAACGTTCCAAGGATGAAGGAGTTCGATACATGCAGAACACCCTGTGAAGAAAAGTTGATACAGCAAGGGACCAGGGTGTAGCTAGAGTCTCTTTTGACTTGTTATAAATCAGAAGGTGTTCGGCTGCATGTTCACTGGAAAAGAACACCTGATGGCACAAACCTTGCGTTTCCATTTTAAAAGCTCTATCCATGCAGCACTGAAGATACCTAAATAACACTGTTTTTGACTGGCCTCTAGTCACTGCAGGCAGCCCTGTGGAAGGAAAGGGAGTTTTCTCGAAGAAAACACGGTGCTTCCATAGCATGGGTGGGAGCTCCTCCTGTCATGCTCTAGAGCTACAGGGAAACTTGACGTGAGTACTTGCCTCAAGCTAAGGCCTGAAAAGCCCTGCTGAAGCGAAAGCGTGTAGCAGTTTCCATTAGGTCGTATTCGCAGTTCTGCTCTACTTTAACGTTTCTTCACTTTTCCTGACACTAGGCACCCTCGTGTAGGCACCCTTTTTCTTGCAAATACAGTGCGTACCAGCAGTCTCCTTTGCCCTTCCAGGACACATCCAGACATAAAAGCCTTTCCCAGTAACTCTACGTATTCAGAGTGTAGGGCAACTCGCTGCACCCTTCCTTAAGAAGCTAGGTGGACTCAGCTCTTCAACAGCTCCAGGGATTCTGTTCTCGCACGTCCTACATGCCATGGAAGTCTGCCTCATTGCCCTCATTGGACCTACACTAAGAAACACAATCTGCTTCGCCGTCCTCTAGGAACTCTTACCCAAGGACCCCATACCTACAGGAGAAAGGAGGCTTGCATTCCTACTGCAACCAAAGCACAGTTTTTCCTGGTACACTGCAGGGCTTTAAAATAGGCTTAGGCCTGATAGCATACATAGAACTTTCCAAGAATGAGGGCGTTTGATACATGCAGAACACCCTGTGAAGAAAAGTTGATTCAGCAAGGGACAAGGGTGTAGCTAGAGTCTCTTTTGACTTGTTAGAAATCAGAAGGGTTTTGGCTGCATGTTCACCAGAATAGAAGACCTGATGGCACAAGCCTTGCTTTCCCATTTTAAATCTCTATCCATGCTAGATTGAAGATCCCTAAATAACACTGTTTTTGACTGGCCTCTAGTCACTGTAGGGAGCCCTCTGGAAAGAAAAGGCGTTTTCTCTAAGGAAACACGGTGCTTCCATAGCATGTGGGGGAGCTCCTCCTCTCATGCTCTAGAGCTACAGGGAAACTTGACGTGAGTACCTGCCTCAAGCTAAGGCCTGATAAGCCCTGCTGAATCGAAAGCGCTTAGCAGTTTCCATTAGGTCGTATTCGCAGTTCTGCTCTACTTTAACGTTTCTTCACTTTTCCTGACACTAGGCACCCTCGTGTAGGCACCGTTTTTCTTGCAAATACAGTGAGTACCAGCAGTCTCCTTTGCCCTTCCAGGACACATCCAGACATAAAAGCCTTTCCCAGTAACTCTACGTATTCAGAGTTTAGGGCAACTCGCTGCACCCTTCCTTAAGAAGCTAGGTGGACTCAGCTCTTCAACAGCTCCAGGGATTCTTTTCTCGCACATCCTACATGCCATGGAAGTCTGCCTCATTGCCCTCATTGGACCTACACTAAAAAAAGCAATCTGCTTCGCCTTCCTTCTAGGAACTCTTACCCAAGGACACCATACCTACAGGTTAAAGAGGCTTGAATTCCTACTGGAACCAAAGCAAATATTTTCCTGTTACAAGGCAGGATTTTAGAATAGGGTTAGGCCCGATAGCATACATAGAACGTTCCAAGGATGAGGGAGTTCGATACATGCAGAACACCCTGTGAAGAAAAGTTGATTCAGCAAGGGACCAGGGTGTAGCTAGGGTCTCTTTTGACTTGTTAGAAATCAGAAGGTGTTCGGCTGCATGTTCACTGGAAAAGAACACCTGAGAGCACAAACCTTGCTTTCCCAGTTGAAAAGCTCTATCCACGCTGCACTGAAGATACCTAAATAACACTGTTTTTGACTGGCCTCTAGTCACTGCAGGCAGCCCCCTGGAAAGAAAAGGCGTTTTCTCTAAGGAAACACGGTGCTTCCATAGCATGTGGAGGAGCTCCTCCTGTCATGCGCTAGAGCTAAAGGGAAACTTGACGTGAGTACTTGCCTCAAGCTAATGCCTGAAAAGCCCTCCTGAAGCGAAAGGGCTTAGTAGTTTCCATTAGGTCGTATTCGCAGTTCTGCTCTACTTTAACGTTTCTTCACTTTTCTTGACACTAGGCACCCTCGTGTAGGCACCCTTTTTCTTGCAAATACAGTGAGTATCAGCAGTCTCCTTTGCCCTTCCAGGACACATCCAGACATAAAAGCCTTTCCCAGTAACCCTACGTATTCAGAGTGTAGGGCAACTCGCTGCACCCTTCCTTAAGAAGCTAGGTGGACTCAGCTCTTCAACAGCTCCAGGGATTCTGTTCTCGCACGTCCTACATGCCATGGAAGTCTGCCTCATTGCCCTCATTGGACCTACACTAAAAAAAGCAATCTGCTTTGCCTTCCTTCTAGGAACTCTTACCCAAGGACCCCATACCTACAGGTTAAAGAGGCTGCATTCCTACTGGAACCAACGCAAATATTTTCCTGTTACACTGCAGGACTTTAGAATAGGGTAAGGCCCGATGGCATACATAGAACGTTCCAAGGATGAGGGAGTTCGATACATGCAGAACACCCTGTGAAGAAAAGTTGATTCAGCAAGGGACCAGGGTGTAGCTAGAGTCTCTTTTGACTTGTTAGAAATCAGAAGGTGTTCGGCTGCATGTTCACTGGAAAAGAACACCTGAGAGCACAAACCTTGCTTTCCCAGTTGAAAAGCTCTATCCACGCTGCACTGAAGATACCTAAATAACACTGTTTTTGACTGGCCTCTAGTCACTGCAGGCAGCCCTCTGGAAAGAAAAGGAGTTTTCTCTAAGGAAATACGGTGCTTCCATAGCATGGGTGGGAGCTCCTCCTGTCATGCTCTAGAGCTACAGGGAAACTTGACGTGAGTACTTGCCTCAAGCTAAGGCCTGAAAAGCCCTGCTGAAGCGAAAGCGCTTAGCAGTTTCCATTGGGTCGTATTCGCAGTTCTGCTATACTTTAACGTTTCTTCACTTTTCTAGACACTAGGCACCCTCGTGTAGGCACCCTTTTGCCTACAAATACAGTGAGTACCAGCAGGCTCCTCTGCCCTTCTAAAAAACATCCAGGCCTAGTAGCTTTTCCCAGTCAGTCAATGTATTCAGAGTGTAGGGCAACACACTGCACTCTTCCTTGGGAAAGCTAGATGTCCTCAGAGCTCCAAGAGCTCCAGGGATTCTGTTCTCTCACGTCCTACATGCCATGGAATTCTGCCTCATTGCCCTCATTGGAGCTACACTAAAAAACGCAATCTGCTTCGCCTTCCTTCTAGAAACTCTTACCCAAGGACCCCATACCTATAGGATAAAGGAGGCTTGCATTCCTACTGGCACCAAAGCAAAGTTTTTCCTGTTACACTGCAGGACTTTACAATAGGGTTAGGCCCGATAGCATACATAGAACGTTCCAAGGATGAAGGAGTTCGAAACATGCAGAACACCCTGTGAAGAAAAGTTGATACAGCAAGGGACCAGGGTGTAGCTAGAGTCTCTTTTGACTTGTTATAAATCAGAAGGTGTTCGGCTGCATGTTCACTGGAAAAGAACACCTGATGGCACAAACCTTGCGTTTCAATTTTAAAAGCTCTATCCATGCTGCACTGAAGATACCTAAATAACACTGTTTTTGACTGGCCTCTAGTCACTGCAGGCAGTCCTCTGGAAAGAAAAGGAGTTTTCTCTAAGAAAACACGGTGCTTCCATAGCATGGGTGGGAGCTCCTCCTGTCATGCTCTAGAGCTACAGGGAAACTTGACGTGAGTACTTGCCTCAAGCTAAGGCCTGAAAAGCCCTCCTGAAGCGAAAGCGCTTACCAGTTTCCATTAGGTCGTATTCGCAGTTCTGCTCTACTTTAACGTTTCTTCACTTTTCCTGACACTAGGCACCCTCGTGTAGGCACCCTTTTTCTTTCAAATACAGTGAGTACCAGCAGTCTCCTTTGCCCTTCCAGGACACATCCAGACATAAAAGCCTTTCCCAGTAACTCTACGTATTCAGAGTGTAGGGCAACTCGCTGCACGCTTCCTTAAGAAGCTAGATGGACTCAGCTTTTCAACAGCTCCAGGGATTCTGTTCTCGCACGTCCTACATGCCATGGAAGTCTGCCTCATTGTCCTCATTGGGCCTACACTAAAAAAAGCAATCAGCTTCGCCTTCCTTCTAGGAACTCTTACCCAAGGACCCCATACCTACAGGTTAAAGAGGCTTGCATTCCTACTGGTACCAAAGCAAATGTTTTCCTGTTACATTGCAGGACTTTACAATATGGTTACGCCCGATAGCATACATAGAACGTTCCAAGGATGAGGGAGTTCCATACATGCAGAACACCCTGTGAAGAAAAGTTGATTCAGCAAGGGACCAGGGTGTAGCTAGAGTCTCTTTTGACTTGTTAGAAATCAGAAGGTGTTCGGCTGCATGTTCACTGGAAAAGAACACCTGAGACCACGAACCTTGCTTTCCCAGTTGAAAAGCTCTATCCACGCTGCACTGAAGATACCTAAATAACACTGTTTTTGACTGGCCTCTAGTCACTGCAGGCAGCCCTCTGGAAAGAAAAGGAGTTTTCTCGAAGGAAACACGGTGCTTCCATAGCATGGGTGGGAGCTCCTCCTGTCATGCTCTAGAGCTACAGGGAAACTTGACGTGAGTACTTGCCTCAAGCTAAGGCCTGAAAAGCCCTGCTGAAGCGAAAGCGCTTAGCAGTTTCCATTAGGTCGTATTCGCAGTTCTGCTCTACTTTAACGTTTCTTCACTTTTCTAGACACTAGGCACCCTCGTGTAGGCACCCTTTTGCCTACAAATACAGTGAGTACCAGCAGGCTCCTCTGCCCTTCTAAGAAACATCCAGGCCTAGTAGCCTTTCCCAGTCAGTCAATGTATTCAGAGGGTAGGGCAACACACTGCACTCTTCCTTGGGAAAGCTAGATGTCCTCAGCGCTCCAACAGCTCCAAGGATTCTTTTCTCGCGCGTCCTACATGCCATGGAAGTCTGTCTCATTGCCCTCATTGGAGCTACACTAAAAAACGCAATCTGCTTCGCCTTCCTTCTAGAAACTCTTACCCAAGGACCCCATAACTACAGGATAAAGGAGGCTTGCATTCCTACTGGAACCAAAGCAAAGTTTTTCCTGTTACACTGCAGGACTTTAGGGTTAGGCCCGATAGCATACATAGAACGTTCCAAGGATGAAGGAGTTCGATACATGCAGAACACCCTGTGAAGAAAAGTTGATACAGCAAGGGACCAGGGTGTAGCTAGAGTCTCTTTTGACTTGTTATAAATCAGAAGGTGTTCGGCTGCATGTTCACTGGAAAAGAACACCTGATGGCACAAACCTTGCGTTTCCATTTTAAAAGCTCTATCCATGCAGCACTGAAGATACCTAAATAACACTGTTTTTGACTGGCCTCTAGTCACTGCAGGCAGCCCTGTGGAAGGAAAGGGAGTTTTCTCTAAGAAAACACGGTGCTTCCATAGCATGGGTGGGAGCTCCTCCTGTCATGCTCTAGAGCTACAGGGAAACTTGACGTGAGTACTTGCCTCAAGCTAAGGCCTGAAAAGCCCTGCTGAAGCGAAAGCGTGTAGCAGTTTCCATTAGGTCGTATTCGCAGTTCTGCTCTACTTTAACGTTTCTTCACTTTTCCTGACACTAGGCACCCTCGTGTAGGCACCCTTTTTCTTGCAAATACAGTGAGTACCAGCAGTCTCCTTTGCCCTTCCAGGACACATCCAGACATAAAAGCCTTTCCCAGTAACTCTACGTATTCGGAGTGTAGGGCAACTCGCTGCACCCTTCCTTAAGAAGCTAGGTGGACTCAGCTCTTCAACAGCTCCAGGGATTCTGTTCTCGCACGTCCTACATGCCATGGAAGTCTGCCTCATTGCCCTCATTGGACCTACACTAAGAAACACAATCTGCTTCGCCGTCCTCTAGGAACTCTTACCCAAGGACCCCATACCTACAGGAGAAAGGAGGCTTGCATTCCTACTGCAACCAAAGCACAGTTTTTCCTGGTACACTGCAGGGCTTTAAAATAGGCTTAGGCCTGATAGCATACATAGAACTTTCCAAGAATGAGGGCGTTCGATACATGCAGAACACCCTGTGAAGAAAAGTTGATTCAGCAAGGGACAAGGGTGTAGCTAGAGTCTCTTTTGACTTGTTAGAAATCAGAAGGGTTTTGGCTGCATGCTCACCAGAATAGAAGACCTGATGGCACAAGCCTTGCTTTCCCATTTTAAATCTCTATCCATGCTAGCCTGAAGATCCCTAAATAACACTGTTTTTGACTGGCCTCTAGTCACTGTAGGGAGCTCTCTGGAAAGAAAAGGCGTTTTCTCTAAGGAAACACGGTGCTTCCATAGCATGTGGGGGAGCTCCTCCTGTCATGCTCTAGAGCTACAGGGAAACTTGACGTGAGTACCTGCCTCAAGCTAAGGCCTGAAAAGCCCTGCTGAATCGAAAGCGCTTAGCAGTTTCCATTAGGTCGTATTCGCAGTTCTGCTCTACTTTAACGTTTCTTCACTTTTCCTGACACTAGGCACCCTCGTGTAGGCACCCTTTTTCTTGCAAATACAGTGAGTACCAGCAGTCTCCTTTGCCCTTCCAGGACACATCCAGACATAAAAGCCTTTCCCAGTAACCCTACGTATTCAGAGTGTAGGGCAACTCGCTGCACCCTTCCTTAAGAAGCTAGGTGGACTCAGCTCTTCAACAGCTCCAGGGATTCTGTTCTCGCACGTCCTACATGCCATGGAAGTCTGCCTCATTGCCCTCATTGGACCTACACTAAAAAAAGCAATCTGCTTCGCCTTCCTTCTAGGAACTCTTACCCAAGGACACCATACCTACAGGTTAAAGAGGCTTGAATTCCTACTTTAACCAAAGCAAATATTTTCCTGTTACACTGCAGGATTTTAGAATAGGGTTAGGCCCGATAGCATACATAGAACGTTCCAAGGATGAGGGAGTTCGATACATGCAGAACACCCTGTGAAGAAAAGTTGATTCAGCAAGGGACCAGGGTGTAGCTAGGGCCTCTTTTGACTTGTTAGAAATCAGAAGGTGTTTGGCTGCATGTTCACTGGAAAAGAACACCTGAGAGCACCAACCTTGCTTTCCCAGTTGAAAAGCTCTATCCACGCTGCACTGAAGATACCTAAATAACACTGTTTTTGACTGGCCTCTAGTCACTTCAGGCAGCCCTCTGGAAAGAAAAGGCGTTTTCTCTAAGGAAACACGG
Source organism: Eschrichtius robustus (assembly GCF_028021215.1). NCBI lineage: Eukaryota > Metazoa > Chordata > Mammalia > Artiodactyla > Eschrichtiidae > Eschrichtius > Eschrichtius robustus. The sequence goes on along the minus strand of NC_090844.1, from coordinate 38,149,992 downwards.
TGCTTCCATAGCATGTGGAGGAGCTCCTCCTGTCATGCGCTAGAGCTAAAGGGAAACTTGACGTGAGTACTTGCCTCAAGCTAATGCCTGAAAAGCCCTCCTGAAGCGAAAGCGCTTAATAGTTTCCATTAGGTCGTATTCGCAGTTCTGCTCTACTTTAACGTTTCTTCACTTTTCCTGACACTAGGCACCCTCGTGTAGGCACCCTTTTTCTTGCAAATACAGTGAGTACCAGCAGTCTCCTTTGCCCTTCCAGGACACATCCAGACATAAAAGCCTTTCCCAGTAACTCTACGTATTCAGAGTGTAGGGCAACTCGCTGCACCCTTCCTTAAGAAGCTAGGTGGACTCAGCTCTTCAACAGCTCCAGGGATTCTGTTCTCGCACGTCCTACATGCCATGGAAGTCTGCCTCATTGCCCTCATTGGACCTACACTAAAAAAAGCAATCTGCTTCGCCTTCCTTCTAGGAACTCTTACCCAAGGACCCCATACCTACAGGTTAAAGTGGCTTGCATTCCTACTGGAACCAAAGCAAATATTTTCCTGTTACACTGCAGGACTTTAGAATAGGGTTAGGCCCGATAGCATACATAGAACGTTCCAAGGATGAGGGAGTTCGATACATGCAGAACACCCTGTGAAGATAAGTTGATTCAGCAAGGGACAAGTGTGTAGCTAGAGTCTCTTTTGACTTGTTAGAAATCAGAAGGTGTTCGGCTGCATGTTCAATGGAAAAGAACACCTGAGAGCACAAACCATGCTTTCCCAGTTGAAAAGCTCTATCCACGCTGCACTGAAGATACCTAAATAACACTGTTTTTGACTGGCCTCTAGTCACTGCAGGCAGCCGTCTGGAAAGAAAAGGAGTTTTCTCTAAGGAAATACGGTGCTTCCATAGCGTGGGTGGGAGCTCCTCCTGTCATGCTCTAGAGCTACAGGGAAACTTGACGTGAGTACTTGCCTCAAGCTAAGGCCTGAAAAGCCCTGCTGAAGCGAAAGCGTGTAGCAGTTTCCATTAGGTCGTATTCGCAGTTCTGCTCTACTTTAACGTTTCTTCACTTTTCCTGACACTAGGCACCCTCGTGTAGGCACCCTTTTTCTTGCAAATACAGTGAGTACCAGCAGTCTCCTTTGCCCTTCCAGGACACATCCAGACATAAAAGCCTTTCCCAGTAACTCTACGTATTCAGAGTGTAGGGCAACTCGCTGCACCCTTCCTTAAGAAGCTAGGTGGACTCAGCTCTTCAACAGCTCCAGGGATTCTGTTCTCGCACGTCCTACATGCCATGGAAGTCTGCCTCATTGCCCTCATTGGACCTACACTAAGAAACACAATCTGCTTCGCCGTCCTCTAGGAACTCTTACCCAAGGACCCCATACCTACAGGAGAAAGGAGGCTTGCATTCCTACTGCAACCAAAGCACAGTTTTTCCTGGTACACTGCAGGGCTTTAAAATAGGCTTAGGCCTGATAGCATACATAGAACTTTCCAAGAATGAGGACGTTCGATACATGCAGAACACCCTGTGAAGAAAAGTTGATTCAGCAAGGGACAAGGGTGTAGCTAGAGTCTCTTTTGACTTGTTAGAAATCAGAAGGGTTTTGGCTGCATGTTCACCAGAATAGAAGACCTGATGGCACAAGCCTTGCTTTCCCATTTTAAATCTCTATCCATGCTAGCCTGAAGATCCCTAAATAACACTGTTTTTGACTGGCCTCTAGTCACTGCAGGCAGCCCTCTGGAAAGAAAAGGAGTTTTCTCTAAGGAAACACGGTGCTTCCATAGCATGGGTGGGAGCTCCTCCTGTCATGCTCTAGAGCTACAGGGAAACTTGACGTGAGTACTTGCCTCAAGCTAAGGCCTGAAAAGCCCTCCTGAAGCGAAAGCGCTTAGCAGTTTCCATTAGGTCGTATTCGCAGTTCTGCTCTACTTTAACGTTTCTTCACTTTTCCTGACACTAGGCACCCTCGTGTAGGCACCCTTTTTCTTGCAAATACAGTGAGTACCAGCAGTCTCCTTTGCCCTTCCAGGACACATCCAGACATAAAAGCCTTTCCCAGTAACTCTACGTATTCAGAGTGTAGGGCAACTCGCTGCACCCTTCCTTAAGAAGCTAGGTGGACTCAGCTCTTCAACAGCTCCAGGGATTCTGTTCTCGCACGTCCTACATGCCATGGAAGTCTGCCTCATTGCCCTCATTGGGCCTACACTAAAAAAAGCAATCAGCTTCGCCTTCCTTCTAGGAACTCTTACCCAAGGACCCCATACCTACAGGTTAAAGAGGCTTGCATTCCTACTGGTACCAAAGCAAATGTTTTCCTGTTACATTGCAGGACTTTACAATAGGGTTACGCCCGATAGCATACATAGAACGTTCCAAGGATGAGGGACTTCGATACATGCAGAACACCCTGTGAAGAAAAGTTGATTCAGCAAGGGACTAGGGTGTAGCTAGAGTCTCTTTTGACTTGTTAGAAATCAGAAGGTGTTCGGCTGCATGTTCACTGGAAAAGAACACCTGAGACCACGAACCTTGCTTTCCCAGTTGAAAAGCTCTATCCACGCTGCACTGAAGATACCTAAATAACACTGTTTTTGACTGGCCTCTAGTCACTGCAGGCAGCCCTCTGGAAAGAAAAGGAGTTTTCTCGAAGGAAACACGGTGCTTCCATAGCATGGGTGGGAGCTCCTCCTGTCATGCTCTAGAGCTACAGGGAAACTTGACGTGAGTACTTGCCTCAAGCTAAGGCCTGAAAAGCCCTGCTGAAGCGAAAGCGCTTAGCAGTTTCCATTAGGTCGTATTCGCAGTTCTGCTCTACTTTAACGTTTCTTCACTTTTCCTGACACTAGGCACCCTCGTGTAGGCACCCTTTTTCTTGCAAATACAGTGAGTACCAGCAGTCTCCTTTGCCCTTCCAGGACACATCCAGACATAAAAGCCTTTCCCAGTAACTCTACGTATTCAGAGTGTAGGGCAACTCGCTGCACCCTTCCTTAAGAAGCTAGGTGGACTCAGCTCTTCAACAGCTCCAGGGATTCTGTTCTCGCACGTCCTACATGCCATGGAAGTCTGCCTCATTGCCCTCATTGGACCTACACTAAAAAAAGCAATCTGCTTCGCCTTCCTTCTAGGAACTCTTACCCAAGGAAGGACACCATACCTACAGGTTAAAGAGGCTTGCATTCCTACTGGAACCAAAGCAAATATTTTCCTGTTACACTGCAGGACTTTAGAATAGGGTTAGGCCCGATAGCATACATAGAACGTTCCAAGGATGAGGGAGTTCGATACATGCAGAACATCCTGTGAAGAAAAGTTGATTCAGCAAGGGACCAGGGTGTAGCTAGGGTCTCTTTTGACTTGTTAGAAATCAGAAGGTGTTCGGCTGCATGTTCACTGGAAAAGAACACCTGAGAGCACAAACCTTGCTTCCCAGTTGAAAAGCTGTATCCACGCTGCACTGAAGATACCTAAATAACACTGTTTTTGACTGGCCTCTAGTCACTGCAGGCAGCCCTCTGGAAAGAAAAGGCGTTTTCTCTAAGGAAACACGGTGCTTCCATAGCATGTGGAGGAGCTCCTCCTGTCATGCTCTAGAGCTACAGGGAAACTTGACGTGAGTACTTGCCTCAAGCTAAGGCCTGAAAAGCCCTGCTGAAGCGAAAGCGCTTAGCAGTTTCCATTAGGTCGTATTCGCAGTTCTGCTCTACTTTACCGTTTCTTCACTTTTCTAGACACTAGGCACCCTCGTGTAGGCACCCTTTTGCCTACAAATACAGTGAGTACCACCAGGCTCCTCTGCCCTTCTAAGAAACATCCAGGCCTAGTAGCCTTTCCCAGTCAGTCAATGTATTCAGAGGGTAGGGCAACACACTGCACTCTTCCTTGGGAAAGCTAGATGTCCTCAGCGCTCCAACAGCTCCAGGGATTCTGTTCTCGCACGTCCTACATGCCATGGAAGTCTGTCTCATTGCCCTCATTGGAGCTACACTAAAAAACACAATCTGCTTCGCCTTCCTTCTAGAAACTCTTACCCAAGGACCCCATAACTACAGGAAAAAGGAGGCTTGCATTCCTACTGGAACCAAAGCAAAGTTTTTCCTGTTACACTGCAGGACTTTAGAATAGGTTTAGGCCCGATAGCATACATAGAACGTTCCAAGGATGAAGGAGTTCGATACATGCAGAACACCCTGTGAAGAAAAGTTGATACAGCAAGGGACCAGGGTGTAGCTAGAGTCTCTTTTGACTTGTTATAAATCAGAAGGTGTTCGGCTGCATGTTCACTGGAAAAGAACACCTGATGGCACAAACCTTGCGTTTCCATTTTAAAAGCTCTATCCATGCAGCACTGAAGATACCTAAATAACACTGTTTTTGACTGGCCTCTAGTCACTGCAGGCAGCCCTGTGGAAGGAAAGGGAGTTTTCTCTAAGAAAACACGGTGCTTCCATAGCATGGGTGGGAGCTCCTCCTGTCATGCTCTAGAGCTACAGGGAAACTTGACGTGAGTACTTGCCTCAAGCTAAGGCCTGAAAAGCCCTGCTGAAGCGAAAGCGTGTAGCAGTTTCCATTAGGTCGTATTCGCAGTTCTGCTCTACTTTAACGTTTCTTCACTTTTCCTGACACTAGGCACCCTCGTGTAGGCACCCTTTTTCTTGCAAATACAGTGAGTACCAGCAGTCTCCTTTGCCCTTCCAGGACACATCCAGACATAAAAGCCTTTCCCAGTAACTCTACGTATTCAGAGTGTAGGGCAACTCGCTGCACCCTTCCTTAAGAAGCTAGGTGGACTCAGCTCTTCAACAGCTCCAGGGATTCTGTTCTCGCACGTCCTACATGCCATGGAAGTCTGCCTCATTGCCCTCATTGGACCTACACTAAGAAACACAATCTGCTTCGCCGTCCTCTAGGAACTCTTACCCAAGGACCCCATACCTACAGGAGAAAGGAGGCTTGCATTCCTACTGCAACCAAAGCACAGTTTTTCCTGGTACACTGCAGGGCTTTAAAATAGGCTTAGGCCTGATAGCATACATAGAACTTTCCAAGAATGAGGACGTTCGATACATGCAGAACACCCTGTGAAGAAAAGTTGATTCAGCAAGGGACAAGGGTGTAGCTAGAGTCTCTTTTGACTTGTTAGAAATCAGAAGGGTTTTGGCTGCATGTTCACCAGAATAGAAGACCTGATGGCACAAGACTTGCTTTCCCATTTTAAATCTCTATCCATGCTAGATTGAAGATCCCTAAATAACACTGTTTTTGACTGGCCTCTAGTCACTGTAGGGAGCCCTCTGGAAAGAAAAGGCGTTTTCTCTAAGGAAACACGGTGCTTCCATAGCATGTGGGGGAGCTCCTCCTCTCATGCTCTAGAGCTACAGGGAAACTTGACGTGAGTACCTGCCTCAAGCTAAGGCCTGAAAAGCCCTGCTGAATCGAAAGCGCTTAGCAGTTTCCATTAGGTCGTATTCGCAGTTCTGCTCTACTTTAACGTTTCTTCACTTTTCCTGACACTAGGCACCCTCGTGTAGGCACCCTTTTTCTTGCAAATACAGTGAGTACCAGCAGTCTCCTTTGCCCTTCCAGGACACATCCAGACATAAAAGCCTTTCCCAGTAACTCTACGTATTCAGAGTGTAGGGCAACTCGCTGCACCCTTCCTTAAGAAGCTAGGTGGACTCAGCTCTTCAACAGCTCCAGGGATTCTTTTCTCGCACATCCTACATGCCATGGAAGTTTGCCTCATTGCCCTCATTGGACCTACACTAAAAAAAGCAATCTGCTTCGCCTTCCTTCTAGGAACTCTTACCCAAGGACACCATACCTACAGGTTAAAGAGGCTTGAATTCCTACTGGAACCAAAGCAAATATTTTCCTGTTACAAGGCAGGATTTTAGAATAGGGTTAGGCCCGATAGCATACATAGAACGTTCCAAGGATGAGGGAGTTCGATACATGCAGAACACCCTGTGAAGAAAAGTTGATTCAGCAAGGGACCAGGGTGTAGCTAGGGTCTCTTTTGACTTGTTAGAAATCAGAAGGTGTTCGGCTGCATGTTCACTGGAAAAGAACACCTGAGAGCACAAACCTTGCTTTCCCAGTTGAAAAGCTCTATCCACGCTGCACTGAAGTTACCTAAATAACACTGTTTTTGACTGGCCTCTAGTCACTGCAGGCAGCCCTCTGGAAAGAAAAGGCGTTTTCTCTAAGGAAACACGGTGCTTCCATAGCATGTGGAGGAGCTCCTCCTGTCATGCGCTAGAGCTAAAGGGAAACTTGACGTGAGTACTTGCCTCAAGCTAATGCCTGAAAAGCCCTCCTGAAGCGAAAGCGCTTAGTAGTTTCCATTAGGTCGTATTCGCAGTTCTGCTCTACTTTAACGTTTCTTCACTTTTCCTGACACTAGGCACCCTCGTGTAGGCACCCTTTTTCTTGCAAATACAGTGAGTATCAGCAGTCTCCTTTGCCCTTCCAGGACACATCCAGACATAAAAGCCTTTCCCAGTAACCCTACGTATTCAGAGTGTAGGGCAACTCGCTGCACCCTTCCTTAAGAAGCTAGGTGGACTCAGCTCTTCAACAGCTCCAGGGATTCTGTTCTCGCACGTCCTACATGCCATGGAAGTCTGCCTCATTGCCCTCATTGGACCTACACTAAAAAAAGCAATCTGCTTTGCCTTCCTTCTAGGAACTCTTACCCAAGGACCCCATACCTACAGGTTAAAGAGGCTGCATTCCTACTGGAACCAAAGCAAATATTTTCCTGTTACACTGAAGGACTTTAGAATAGGGTTAGGCCCGATGGCATACATAGAACGTTCCAAGGATGAGGGAGTTCGATACATGCAGAACACCCTGTGAAGAAAAGTTGATTCAGCAAGGGACCAGGGTGTAGCTAGAGTCTCTTTTGACTTGTTAGAAATCAGAAGGTGTTCGGCTGCATGTTCACTGGAAAAGAACACCTGAGAGCACAAACCTTGCTTTCCCAGTTGAAAAGCTCTATCCACGCTGCACTGAAGATACCTAAATAACACTGTTTTTGACTGGCCTCTAGTCACTGCAGGCAGCCCTCTGGAAAGAAAAGGAGTTTTCTCTAAGGAAATACGGTGCTTCCATAGCATGGGTGGGAGCTCCTCCTGTCATGCTCTAGAGCTACAGGGAAACTTGACGTGAGTACTTGCCTCAAGCTAAGGCCTGAAAAGCCCTGCTGAAGCGAAAGCGCTTAGCAGTTTCCATTGGGTCGTATTCGCAGTTCTGCTATACTTTAACGTTTCTTCACTTTTCTAGACACTAGGCACCCTCGTGTAGGCACCCTTTTGCCTACAAATACAGTGAGTACCAGCAGGCTCCTCTGCCCTTCTAAAAAACATCCAGGCCTAGTAGCATTTCCCAGTCAGTCAATGTATTCAGAGGGTAGGGCAACACACTGCACTCTTCCTTGGGAAAGCTAGATGTCCTCAGAGCTCCAAGAGCTCCAGGGATTCTGTTCTCTCACGTCCTACATGCCATGGAATTCTGCCTCATTGCCCTCATTGGAGCTACACTAAAAAACGCAATCTGCTTCGCCTTCCTTCTAGAAACTCTTACCCAAGGACCCCATACCTATAGGATAAAGGAGGCTTGCATTCCTACTGGCACCAAAGCAAAGTTTTTCCTGTTACACTGCAGGACTTTACTATAGGGTTAGGCCCGATAGCATACATAGAACGTTCCAAGGATGAAGGAGTTCGAAACATGCAGAACACCCTGTGAAGAAAAGTTGATACAGCAAGGGACCAGGGTGTAGCTAGAGTCTCTTTTGACTTGTTATAAATCAGAAGGTGTTCGGCTGCATGTTCACTGGAAAAGAACACCTGATGTCACAAACCTTGCGTTTCAATTTTAAAAGCTCTATCCATGCTGCACTGAAGATACCTAAATAACACTGTTTTTGACTGGCCTCTAGTCACTGCAGGCAGTCCTCTGGAAAGAAAAGGAGTTTTCTCTAAGAAAACACGGTGCTTCCATAGCATGGGTGGGAGCTCCTCCTGTCATGCTCTAGAGCTACAGGGAAACTTGACGTGAGTACTTGCCTCAAGCTAAGGCCTGAAAAGCCCTCCTGAAGCGAAAGCGCTTACCAGTTTCCATTAGGTCGTATTCGCAGTTCTGCTCTACTTTAACGTTTCTTCACTTTTCCTGACACTAGGCACCCTCGTGTAGGCACCCTTTTTCTTGCAAATACAGTGAGTACCAGCAGTCTCCTTTGCCCTTCCAGGACACATCCAGACATAAAAGCCTTTCCCAGTAACTCTACGTATTCAGAGTGTAGGGCAACTCGCTGCACGCTTCCTTAAGAAGCTAGGTGGACTCAGCTCTTCAACAGCTCCAGGGATTCTGTTCTCGCACGTCCTACATGCCATGGAATTCTGCCTCATTGCCCTCATTGGGCCTACACTAAAAAAAGCAATCAGCTTCGCCTTCCTTCTAGGAACTCTTACCCAAGGACCCCATACCTACAGGTTAAAGAGGCTTGCATTCCTACTGGTACCAAAGCAAATGTTTTCCTGTTACATTGCAGGACTTTACAATAGGGTTACGCCCGATAGCATACATAGAACGTTCCAAGGATGAGGGAGTTCCATACATGCAGAACACCCTGTGAAGAAAAGTTGATTCAGCAAGGGACCAGGGTGTAGCTAGAGTCTCTTTTGACTTGTTAGAAATCAGAAGGTGTTCGGCTGCATGTTCACTGGAAAAGAACACCTGAGACCACGAACCTTGCTTTCCCAGTTGAAAAGCTCTATCCACGCTGCACTGAAGATACCTAAATAACACTGTTTTTGACTGGCCTCTAGTCACTGCAGGCAGCCCTCTGGAAAGAAAAGGAGTTTTCTCGAAGGAAACACGGTGCTTCCATAGCATGGGTGGGAGCTCCTCCTGTCATGCTCTAGAGCTACAGGGAAACTTGACGTGAGTACTTGCCTCAAGCTAAGGCCTGAAAAGCCCTGCTGAAGCGAAAGCGCTTAGCAGTTTCCATTAGGTCGTATTCGCAGTTCTGCTCTACTTTAACGTTTCTTCACTTTTCTAGACACTAGGCACCCTCGTGTAGGCACCCTTTTGCCTACAAATACAGTGAGTACCAGCAGGCTCCTCTGCCCTTCTAAGAAACATCCAGGCCTAGTAGCCTTTCCCAGTCAGTCAATGTATTCAGAGGGTAGGGCAACACACTGCACCCTTCCTTGGGAAAGCTAGATGTCCTCAGCGCTCCAACAGCTCCAGGGATTCTTTTCTCGCGCGTCCTACATGCCATGGAAGTCTGTCTCATTGCCCTCATTGGAGCTACACTAAAAAACGCAATCTGCTTCGCCTTCCTTCTAGAAACTCTTACCCAAGGACCCCATAACTACAGGATAAAGGAGGCTTGCATTCCTACTGGAACCAAAGCAAAGTTTTTCCTGTTACACTGCAGGACTTTAGAATAGGGTTAGGCCCGATAGCATACATAGAACGTTCCAAGGATGAAGGAGTTCGATACATGCAGAACACCCTGTGAAGAAAAGTTGATACAGCAAGGGACCAGGGTGTAGCTAGAGTCTCTTTTGACTTGTTATAAATCAGAAGGTGTTCGGCTGCATGTTCACTGGAAAAGAACACCTGATGGCACAAACCTTGCGTTTCCATTTTAAAAGCTCTATCCATGCAGCACTGAAGATACCTAAATAACACTGTTTTTGACTGGCCTCTAGTCACTGCAGGCAGCCCTGTGGAAGGAAAGGGAGTTTTCTCTAAGAAAACACGGTGCTTCCATAGCATGGGTGGGAGCTCCTCCTGTCATGCTCTAGAGCTACAGGGAAACTTGACGTGAGTACTTGCCTCAAGCTAAGGCCTGAAAAGCCCTGCTGAAGCGAAAGCGTGTAGCAGTTTCCATTAGGTCGTATTCGCAGTTCTGCTCTACTTTAACGTTTCTTCACTTTTCCTGACACTAGGCACCCTCGTGTAGGCACCCTTTTTCTTGCAAATACAGTGAGTACCAGCAGTCTCCTTTGCCCTTCCAGGACACATCCAGACATAAAAGCCTTTCCCAGTAACTCTACGTATTCGGAGTGTAGGGCAACTCGCTGCACCCTTCCTTAAGAAGCTAGGTGGACTCAGCTCTTCAACAGCTCCAGGGATTCTGTTCTCGCACGTCCTACATGCCATGGAAGTCTGCCTCATTGCCCTCATTGGACCTACACTAAGAAACACAATCTGCTTCGCCGTCCTCTAGGAACTCTTACCCAAGGACCCCATACCTACAGGAGAAAGGAGGCTTGCATTCCTACTGCAACCAAAGCACAGTTTTTCCTGCTACACTGCAGGGCTTTAAAATAGGCTTAGGCCTGATAGCATACATAGAACTTTCCAAGAATGAGGGCGTTCGATACATGCAGAACACCCTGTGAAGAAAAGTTGATTCAGCAAGGGACAAGGGTGTAGCTAGAGTCTCTTTTGACTTGTTAGAAATCAGAAGGGTTTTGGCTGCATGTTCACCAGAATAGAAGACCTGATGGCACAAGCCTTGCTTTCCCATTTTAAATCTCTATCCATGCTAGCCTGAAGATCCCTAAATAACACTGTTTTTGACTGGCCTCTAGTCACTGTAGGGAGCCCTCTGGAAAGAAAAGGCGTTTTCTCTAAGGAAACACGGTGCTTCCATAGCATGTGGGGGAGCTCCTCCTGTCATGCTCTAGAGCTACAGGGAAACTTGACGTGAGTACCTGCCTCAAGCTAAGGCCTGAAAAGCCCTGCTGAAGCGAAAGCGCTTAGCAGTTTCCATTAGGTCGTATTCGCAGTTCTGCTCTACTTTAACGTTTCTTCACTTTTCCTGACACTAGGCACCCTCGTGTAGGCACCCTTTTTCTTGCAAATACAGTGAGTACCAGCAGTCTCCTTTGCCCTTCCAGGACACATCCAGACATAAAAGCCTTTCCCAGTAACTCTACGTATTCAGAGTGTAGGGCAACTCGCTGCACCCTTCCTTAAGAAGCTAGGTGGACTCAGCTCTTCAACAGCTCCAGGGATTCTGTTCTCGCACGTCCTACATGCCATGGAAGTCTGCCTCATTGCCCTCATTGGACCTACACTAAAAAAAGCAATCTGCTTCGCCTTCCTTCTAGGAACTCTTACCCAAGGACACCATACCTACAGGTTAAAGAGGCTTGAATTCCTACTGGAACCAAAGCAAATATTTTCCTGTTACAAGGCAGGATTTTAGAATAGGGTTAGGCCCGATAGCATACATAGAACGTTCCAAGGATGAGGGAGTTCGATACATGCAGAACACCCTGTGAAGAAAAGTTGATTCAGCAAGGGACCAGGGTGTAGCTAGGGTCTCTTTTGACTTGTTAGAAATCAGAAGGTGTTCGGCTGCATGTTCACTGGAAAAGAACACCTGAGAGCACAAACCTTGCTTTCCCAGTTGAAAAGCTCTATCCACGCTGCACTGAAGTTACCTAAATAACACTGTTTTTGACTGGCCTCTAGTCACTGCAGGCAGCCCTCTGGAAAGAAAAGGCGTTTTCTCTAAGGAAACACGGTGCTTCCATAGCATGTGGAGGAGCTCCTCCTGTCATGCGCTAGAGCTAAAGGGAAACTTGACGTGAGTACTTGCCTCAAGCTAATGCCTGAAAAGCCCTCCTGAAGCGAAAGCGCTTAGTAGTTTCCATTAGGTCGTATTCGCAGTTCTGCTCTACTTTAACGTTTCTTCACTTTTCCTGACACTAGGCACCCTCGTGTAGGCACCCTTTTTCTTGCAAATACAGTGAGTATCAGCAGTCTCCTTTGCCCTTCCAGGACACATCCAGACATAAAAGCCTTTCCCAGTAACCCTACGTATTCAGAGTGTAGGGCAACTCGCTGCACCCTTCCTTAAGAAGCTAGGTGGACTCAGCTCTTCAACAGCTCCAGGGATTCTGTTCTCGCACGTCCTACATGCCATGGAAGTCTGCCTCATTGCCCTCATTGGACCTACACTAAAAAAAGCAATCTGCTTTGCCTTCCTTCTAGGAACTCTTACCCAAGGACCCCATACCTACAGGTTAAAGAGGCTGCATTCCTACTGGAACCAAAGCAAATATTTTCCTGTTACACTGAAGGACTTTAGAATAGGGTTAGGCCCGATGGCATACATAGAACGTTCCAAGGATGAGGGAGTTCGATACATGCAGAACACCCTGTGAAGAAAAGTTGATTCAGCAAGGGACCAGGGTGTAGCTAGAGTCTCTTTTGACTTGTTAGAAATCAGAAGGTGTTCGGCTGCATGTTCACTGGAAAAGAACACCTGAGAGCACAAACCTTGCTTTCCCAGTTGAAAAGCTCTATCCACGCTGCACTGAAGATACCTAAATAACACTGTTTTTGACTGGCCTCTAGTCACTGCAGGCAGCCCTCTGGAAAGAAAAGGAGTTTTCTCTAAGGAAATACGGTGCTTCCATAGCATGGGTGGGAGCTCCTCCTGTCATGCTCTAGAGCTACAGGGAAACTTGACGTGAGTACTTGCCTCAAGCTAAGGCCTGAAAAGCCCTGCTGAAGCGAAAGCGCTTAGCAGTTTCCATTGGGTCGTATTCGCAGTTCTGCTATACTTTAACGTTTCTTCACTTTTCTAGACACTAGGCACCCTCGTGTAGGCACCCTTTTGCCTACAAATACAGTGAGTACCAGCAGGCTCCTCTGCCCTTCTAAAAAACATCCAGGCCTAGTAGCATTTCCCAGTCAGTCAATGTATTCAGAGGGTAGGGCAACACACTGCACTCTTCCTTGGGAAAGCTAGATGTCCTCAGAGCTCCAAGAGCTCCAGGGATTCTGTTCTCTCACGTCCTACATGCCATGGAATTCTGCCTCATTGCCCTCATTGGAGCTACACTAAAAAACGCAATCTGCTTCGCCTTCCTTCTAGAAACTCTTACCCAAGGACCCCATACCTATAGGATAAAGGAGGCTTGCATTCCTACTGGCACCAAAGCAAAGTTTTTCCTGTTACACTGCAGGACTTTACTATAGGGTTAGGCCCAATAGCATACATAGAACGTTCCAAGGATGAAGGAGTTCGAAACATGCAGAACACCCTGTGAAGAAAAGTTGATACAGCAAGGGACCAGGGTGTAGCTAGAGTCTCTTTTGACTTGTTATAAATCAGAAGGTGTTCGGCTGCATGTTCACTGGAAAAGAACACCTGATGGCACAAACCTTGCGTTTCAATTTTAAAAGCTCTATCCATGCTGCACTGAAGATACCTAAATAACACTGTTTTTGACTGGCCTCTAGTCACTGCAGGCAGTCCTCTGGAAAGAAAAGGAGTTTTCTCTAAGAAAACACGGTGCTTCCATAGCATGGGTGGGAGCTCCTCCTGTCATGCTCTAGAGCTACAGGGAAACTTGACGTGAGTACTTGCCTCAAGCTAAGGCCTGAAAAGCCCTCCTGAAGCGAAAGCGCTTACCAGTTTCCATTAGGTCGTATTCGCAGTTCTGCTCTACTTTAACGTTTCTTCACTTTTCCTGACACTAGGCACCCTCGTGTAGGCACCCTTTTTCTTGCAAATACAGTGAGTACCAGCAGTCTCCTTTGCCCTTCCAGGACACATCCAGACATAAAAGCCTTTCCCAGTAACTCTACGTATTCAGAGTGTAGGGCAACTCGCTGCACGCTTCCTTAAGAAGCTAGGTGGACTCAGCTCTTCAACAGCTCCAGGGATTCTGTTCTCGCACGTCCTACATGCCATGGAATTCTGCCTCATTGCCCTCATTGGGCCTACACTAAAAAAAGCAATCAGCTTCGCCTTCCTTCTAGGAACTCTTACCCAAGGACCCCATACCTACAGGTTAAAGAGGCTTGCATTCCTACTGGTACCAAAGCAAATGTTTTCCTGTTACATTGCAGGACTTTACAATAGGGTTACGCCCGATAGCATACATAGAACGTTCCAAGGATGAGGGAGTTCCATACATGCAGAACACCCTGTGAAGAAAAGTTGATTCAGCAAGGGACCAGGGTGTAGCTAGAGTCTCTTTTGACTTGTTAGAAATCAGAAGGTGTTCGGCTGCATGTTCACTGGAAAAGAACACCTGAGACCACGAACCTTGCTTTCCCAGTTGAAAAGCTCTATCCACGCTGCACTGAAGATACCTAAATAACACTGTTTTTGACTGGCCTCTAGTCACTGCAGGCAGCCCTCTGGAAAGAAAAGGAGTTTTCTCGAAGGAAACACGGTGCTTCCATAGCATGGGTGGGAGCTCCTCCTGTCATGCTCTAGAGCTACAGGGAAACTTGACGTGAGTACTTGCCTCAAGCTAAGGCCTGAAAAGCCCTGCTGAAGCGAAAGCGCTTAGCAGTTTCCATTAGGTCGTATTCGCAGTTCTGCTCTACTTTAACGTTTCTTCACTTTTCTAGACACTAGGCACCCTCGTGTAGGCACCCTTTTGCCTACAAATACAGTGAGTACCAGCAGGCTCCTCTGCCCTTCTAAGAAACATCCAGGCCTAGTAGCCTTTCCCAGTCAGTCAATGTATTCAGAGGGTAGGGCAACACACTGCACCCTTCCTTGGGAAAGCTAGATGTCCTCAGCGCTCCAACAGCTCCAGGGATTCTTTTCTCGCGCGTCCTACATGCCATGGAAGTCTGTCTCATTGCCCTCATTGGAGCTACACTAAAAAACGCAATCTGCTTCGCCTTCCTTCTAGAAACTCTTACCCAAGGACCCCATAACTACAGGATAAAGGAGGCTTGCATTCCTACTGGAACCAAAGCAAAGTTTTTCCTGTTACACTGCAGGACTTTAGAATAGGGTTAGGCCCGATAGCATACATAGAACGTTCCAAGGATGAAGGAGTTCGATACATGCAGAACACCCTGTGAAGAAAAGTTGATACAGCAAGGGACCAGGGTGTAGCTAGAGTCTCTTTTGACTTGTTATAAATCAGAAGGTGTTCGGCTGCATGTTCACTGGAAAAGAACACCTGATGGCACAAACCTTGCGTTTCCATTTTAAAAGCTCTATCCATGCAGCACTGAAGATACCTAAATAACACTGTTTTTGACTGGCCTCTAGTCACTGCAGGCAGCCCTGTGGAAGGAAAGGGAGTTTTCTCTAAGAAAACACGGTGCTTCCATAGCATGGGTGGGAGCTCCTCCTGTCATGCTCTAGAGCTACAGGGAAACTTGACGTGAGTACTTGCCTCAAGCTAAGGCCTGAAAAGCCCTGCTGAAGCGAAAGCGTGTAGCAGTTTCCATTAGGTCGTATTCGCAGTTCTGCTCTACTTTAACGTTTCTTCACTTTTCCTGACACTAGGCACCCTCGTGTAGGCACCCTTTTTCTTGCAAATACAGTGAGTACCAGCAGTCTCCTTTGCCCTTCCAGGACACATCCAGACATAAAAGCCTTTCCCAGTAACTCTACGTATTCGGAGTGTAGGGCAACTCGCTGCACCCTTCCTTAAGAAGCTAGGTGGACTCAGCTCTTCAATAGCTCCAGGGATTCTGTTCTCGCACGTCCTACATGCCATGGAAGTCTGCCTCATTGCCCTCATTGGACCTACACTAAGAAACACAATCTGCTTCGCCGTCCTCTAGGAACTCTTACCCAAGGACCCCATACCTACAGGAGAAAGGAGGCTTGCATTCCTACTGCAACCAAAGCACAGTTTTTCCTGCTACACTGCAGGGCTTTAAAATAGGCTTAGGCCTGATAGCATACATAGAACTTTCCAAGAATGAGGGCGTTCGATACATGCAGAACACCCTGTGAAGAAAAGTTGATTCAGCAAGGGACAAGGGTGTAGCTAGAGTCTCTTTTGACTTGTTAGAAATCAGAAGGGTTTTGGCTGCATGTTCACCAGTATAGAAGACCTGATGGCACAAGCCTTGCTTTCCCATTTTAAATCTCTATCCATGCTAGCCTGAAGATCCCTAAATAACACTGTTTTTGACTGGCCTCTAGTCACTGTAGGGAGCCCTCTGGAAAGAAAAGGCGTTTTCTCTAAGGAAACACGGTGCTTCCATAGCATGTGGGGGAGCTCCTCCTGTCATGCTCTAGAGCTACAGGGAAACTTGACGTGAGTACCTGCCTCAAGCTAAGGCCTGAAAAGCCCTGCTGAAGCGAAAGCGCTTAGCAGTTTCCATTAGGTCGTATTCGCAGTTCTGCTCTACTTTAACGTTTCTTCACTTTTCCTGACACTAGGCACCCTCGTGTAGGCACCCTTTTTCTTGCAAATACAGTGAGTACCAGCAGTCTCCTTTGCCCTTCCAGGACACATCCAGACATAAAAGCCTTTCCCAGTAACTCTACGTATTCAGAGTGTAGGGCAACTCGCTGCACCCTTCCTTAAGAAGCTAGGTGGACTCAGCTCTTCAACAGCTCCAGGGATTCTGTTCTCGCACGTCCTACATGCCATGGAAGTCTGCCTCATTGCCCTCATTGGACCTACACTAAAAAAAGCAATCTGCTTCGCCTTCCTTCTAGGAACTCTTACCCAAGGACCCCATACCTACAGGTTAAAGTGGCTTGCATTCCTACTGGAACCAAAGCAAATATTTTCCTGTTACACTGCAGGACTTTAGAATAGGGTTAGGCCCGATAGCATACATAGAACGTTCCAAGGATGAGGGAGTTCGATACATGCAGAACACCCTGTGAAGATAAGTTGATTCAGCAAGGGACAAGTGTGTAGCTAGAGTCTCTTTTGACTTGTTAGAAATCAGAAGGTGTTCGGCTGCATGTTCAATGGAAAAGAACACCTGAGAGCACAAACCATGCTTTCCCAGTTGAAAAGCTCTATCCACGATGCACTGAAGATACCTAAATAACACTGTTTTTGACTGGCCTCTAGTCACTGCAGGCAGCCCTCTGGAAAGAAAAGGAGTTTTCTCTAAGGAAATACGGTGCTTCCATAGCATGGGTGGGAGCTCCTCCTGTCATGCTCTAGAGCTACAGGGAAACTTCACGTGAGTACTTGCCTCAAGCTAAGGCCTGAAAAGCCCTGCTGAAGCGAAAGCGCTTAGCAGTTTCCATTGGGTCGTATTCGCAGTTCTGCTATACTTTAACGTTTCTTCACTTTTCTAGACACTAGGCACCCTCGTGTAGGCACCCTTTTGCCTACAAATACAGTGAGTACCAGCAGTCTCCTCTGCCCTTCTAAAAAACATCCAGGCCTAGTAGCATTTCCCAGTCAGTCAATGTATTCAGAGGGTAGGGCAACACACTGCACTCTTCCTTGGGAAAGCTAGATGTCCTCAGAGCTCCAAGAGCTCCAGGGATTCTGTTCTCTCACGTCCTACATGCCATGGAATTCTTCCTCATTGCCCTAATTGGAGTTACACTAAAAAACGCAATCTGCTTCGCCTTCCTTCTAGAAACTCTTACCCAAGGACCCCATACCTACAGGATAAAGGAGGCTTGCATTCCTACTGGCACAAAAGCAAATTTTTCCTGTTACACTGCAGGACTTTACAATAGGGTTAGGCCCGATAGCATACATAGAACGTTCCAAGGATGAAGGAGTTCGAAACATGCAGAACACCCTGTGAAGAAAAGTTGATACAGCAAGGGACCAGGGTGTAGCTAGAGTCTCTTTTGACTTGTTATAAATCAGAAGGTGTTCGGCTGCATGTTCACTGGAAAAGAACACCTGATGGCACAAACCTTGCGTTTCAATTTTAAAAGCTCTATCCATGCTGCACTGAAGATACCTAAATAACACTGTTTTTGACTGGCCTCTAGTCACTGCAGGCAGCCCTCTGGAAAGAAAAGGAGTTTTCTCTAAGAAAACACGGTGCTTCCATAGCATGGGTGGGAGCTCCTCCTGTCATGCTCTAGAGCTACAGGGAAACTTGACGTGAGTACTTGCCTCAAGCTAAGGCCTGAAAAGCCCTCCTGAAGCGAAAGCGCTTAGCAGTTTCCATTAGGTCGTATTCGCAGTTCTGCTCTACTTTAACGTTTCTTCACTTTTCCTGACACTAGGCACCCTCGTGTAGGCACCCTTTTTCTTGCAAATACAGTGAGTACCAGCAGTCTCCTTTGCCCTTCCAGGACACATCCAGACATAAAAGCCTTTCCCAGTAACTCTACGTATTCAGAGTGTAGGGCAACTCGCTGCACCCTTCCTTAAGAAGCTAGGTGGACTCAGCTCTTCAACAGCTCCAGGGATTCTGTTCTCGCACGTCCTACATGCCATGGAAGTCTGCCTCATTGCCCTCATTGGGCCTACACTAAAAAAAGCAATCAGCTTCGCCTTCCTTCTAGGAACTCTTACCCAAGGACCCCATACCTACAGGTTAAAGAGGCTTGCATTCCTACTGGTACCAAAGCAAATGTTTTCCTGTTACATTGCAGGACTTTACAATAGGGTTACGCCCGATAGCATACATAGAACGTTCCAAGGATGAGGGACTTCGATACATGCAGAACACCCTGTGAAGAAAAGTTGATTCAGCAAGGGACCAGGGTGTAGCTAGAGTCTCTTTTGACTTGTTAGAAATCAGAAGGTGTTCGGCTGCATGTTCACTGGAAAAGAACACCTGAGACCACGAACCTTGCTTTCCCAGTTGAAAAGCTCTATCCACGCTGCACTGAAGATACCTAAATAACACTGTTTTTGACTGGCCTCTAGTCACTGCAGGCAGCCCTCTGGAAAGAAAAGGAGTTTTCTCGAAGGAAACACGGTGCTTCCATAGCATGGGTGGGAGCTCCTCCTGTCATGCTCTAGAGCTACAGGGAAACTTGACGTGAGTACCTGCCTCAAGCTAAGGCCTGAAAAGCCCTGCTGAAGCGAAAGCGCTTAGCAGTTTCCATTAGGTCGTATTCGCAGTTCTGCTCTACTTTAACGTTTCTTCACTTTTCCTGACACTAGGCACCCTCGTGTAGGCACCCTTTTTCTTGCAAATACAGTGAGTACCAGCAGTCTCCTTTGCCCTTCCAGGACACATCCAGACATAAAAGCCTTTCCCAGTAACTCTACGTATTCAGAGTGTAGGGCAACTCGCTGCACCCTTCCTTAAGAAGCTAGGTGGACTCAGCTCTTCAACAGCTCCAGGGATTCTGTTCTCGCACGTCCTACATGCCATGGAAGTCTGCCTCATTGCCCTCATTGGACCTACACTAAAAAAAGCAATCTGCTTCGCCTTCCTTCTAGGAACTCTTACCCAAGGACACCATACCTACAGGTTAAAGAGGCTTGAATTCCTACTGGAACCAAAGCAAATATTTTCCTGTTACACTGCAGGATTTTAGAATAGGGTTAGGCCCGATAGCATACATAGAACGTTCCAAGGATGAGGAAGTTCGATACATGCAGAACACCCTGTGAAGAAAAGTTGATTAAGCAAGGGACCAGGGTGTAGCTAGGGTCTCTTTTGACTTGTTAGAAATCAGAAGGTGTTCGGCTGCATGTTCACTGGAAAAGAACACCTGAGAGCACAAACCTTGCTTTCCCAGTTGAAAAGCTCTATCCACGCTGCACTGAAGATACCTAAATAACACTGTTTTTGACTGGCCTCTAGTCACTGCAGGCAGCCCTCTGGAAAGAAAAGGCGTTTTCTCTAAGGAAACACGGTGCTTCCATAGCATGTGGAGGAGCTCCTCCTGTCATGCGCTAGAGCTAAAGGGAAACTTGACGTGAGTACTTGCCTCAAGCTAATGCCTGAAAAGCCCTCCTGAAGCGAAAGCGCTTAGTAGTTTCCATTAGGTCGTATTCGCAGTTCTGCTCTACTTTAACGTTTCTTCACTTTTCCTGACACTAGGCACCCTCGTGTAGGCACCCTTTTTCTTGCAAATACAGTGAGTACCAGCAGTCTCCTTTGCCCTTCCAGGACACATCCAGACATAAAAGCCTTTCCCAGTAACTCTACGTATTCAGAGTGTAGGGCAACTCGCTGCACCTTTCCTTAAGAAGCTAGGTGGACTCAGCTCTTCAACAGCTCCAGGGATTCTGTTCTCGCACGTCCTACATGCCATGGAAGTCTGCCTCATTGCCCTCATTGGACCTACACTAAAAAAAGCAATCTGCTTCGCCTTCCTTCTAGGAACTCTTACCCAAGGACCCCATACCTACAGGTTAAAGTGGCTTGCATTCCTACTGGAACCAAAGCAAATATTTTCCTGTTACACTGCAGGACTTTAGAATAGGGTTAGGCCCGATAGCATACATAGAACGTTCCAAGGATGAGGGAGTTCGATACATGCAGAACACCCTGTGAAGATAAGTTGATTCAGCAAGGGACAAGTGTGTAGCTAGAGTCTCTTTTGACTTGTTAGAAATCAGAAGGTGTTCGGCTGCATGTTCAATGGAAAAGAACACCTGAGAGCACAAACCATGCTTTCCCAGTTGAAAAGCTCTATCCACGATGCACTGAAGATACCTAAATAACACTGTTTTTGACTGGCCTCTAGTCACTGCAGGCAGCCCTCTGGAAAGAAAAGGAGTTTTCTCTAAGGAAATACGGTGCTTCCATAGCATGGGTGGGAGCTCCTCCTGTCATGCTCTAGAGCTACAGGGAAACTTCACGTGAGTACTTGCCTCAAGCTAAGGCCTGAAAAGCCCTGCTGAAGCGAAAGCGCTTAGCAGTTTCCATTGGGTCGTATTCGCAGTTCTGCTATACTTTAACGTTTCTTCACTTTTCTAGACACTAGGCACCCTCGTGTAGGCACCCTTTTGCCTACAAATACAGTGAGTACCAGCAGGCTCCTCTGCCCTTCTAAAAAACATCCAGGCCTAGTAGCATTTCCCAGTCAGTCAATGTATTCAGAGGGTAGGGCAACACACTGCACTCTTCCTTGGGAAAGCTAGATGTCCTCAGAGCTCCAAGAGCTCCAGGGATTCTGTTCTCTCACGTCCTACATGCCATGGAATTCTTCCTCATTGCCCTAATTGGAGTTACACTAAAAAACGCAATCTGCTTCGCCTTCCTTCTAGAAACTCTTACCCAAGGACCCCATACCTACAGGATAAAGGAGGCTTGCATTCCTACTGGCACAAAAGCAAATTTTTCCTGTTACACTGCAGGACTTTACAATAGGGTTAGGCCCGATAGCATACATAGAACGTTCCAAGGATGAAGGAGTTCGAAACATGCAGAACACCCTGTGAAGAAAAGTTGATACAGCAAGGGACCAGGGTGTAGCTAGAGTCTCTTTTGACTTGTTATAAATCAGAAGGTGTTCGGCTGCATGTTCACTGGAAAAGAACACCTGATGGCACAAACCTTGCGTTTCAATTTTAAAAGCTCTATCCATGCTGCACGGAAGATACCTAAATAACACTGTTTTTGACTGGCCTCTAGTCACTGCAGGCAGCCCTCTGGAAAGAAAAGGAGTTTTCTCTAAGAAAACACGGTGCTTCCATAGCATGGGTGGGAGCTCCTCCTGTCATGCTCTAGAGCTACAGGGAAACTTGACGTGAGTACTTGCCTCAAGCTAAGGCCTGAAAAGCCCTGCTGAAGCGAAAGCGCTTAGCAGTTTCCATTAGGTCGTATTCGCAGTTCTGCTCTACTTTAACGTTTCTTCACTTTTCCTGACACTAGGCACCCTCGTGTAGGCACCCTTTTTCTTGCAAATACAGTGAGTACCAGCAGTCTCCTTTGCCCTTCCAGGACACATCCAGACATAAAAGCCTTTCCCAGTAACTCTACGTATTCAGAGTGTAGGGCAACTCGCTGCACCCTTCCTTAAGAAGCTAGGTGGACTCAGCTCTTCAACAGCTCCAGGGATTCTGTTCTCGCACGTCCTACATGCCATGGAAGTCTGCCTCATTGCCCTCATTGGGCCTACACTAAAAAAAGCAATCAGCTTCGCCTTCCTTCTAGGAACTCTTACCCAAGGACCCCATACCTACAGGTTAAAGAGGCTTGCATTCCTACTGGTACCAAAGCAAATGTTTTCCTGTTACATTGCAGGACTTTACAATAGGGTTACGCCCGATAGCATACATAGAACGTTCCAAGGATGAGGGACTTCGATACATGCAGAACACCCTGTGAAGAAAAGTTGATTCAGCAAGGGACCAGGGTGTAGCTAGAGTCTCTTTTGACTTGTTAGAAATCAGAAGGTGTTCGGCTGCATGTTCACTGGAAAAGAACACCTGAGACCACGAACCTTGCTTTCCCAGTTGAAAAGCTCTATCCACGCTGCACTGAAGATACCTAAATAACACTGTTTTTGACTGGCCTCTAGTCACTGCAGGCAGCCCTCTGGAAAGAAAAGGAGTTTTCTCGAAGGAAACACGGTGCTTCCATAGCATGGGTGGGAGCTCCTCCTGTCATGCTCTAGAGCTACAGGGAAACTTGACGTGAGTACTTGCCTCAAGCTAAGGCCTGAAAAGCCCTGCTGAAGCGAAAGCGCTTAGCAGTTTCCATTAGGTCGTATTCGCAGTTCTGCTCTACTTTAACGTTTCTTCACTTTTCCTGACCCTAGGCACCCTCGTGTAGGCACCCTTTTTCTTGCAAATACAGTGAGTACCAGCAGTCTCCTTTGCCCTTCCAGGACACATCCAGACATAAAAGCCTTTCCCAGTAACTCTACGTATTCAGAGTGTAGGGCAACTCGCTGCACCCTTCCTTAAGAAGCTAGGTGGACTCAGCTCTTCAACAGCTCCAGGGATTCTGTTCTCGCACGTCCTACATGCCATGGAAGTCTGCCTCATTGCCCTCATTGGACCTACACTAAAAAAAGCAATCTGCTTCGCCTTCCTTCTAGGAACTCTTACCCAAGGAAGGACACCATACCTACAGGTTAAAGAGGCTTGCATTCCTACTGGAACCAAAGCAAATATTTTCCTGTTACACTGCAGGACTTTAGAATAGGGTTAGGCCCGATAGCATACATAGAACTTTCCAAGGATGAGGGAGTTCGATACATGCAGAACACCCTGTGAAGAAAAGTTGATTCAGCAAGGGACCAGGGTGTAGCTAGGGTCTCTTTTGACTTGTTAGAAATCAGAAGGTGTTCGGCTGCATGTTCACTGGAAAAGAACACCTGAGAGCACAAACCTTGCTTCCCAGTTGAAAAGCTCTATCCACGCTGCACTGAAGATACCTAAATAACACTGTTTTTGACTGGCCTCTAGTCACTGCAGGCAGCCCTCTGGAAAGAAAAGGCGTTTTCTCTAAGGAAACACGGTGCTTCCATAGCATGTGGAGGAGCTCCTCCTGTCATGCTCTAGAGCTACAGGGAAACTTGACGTGAGTACTTGCCTCAAGCTAAGGCCTGAAAAGCCCTGCTGAAGCGAAAGCGCTTAGCAGTTTCCATTAGGTCGTATTCGCAGTTCTGCTCTACTTTACCGTTTCTTCACTTTTCTAGACACTAGGCACCCTCGTGTAGGCACCCTTTTGCCTACAAATACAGTGAGTACCACCAGGCTCCTCTGCCCTTCTAAGAAACATCCAGGCCTAGTAGCCTTTCTCAGTCAGTCAATGTATTCAGAGGGTAGGGCAACACACTGCACTCTTCCTTGGGAAAGCTAGATGTCCTCAGCGCTCCAACAGCTCCAGGGATTCTGTTCTCGCACGTCCTACATGCCATGGAAGTCTGTCTCATTGCCCTCATTGGAGCTACACTAAAAAACACAATCTGCTTCGCCTTCCTTCTAGAAACTCTTACCCAAGGACCCCATAACTACAGGATAAAGGAGGCTTGCATTCCTACTGGAACCAAAGCAAAGTTTTTCCTGTTACACTGCAGGACTTTAGAATAGGTTTAGGCCCGATAGCATACATAGAACGTTCCAAGGATGAAGGAGTTCGATACATGCAGAACACCCTGTGAAGAAAAGTTGATACAGCAAGGGACCAGGGTGTAGCTAGAGTCTCTTTTGACTTGTTATAAATCAGAAGGTGTTCGGCTGCATGTTCACTGGAAAAGAACACCTGATGGCACAAACCTTGCGTTTCCATTTTAAAAGCTCTATCCATGCAGCACTGAAGATACCTAAATAACACTGTTTTTGACTGGCCTCTAGTCACTGCAGGCAGCCCTGTGGAAGGAAAGGGAGTTTTCTCTAAGAAAACACGGTGCTTCCATAGCATGGGTGGGAGCTCCTCCTGTCATGCTCTAGAGCTACAGGGAAACTTGACGTGAGTACTTGCCTCAAGCTAAGGCCTGAAAAGCCCTGCTGAAGCGAAAGCGTGTAGCAGTTTCCATTAGGTCGTATGCGCAGTTCTGCTCTACTTTAACGTTTCTTCACTTTTCCTGACACTAGGCACCCTCGTGTAGGCACCCTTTTTCTTGCAAATACAGTGAGTACCAGCAGTCTCCTTTGCCCTTCCAGGACACATCCAGACATAAAAGCCTTTCCCAGTAACTCTACGTATTCAGAGTGTAGGGCAACTCGCTGCACCCTTCCTTAAGAAGCTAGGTGGACTCAGCTCTTCAACAGCTCCAGGGATTCTGTTCTCGCACGTCCTACATGCCATGGAAGTCTGCCTCATTGCCCTCATTGGACCTACACTAAAATAAGCAATCTGCTTCGCCTTCCTTCTAGGAACTCTTACCCAAGGACACCATACCTACAGGTTAAAGAGGCTTGCATTCCTACTGGAACCAAAGCAAATATTTTCATGTTACACTGCAGGACTTTAGAATAGGGTTAGGCCCGATAGCATACATAAAACGTTCCAAGGATGAGGGAGTTCGATACATGCAGAACACCCTGTGAAGAAAAGTTGATTCAGCAAGGGACCAGGGTGTAGCTAGAGTCTCTTTTGACTTGTTAGAAATCAAAAGGTTTTCGGCTGCATGTTCACTGGAAAAGAACACATACGAGAACAAACCTTGCTTTCCCAGTTGAAAAGCTCTATCCACGCTGCACTGAAGATACCTAAATAACACTGTTTTTGACTGGCCTCTAGTCACTGCAGGCAGCCCTCTGGAAAGAAAAGGAGTTTTCTCTAAGGAAACACGGTGCTTCCATAGCATGGGTGGGAGCTCCTCCTGTCATGCTCTAGAGCTACAGGGAAACTTGACGTGAGTACTTGCCTCAAGCTAAGGCCTGAAAAGCCCTGCTGAAGCGAAAGCGCTTAGCAGTTTCCATTAGGTCGTATTCGCAGTTCTGCTCTACTTTAACGTTTCTTCACTTTTCCTGACACTAGGCACCCTCGTGTAGGCACCCTTTTTCTTGCAAATACAGTGAGTACCAGCAGTCTCCTTTGCCCTTCCAGGACACATCCAGACATAAAAGCCTTTCCCAGTAACTCTACGTATTCAGAGTGTAGGGCAACTCGCTGCACCCTTCCTTAAGAAGCTAGGTGGACTCAGCTCTTCAACAGCTCCAGGGATTCTGTTCTCGCACGTCCTACATGCCATGGAAGTCTGCCTCATTGCCCTCATTGGACCTACACTAAGAAACACAATCTGCTTCGCCGTCCTCTAGGAACTCTTACCCAAGGACCCCATACCTACAGGAGAAAGGAGGCTTGCATTCCTACTGCAACCAAAGCACAGTTTTTCCTGGTACACTGCAGGGCTTTAAAATAGGCTTAGGCCTGATAGCATACATACAACTTTCCAAGAATGAGGGCGTTCGATACATGCAGAACACCCTGTGAAGAAAAGTTGATTCAGCAAGGGACAAGGGTGTAGCTAGAGTCTCTTTTGACTTGTTAGAAATCAGAAGGGTTTTGGCTGCATGTTCACCGGAATAGAAGACCTGATGGCACAAGCCTTGCTTTCCCATTTTAAATCTCTATCCATGCTAGCCTGAAGATCCCTAAATAACACTGTTTTTGATTGGCCTCTAGTCACTGCAGGGAGCCCTCTGGAAAGAAAAGGCGTTTTCTCTAAGGAAACACGGTGCTTCCATAGCATGTGGGGGAGCTCCTCCTGTCATGCTCTAGAGCTACAGGGAAACTTGACGTGAGTACTTGCCTCAAGCTAAGGCCTGAAAAGCCCTGCTGAAGCGAAAGCGCTTAGCAGTTTCCATTAGGTCGTATTCGCAGTTCTGCTCTACTTTAACGTTTCTTCACTTTTCCTGACACTAGGCACCCTCGTGTAGGCACCCTTTTTCTTGCAAATACAGTGAGTACCAGCAGTCTCCTTTGCCCTTCCAGGACACATCCAGACATAAAAGCCTTTCCCAGTAACTCTACGTATTCAGAGTGTAGGGCAACTCGCTGCACCCTTCCTTAAGAAGCTAGGTGGACTCAGCTCTTCAACAGCTCCAGGGATTCTGTTCTCGCACGTCCTACATGCCATGGAAGTCTGCCTCATTGCCCTCATTGGACCTACACTAAAAAAAGCAATCTGCTTCGCCTTCCTTCTAGGAACTCTTACCCAAGGACACCATACCTACAGGTTAAAGAGGCTTGCATTCCTACTGGAACCAAAGCAAATATTTTCATGTTACACTGCAGGACTTTAGAATAGGGTTAGGCCCGATAGCATACATAAAACGTTCCAAGGATGAGGGAGTTCGATACATGCAGAACACCCTGTGAAGAAAAGTTGATTCAGCAAGGGACAAGGGTGTAGCTAGAGTCTCTTTTGACTTGTTAGAAATCAAAAGGTTTTCGGCTGCATGTTCACTGGAAAAGAACACATACGAGAACAAACCTTGCTTTCCCAGTTGAAAAGCTCTATCCACGCTGCACTGAAGATACCTAAATAACACTGTTTTTGACTGGCCTCTAGTCACTGCAGGCAGCCCTCTGGAAAGAAAAGGAGTTTTCTCTAAGGAAACACGGTGCTTCCATAGCATGGGTGGGAGCTCCTCCTGTCATGCTCTAGAGCTACAGGGAAACTTGAGGTGAGTACTTGCCTCAAGCTAAGGCCTGAAAAGCCCTGCTGAAGCGAAAGCGCTTAGCAGTTTCCATTAGGTCGTATTCGCAGTTCTGCTCTACTTTAACGTTTCTTCACTTTTCCTGACACTAGGCACCCTCGTGTAGGCACCCTTTTTCTTGCAAATACAGTGAGTACCAGCAGTCTCCTTTGCCCTTCCAGGACACATCCAGACATAAAAGCCTTTCCCAGTAACTCTACGTATTCAGAGTGTAGGGCAACTCGCTGCACCCTTCCTTAAGAAGCTAGGTGGACTCAGCTCTTCAACAGCTCCAGGGATTCTGTTCTCGCACGTCCTACATGCCATGGAAGTCTGCCTCATTGCCCTCATTGGACCTACACTAAGAAACACAATCTGCTTCGCCGTCCTCTAGGAACTCTTACCCAAGGACCCCATACCTACAGGAGAAAGGAGGCTTGCATTCCTACTGCAACCAAAGCACAGTTTTTCCTGGTACACTGCAGGGCTTTAAAATAGGCTTAGGCCTGATAGCATACATACAACTTTCCAAGAATGAGGGCGTTCGATACATGCAGAACACCCTGTGAAGAAAAGTTGATTCAGCAAGGGACAAGGGTGTAGCTAGAGTCTCTTTTGACTTGTTAGAAATCAGAAGGGTTTTGGCTGCATGTTCACCGGAATAGAAGACCTGATGGCACAAGCCTTGCTTTCCCATTTTAAATCTCTATCCATGCTAGCCTGAAGATCCCTAAATAACACTGTTTTTGATTGGCCTCTAGTCACTGCAGGGAGCCCTCTGGAAAGAAAAGGCGTTTTCTCTAAGGAAACACGGTGCTTCCATAGCATGTGGGGGAGCTCCTCCTGTCATGCTCTAGAGCTACAGGGAAACTTGACGTGAGTACTTGCCTCAAGCTAAGGCCTGAAAAGCCCTGCTGAAGCGAAAGCGCTTAGCAGTTTCCATTAGGTCGTATTCGCAGTTCTGCTCTACTTTAACGTTTCTTCACTTTTCCTGACACTAGGCACCCTCGTGTAGGCACCCTTTTTCTTGCAAATACAGTGAGTACCAGCAGTCTCCTTTGCCCTTCCAGGACACATCCAGACATAAAAGCCTTTCCCAGTAACTCTACGTATTCAGAGTGTAGGGCAACTCGCTGCACCCTTCCTTAAGAAGCTAGGTGGACTCAGCTCTTCAACAGCTCCAGGGATTCTGTTCTCGCACGTCCTACATGCCATGGAAGTCTGCCTCATTGCCCTCATTGGACCTACACTAAAAAAAGCAATCTGCTTCGCCTTCCTTCTAGGAACTCTTACCCAAGGACACCATACCTACAGGTTAAAGAGGCTTGCATTCCTACTGGAACCAAAGCAAATATTTTCATGTTACACTGCAGGACTTTAGAATAGGGTTAGGCCCGATAGCATACATAAAACGTTCCAAGGATGAGGGAGTTCGATACATGCAGAACACCCTGTGAAGAAAAGTTGATTCAGCAAGGGACCAGGGTGTAGCTAGAGTCTCTTTTGACTTGTTAGAAATCAAAAGGTTTTCGGCTGCATGTTCACTGGAAAAGAACACATAAGAGAACAAACCTTGCTTTCCCAGTTGAAAAGCTCTATCCACGCTGCACTGAAGATACCTAAATAACACTGTTTTTGACTGGCCTCTAGTCACTGCAGGCAGCCCTCTGGAAAGAAAAGGAGTTTTCTCTAAGGAAACACGGTGCTTCCATAGCATGGGTGGGAGCTCCTCCTGTCATGCTCTAGAGCTACAGGGAAACTTGACGTGAGTACTTGCCTCAAGCTAAGGCCTGAAAAGCCCTGCTGAAGCGAAAGCGCGTAGCAGTTTCCATTAGGTCGTATTCGCAGTTCTGCTCTACTTTAACGTTTCTTCACATTTCCTGACCCTAGGCACCCTCGTGTAGGCACCCTTTTTCTTGCAAATACAGTGAGTACCAGCAGTCTCCTTTGCCCTTCCAGGACACATCCAGACATAAAAGCCTTTCCCAGTAACTCTACGTATTCAGAGTGTAGGGCAACTCGCTGCACCCTTCCTTAAGAAGCTAGGTGGACTCAGCTCTTCAACAGCTCCAGGGATTCTGTTCTCGCACGTCCTACATGCCATGGAAGTCTGCCTCATTGCCCTCATTGGACCTACACTAAGAAACACAATCTGCTTCGCCGTCCTCTAGGAACTCTTACCCAAGGACCCCATACCTACAGGAGAAAGGAGGCTTGCATTCCTACTGCAACCAAAGCACAGTTTTTCCTGGTACACTGCAGGGCTTTAAAATAGGCTTAGGCCTGATAGCATACATACAACTTTCCAAGAATGAGGGCGTTCGATACATGCAGAACACCCTGTGAAGAAAAGTTGATTCAGCAAGGGACAAGGGTGTAGCTAGAGTCTCTTTTGACTTGTTAGAAATCAGAAGGGTTTTGGCTGCATGTTCACCGGAATAGAAGACCTGATGGCACAAGCCTTGCTTTCCCATTTTAAATCTCTATCCATGCTAGCCTGAAGATCCCTAAATAACACTGTTTTTGATTGGCCTCTAGTCACTGCAGGGAGCCCTCTGGAAAGAAAAGGCGTTTTCTCTAAGGAAACACGGTGCTTCCATAGCATGTGGGGGAGCTCCTCCTGTCATGCTCTAGAGCTACAGGGAAACTTGACGTGAGTACTTGCCTCAAGCTAAGGCCTGAAAAGCCCTGCTGAAGCGAAAGCGCTTAGCAGTTTCCATTAGGTCGTATTCGCAGTTCTGCTCTACTTTAACGTTTCTTCACTTTTCCTGACACTAGGCACCCTCGTTTTGGCACCCTTTTTCTTGCAAATACAGTGAGTACCAGCAGTCTCCTTTGCCCTTCCAGGACACATCCAGACATAAAAGCCTTTCCCTGTAACTCTACGTATTCAGAGTGTAGGGCAAATCGCTGCACCCTTCCTTAAGAAGCTAGGTGGACTCAGCTCTTCAACAGCTCCAGGGATTCTGTTCTCGCACGTCCTACATGCCATGGAAGTCTGCCTCATTGCCCTCATTGGACCTACACTAAAAAAAGCAATCTGCTTCGCCTTCCTTCTAGGAACTCTTACCCAAGGACACCATACCTACAGGTTAAAGAGGCTTGCATTCCTACTGGAACCAAAGCAAATATTTTCATGTTACACTGCAGGACTTTAGAATAGGGTTAGGCCCGATAGCATACATAAAACGTTCCAAGGATGAGGGAGTTCGATACATGCAGAACACCCTGTGAAGAAAAGTTGATTCAGCAAGGGACCAGGGTGTAGCTAGAGTCTCTTTTGACTTGTTAGAAATCAAAAGGTTTTCGGCTGCATGTTCACTGGAAAAGAACACATAAGAGAACAAACCTTGCTTTCCCAGTTGAAAAGCTCTATCCACGCTGCACTGAAGATACCTAAATAACACTGTTTTTGACTGGCCTCTAGTCACTGCAGGCAGCCCTCTGGAAAGAAAAGGAGTTTTCTCTAAGGAAACACGGTGCTTCCATAGCATGGGTGGGAGCTCCTCCTGTCATGCTCTAGAGCTACAGGGAAACTTGACGTGAGTACTTGCCTCAAGCTAAGGCCTGAAAAGCCCTGCTGAAGCAAAAGCGTGTAGCAGTTTCCATTAGGTCGTATTCGCAGTTCTGCTCTACTTTAACGTTTCTTCATATTTCCTGACCCTAGGCACCCTCGTGTAGGCACCCTTTTTCTTGCAAATACAGTGAGTACCAGCAGTCTCCTTTGCCCTTCCAGGACACATCCAGACATAAAAGCCTTTCCCAGTAACTCTACGTATTCAGAGTGTAGGGCAACTTGCTGCACCCTTCCTTAAGAAGCTAGGTGGACTCAGCTCTTCAACAGCTCCAGAGATTCTGTTCTCGCACGTCCTACATGCCATGGAAGTCTGCCTCATTGCCCTCATTGGACCTACACTAAGAAACACAATCTGCTTCGCCGTCCTCTAGGAACTCTTACCCAAGGACCCCATACCTACAGGAGAAAGGAGGCTTGCATTCCTACTGCAACCAAAGCACAGTTTTTCCTGGTACACTGCAGGGCTTTAAAATAGGCTTAGGCCTGATAGCATACATACAACTTTCCAAGAATGAGGGCGTTCGATACATGCAGAACACCCTGTGAAGAAAAGTTGATTCAGCAAGGGACAAGGGTGTAGCTAGAGTCTCTTTTGACTTGTTAGAAATCAGAAGGGTTTTGGCTGCATGTTCACCGGAATAGAAGACCTGATGGCACAAGCCTTGCTTTCCCATTTTAAATCTCTATCCATGCTAGCCTGAAGATCCCTAAATAACACTGTTTTTGATTGGCCTCTAGTCACTGCAGGGAGCCCTCTGGAAAGAAAAGGCGTGTTCTCTAAGGAAACACGGTGCTTCCATAGCATGTGGGGGAGCTTCTCCTGTCATGCTCTAGAGCTACAGGGAAACTTGACGTGAGTACTTGCCTCAAGCTAAGGCCTGAAAAGCCCTGCTGAAGCGAAAGCGCTTAGCAGTTTCCATTAGGTCGTATGCGCAGTTCTGCTCTACTTTAACGTTTCTTCACTTTTCCTGACACTAGGCACCCTCGTTTTGGCACCCTTTTTCTTGCAAATACAGTGAGTACCAGCAGTCTCCTTTGCCCTTCCAGGACACATCCAGACATAAAAGCCTTTCCCTGTAACTCTACGTATTCAGAGTGTAGGGCAACTCGCTGCACCCTTCCTTAAGAAGCTAGGTGGACTCAGCTCTTCAACAGCTCCAGGGATTCTGTTCTCGCACGTCCTACATGCCATGGAAGTCTGCCTCATTGCCCTCATTGGACCTACACTAAAAAAAGCAATCTGCTTCGCCTTCCTTCTAGGAACTCTTACCCAAGGACACCATACCTACAGGTTAAAGAGGCTTGCATTCCTACTGGAACCAAAGCAAATATTTTCATGTTACACTGCAGGACTTTAGAATAGGGTTAGGCCCGATAGCATACATAAAACGTTCCAAGGATGAGGGAGTTCGATACATGCAGAACACCCTGTGAAGAAAAGTTGATTCAGCAAGGGACAAGGGTGTAGCTAGAGTCTCTTTTGACTTGTTAGAAATCAAAAGGTTTTCGGCTGCATGTTCACTGGAAAAGAACACATACGAGAACAAACCTTGCTTTCCCAGTTGAAAAGCTCTATCCACGCTGCACTGAAGATACCTAAATAACACTGTTTTTGACTGGCCTCTAGTCACTGCAGGCAGCCCTCTGGAAAGAAAAGGAGTTTTCTCTAAGGAAACACGGTGCTTCCATAGCATGGGTGGGAGCTCCTCCTGTCATGCTCTAGAGCTACAGGGAAACTTGAGGTGAGTACTTGCCTCAAGCTAAGGCCTGAAAAGCCCTGCTGAAGCGAAAGCGCTTAGCAGTTTCCATTAGGTCGTATTCGCAGTTCTGCTCTACTTTAACGTTTCTTCACTTTTCCTGACACTAGGCACCCTCGTGTAGGCACCCTTTTTCTTGCAAATACAGTGAGTACCAGCAGTCTCCTTTGCCCTTCCAGGACACATCCAGACATAAAAGCCTTTCCCAGTAACTCTACGTATTCAGAGTGTAGGGCAACTCGCTGCACCCTTCCTTAAGAAGCTAGGTGGACTCAGCTCTTCAACAGCTCCAGGGATTCTGTTCTCGCACGTCCTACATGCCATGGAAGTCTGCCTCATTGCCCTCATTGGACCTACACTAAGAAACACAATCTGCTTCGCCGTCCTCTAGGAACTCTTACCCAAGGACCCCATACCTACAGGAGAAAGGAGGCTTGCATTCCTACTGCAACCAAAGCACAGTTTTTCCTGGTACACTGCAGGGCTTTAAAATAGGCTTAGGCCTGATAGCATACATACAACTTTCCAAGAATGAGGGCGTTCGATACATGCAGAACACCCTGTGAAGAAAAGTTGATTCAGCAAGGGACAAGGGTGTAGCTAGAGTCTCTTTTGACTTGTTAGAAATCAGAAGGGTTTTGGCTGCATGTTCACCGGAATAGAAGACCTGATGGCACAAGCCTTGCTTTCCCATTTTAAATCTCTATCCATGCTAGCCTGAAGATCCCTAAATAACACTGTTTTTGATTGGCCTCTAGTCACTGCAGGGAGCCCTCTGGAAAGAAAAGGCGTTTTCTCTAAGGAAACACGGTGCTTCCATAGCATGTGGGGGAGCTCCTCCTGTCATGCTCTAGAGCTACAGGGAAACTTGACGTGAGTACTTGCCTCAAGCTAAGGCCTGAAAAGCCCTGCTGAAGCGAAAGCGCTTAGCAGTTTCCATTAGGTCGTATTCGCAGTTCTGCTCTACTTTAACGTTTCTTCACTTTTCCTGACACTAGGCACCCTCGTGTAGGCACCCTTTTTCTTGCAAATACAGTGAGTACCAGCAGTCTCCTTTGCCCTTCCAGGACACATCCAGACATAAAAGCCTTTCCCAGTAACTCTACGTATTCAGAGTGTAGGGCAACTCGCTGCACCCTTCCTTAAGAAGCTAGGTGGACTCAGCTCTTCAACAGCTCCAGGGATTCTGTTCTCGCACGTCCTACATGCCATGGAAGTCTGCCTCATTGCCCTCATTGGACCTACACTAAAAAAAGCAATCTGCTTCGCCTTCCTTCTAGGAACTCTTACCCAAGGACACCATACCTACAGGTTAAAGAGGCTTGCATTCCTACTGGAACCAAAGCAAATATTTTCATGTTACACTGCAGGACTTTAGAATAGGGTTAGGCCCGATAGCATACATAAAACGTTCCAAGGATGAGGGAGTTCGATACATGCAGAACACCCTGTGAAGAAAAGTTGATTCAGCAAGGGACCAGGGTGTAGCTAGAGTCTCTTTTGACTTGTTAGAAATCAAAAGGTTTTCGGCTGCATGTTCACTGGAAAAGAACACATAAGAGAACAAACCTTGCTTTCCCAGTTGAAAAGCTCTATCCACGCTGCACTGAAGATACCTAAATAACACTGTTTTTGACTGGCCTCTAGTCACTGCAGGCAGCCCTCTGGAAAGAAAAGGAGTTTTCTCTAAGGAAACACGGTGCTTCCATAGCATGGGTGGGAGCTCCTCCTGTCATGCTCTAGAGCTACAGGGAAACTTGACGTGAGTACTTGCCTCAAGCTAAGGCCTGAAAAGCCCTGCTGAAGCGAAAGCGCGTAGCAGTTTCCATTAGGTCGTATTCGCAGTTCTGCTCTACTTTAACGTTTCTTCACATTTCCTGACCCTAGGCACCCTCGTGTAGGCACCCTTTTTCTTGCAAATACAGTGAGTACCAGCAGTCTCCTTTGCCCTTCCAGGACACATCCAGACATAAAAGCCTTTCCCAGTAACTCTACGTATTCAGAGTGTAGGGCAACTCGCTGCACCCTTCCTTAAGAAGCTAGGTGGACTCAGCTCTTCAACAGCTCCAGGGATTCTGTTCTCGCACGTCCTACATGCCATGGAAGTCTGCCTCATTGCCCTCATTGGACCTACACTAAGAAACACAATCTGCTTCGCCGTCCTCTAGGAACTCTTACCCAAGGACCCCATACCTACAGGAGAAAGGAGGCTTGCATTCCTACTGCAACCAAAGCACAGTTTTTCCTGGTACACTGCAGGGCTTTAAAATAGGCTTAGGCCTGATAGCATACATACAACTTTCCAAGAATGAGGGCGTTCGATACATGCAGAACACCCTGTGAAGAAAAGTTGATTCAGCAAGGGACAAGGGTGTAGCTAGAGTCTCTTTTGACTTGTTAGAAATCAGAAGGGTTTTGGCTGCATGTTCACCGGAATAGAAGACCTGATGGCACAAGCCTTGCTTTCCCATTTTAAATCTCTATCCATGCTAGCCTGAAGATCCCTAAATAACACTGTTTTTGATTGGCCTCTAGTCACTGCAGGGAGCCCTCTGGAAAGAAAAGGCGTTTTCTCTAAGGAAACACGGTGCTTCCATAGCATGTGGGGGAGCTCCTCCTGTCATGCTCTAGAGCTACAGGGAAACTTGACGTGAGTACTTGCCTCAAGCTAAGGCCTGAAAAGCCCTGCTGAAGCGAAAGCGCTTAGCAGTTTCCATTAGGTCGTATTCGCAGTTCTGCTCTACTTTAACGTTTCTTCACTTTTCCTGACACTAGGCACCCTCGTTTTGGCACCCTTTTTCTTGCAAATACAGTGAGTACCAGCAGTCTCCTTTGCCCTTCCAGGACACATCCAGACATAAAAGCCTTTCCCTGTAACTCTACGTATTCAGAGTGTAGGGCAAATCGCTGCACCCTTCCTTAAGAAGCTAGGTGGACTCAGCTCTTCAACAGCTCCAGGGATTCTGTTCTCGCACGTCCTACATGCCATGGAAGTCTGCCTCATTGCCCTCATTGGACCTACACTAAAAAAAGCAATCTGCTTCGCCTTCCTTCTAGGAACTCTTACCCAAGGACACCATACCTACAGGTTAAAGAGGCTTGCATTCCTACTGGAACCAAAGCAAATATTTTCATGTTACACTGCAGGACTTTAGAATAGGGTTAGGCCCGATAGCATACATAAAACGTTCCAAGGATGAGGGAGTTCGATACATGCAGAACACCCTGTGAAGAAAAGTTGATTCAGCAAGGGACCAGGGTGTAGCTAGAGTCTCTTTTGACTTGTTAGAAATCAAAAGGTTTTCGGCTGCATGTTCACTGGAAAAGAACACATAAGAGAACAAACCTTGCTTTCCCAGTTGAAAAGCTCTATCCACGCTGCACTGAAGATACCTAAATAACACTGTTTTTGACTGGCCTCTAGTCACTGCAGGCAGCCCTCTGGAAAGAAAAGGAGTTTTCTCTAAGGAAACACGGTGCTTCCATAGCATGGGTGGGAGCTCCTCCTGTCATGCTCTAGAGCTACAGGGAAACTTGACGTGAGTACTTGCCTCAAGCTAAGGCCTGAAAAGCCCTGCTGAAGCAAAAGCGTGTAGCAGTTTCCATTAGGTCGTATTCGCAGTTCTGCTCTACTTTAACGTTTCTTCATATTTCCTGACCCTAGGCACCCTCGTGTAGGCACCCTTTTTCTTGCAAATACAGTGAGTACCAGCAGTCTCCTTTGCCCTTCCAGGACACATCCAGACATAAAAGCCTTTCCCAGTAACTCTACGTATTCAGAGTGTAGGGCAACTTGCTGCACCCTTCCTTAAGAAGCTAGGTGGACTCAGCTCTTCAACAGCTCCAGAGATTCTGTTCTCGCACGTCCTACATGCCATGGAAGTCTGCCTCATTGCCCTCATTGGACCTACACTAAGAAACACAATCTGCTTCGCCGTCCTCTAGGAACTCTTACCCAAGGACCCCATACCTACAGGAGAAAGGAGGCTTGCATTCCTACTGCAACCAAAGCACAGTTTTTCCTGGTACACTGCAGGGCTTTAAAATAGGCTTAGGCCTGATAGCATACATACAACTTTCCAAGAATGAGGGCGTTCGATACATGCAGAACACCCTGTGAAGAAAAGTTGATTCAGCAAGGGACAAGGGTGTAGCTAGAGTCTCTTTTGACTTGTTAGAAATCAGAAGGGTTTTGGCTGCATGTTCACCGGAATAGAAGACCTGATGGCACAAGCCTTGCTTTCCCATTTTAAATCTCTATCCATGCTAGCCTGAAGATCCCTAAATAACACTGTTTTTGATTGGCCTCTAGTCACTGCAGGGAGCCCTCTGGAAAGAAAAGGCGTGTTCTCTAAGGAAACACGGTGCTTCCATAGCATGTGGGGGAGCTTCTCCTGTCATGCTCTAGAGCTACAGGGAAACTTGACGTGAGTACTTGCCTCAAGCTAAGGCCTGAAAAGCCCTGCTGAAGCGAAAGCGCTTAGCAGTTTCCATTAGGTCGTATGCGCAGTTCTGCTCTACTTTAACGTTTCTTCACTTTTCCTGACACTAGGCACCCTCGTTTTGGCACCCTTTTTCTTGCAAATACAGTGAGTACCAGCAGTCTCCTTTGCCCTTCCAGGACACATCCAGACATAAAAGCCTTTCCCTGTAACTCTACGTATTCAGAGTGTAGGGCAACTCGCTGCACCCTTCCTTAAGAAGCTAGGTGGACTCAGCTCTTCAACAGCTCCAGGGATTCTGTTCTCGCACGTCCTACATGCCATGGAAGTCTGCCTCATTGCCCTCATTGGACCTACACTAAAAAAAGCAATCTGCTTCGCCTTCCTTCTAGGAACTCTTACCCAAGGACACCATACCTACAGGTTAAAGAGGCTTGCATTCCTACTGGAACCAAAGCAAATATTTTCATGTTACACTGCAGGACTTTAGAATAGGGTTAGGCCCGATAGCATACATAAAACGTTCCAAGGATGAGGGAGTTCGATACATGCAGAACACCCTGTGAAGAAAAGTTGATTCAGCAAGGGACAAGGGTGTAGCTAGAGTCTCTTTTGACTTGTTAGAAATCAAAAGGTTTTCGGCTGCATGTTCACTGGAAAAGAACACATACGAGAACAAACCTTGCTTTCCCAGTTGAAAAGCTCTATCCACGCTGCACTGAAGATACCTAAATAACACTGTTTTTGACTGGCCTCTAGTCACTGCAGGCAGCCCTCTGGAAAGAAAAGGAGTTTTCTCTAAGGAAACACGGTGCTTCCATAGCATGGGTGGGAGCTCCTCCTGTCATGCTCTAGAGCTACAGGGAAACTTGAGGTGAGTACTTGCCTCAAGCTAAGGCCTGAAAAGCCCTGCTGAAGCGAAAGCGCTTAGCAGTTTCCATTAGGTCGTATTCGCAGTTCTGCTCTACTTTAACGTTTCTTCACTTTTCCTGACACTAGGCACCCTCGTGTAGGCACCCTTTTTCTTGCAAATACAGTGAGTACCAGCAGTCTCCTTTGCCCTTCCAGGACACATCCAGACATAAAAGCCTTTCCCAGTAACTCTACGTATTCAGAGTGTAGGGCAACTCGCTGCACCCTTCCTTAAGAAGCTAGGTGGACTCAGCTCTTCAACAGCTCCAGGGATTCTGTTCTCGCACGTCCTACATGCCATGGAAGTCTGCCTCATTGCCCTCATTGGACCTACACTAAGAAACACAATCTGCTTCGCCGTCCTCTAGGAACTCTTACCCAAGGACCCCATACCTACAGGAGAAAGGAGGCTTGCATTCCTACTGCAACCAAAGCACAGTTTTTCCTGGTACACTGCAGGGCTTTAAAATAGGCTTAGGCCTGATAGCATACATACAACTTTCCAAGAATGAGGGCGTTCGATACATGCAGAACACCCTGTGAAGAAAAGTTGATTCAGCAAGGGACAAGGGTGTAGCTAGAGTCTCTTTTGACTTGTTAGAAATCAGAAGGGTTTTGGCTGCATGTTCACCGGAATAGAAGACCTGATGGCACAAGCCTTGCTTTCCCATTTTAAATCTCTATCCATGCTAGCCTGAAGATCCCTAAATAACACTGTTTTTGATTGGCCTCTAGTCACTGCAGGGAGCCCTCTGGAAAGAAAAGGCGTTTTCTCTAAGGAAACACGGTGCTTCCATAGCATGTGGGGGAGCTCCTCCTGTCATGCTCTAGAGCTACAGGGAAACTTGACGTGAGTACTTGCCTCAAGCTAAGGCCTGAAAAGCCCTGCTGAAGCGAAAGCGCTTAGCAGTTTCCATTAGGTCGTATTCGCAGTTCTGCTCTACTTTAACGTTTCTTCACTTTTCCTGACACTAGGC
Organism: Eschrichtius robustus; assembly: GCF_028021215.1. Classification (NCBI taxonomy): domain Eukaryota; kingdom Metazoa; phylum Chordata; class Mammalia; order Artiodactyla; family Eschrichtiidae; genus Eschrichtius; species Eschrichtius robustus. The sequence goes on along the minus strand of NC_090844.1, from coordinate 38,111,570 downwards.
ACCCTCGTGTAGGCACCCTTTTTCTTGCAAATACAGTGAGTACCAGCAGTCTCCTTTGCCCTTCCAGGACACATCCAGACATAAAAGCCTTTCCCAGTAACTCTACGTATTCAGAGTGTAGGGCAACTCGCTGCACCCTTCCTTAAGAAGCTAGGTGGACTCAGCTCTTCAACAGCTCCAGGGATTCTGTTCTCGCACGTCCTACATGCCATGGAAGTCTGCCTCATTGCCCTCATTGGACCTACACTAAAAAAAGCAATCTGCTTCGCCTTCCTTCTAGGAACTCTTACCCAAGGACACCATACCTACAGGTTAAAGAGGCTTGCATTCCTACTGGAACCAAAGCAAATATTTTCATGTTACACTGCAGGACTTTAGAATAGGGTTAGGCCCGATAGCATACATAAAACGTTCCAAGGATGAGGGAGTTCGATACATGCAGAACACCCTGTGAAGAAAAGTTGATTCAGCAAGGGACCAGGGTGTAGCTAGAGTCTCTTTTGACTTGTTAGAAATCAAAAGGTTTTCGGCTGCATGTTCACTGGAAAAGAACACATAAGAGAACAAACCTTGCTTTCCCAGTTGAAAAGCTCTATCCACGCTGCACTGAAGATACCTAAATAACACTGTTTTTGACTGGCCTCTAGTCACTGCAGGCAGCCCTCTGGAAAGAAAAGGAGTTTTCTCTAAGGAAACACGGTGCTTCCATAGCATGGGTGGGAGCTCCTCCTGTCATGCTCTAGAGCTACAGGGAAACTTGACGTGAGTACTTGCCTCAAGCTAAGGCCTGAAAAGCCCTGCTGAAGCGAAAGCGCGTAGCAGTTTCCATTAGGTCGTATTCGCAGTTCTGCTCTACTTTAACGTTTCTTCACATTTCCTGACCCTAGGCACCCTCGTGTAGGCACCCTTTTTCTTGCAAATACAGTGAGTACCAGCAGTCTCCTTTGCCCTTCCAGGACACATCCAGACATAAAAGCCTTTCCCAGTAACTCTACGTATTCAGAGTGTAGGGCAACTCGCTGCACCCTTCCTTAAGAAGCTAGGTGGACTCAGCTCTTCAACAGCTCCAGGGATTCTGTTCTCGCACGTCCTACATGCCATGGAAGTCTGCCTCATTGCCCTCATTGGACCTACACTAAGAAACACAATCTGCTTCGCCGTCCTCTAGGAACTCTTACCCAAGGACCCCATACCTACAGGAGAAAGGAGGCTTGCATTCCTACTGCAACCAAAGCACAGTTTTTCCTGGTACACTGCAGGGCTTTAAAATAGGCTTAGGCCTGATAGCATACATACAACTTTCCAAGAATGAGGGCGTTCGATACATGCAGAACACCCTGTGAAGAAAAGTTGATTCAGCAAGGGACAAGGGTGTAGCTAGAGTCTCTTTTGACTTGTTAGAAATCAGAAGGGTTTTGGCTGCATGTTCACCGGAATAGAAGACCTGATGGCACAAGCCTTGCTTTCCCATTTTAAATCTCTATCCATGCTAGCCTGAAGATCCCTAAATAACACTGTTTTTGATTGGCCTCTAGTCACTGCAGGGAGCCCTCTGGAAAGAAAAGGCGTTTTCTCTAAGGAAACACGGTGCTTCCATAGCATGTGGGGGAGCTCCTCCTGTCATGCTCTAGAGCTACAGGGAAACTTGACGTGAGTACTTGCCTCAAGCTAAGGCCTGAAAAGCCCTGCTGAAGCGAAAGCGCTTAGCAGTTTCCATTAGGTCGTATTCGCAGTTCTGCTCTACTTTAACGTTTCTTCACTTTTCCTGACACTAGGCACCCTCGTGTAGGCACCCTTTTTCTTGCAAATACAGTGAGTACCAGCAGTCTCCTTTGCCCTTCCAGGACACATCCAGACATAAAAGCCTTTCCCAGTAACTCTACGTATTCAGAGTGTAGGGCAACTCGCTGCACCCTTCCTTAAGAAGCTAGGTGGACTCAGCTCTTCAACAGCTCCAGGGATTCTGTTCTCGCACGTCCTACATGCCATGGAAGTCTGCCTCATTGCCCTCATTGGACCTACACTAAAAAAAGCAATCTGCTTCGCCTTCCTTCTAGGAACTCTTACCCAAGGACACCATACCTACAGGTTAAAGAGGCTTGCATTCCTACTGGAACCAAAGCAAATATTTTCATGTTACACTGCAGGACTTTAGAATAGGGTTAGGCCCGATAGCATACATAAAACGTTCCAAGGATGAGGGAGTTCGATACATGCAGAACACCCTGTGAAGAAAAGTTGATTCAGCAAGGGACCAGGGTGTAGCTAGAGTCTCTTTTGACTTGTTAGAAATCAAAAGGTTTTCGGCTGCATGTTCACTGGAAAAGAACACATAAGAGAACAAACCTTGCTTTCCCAGTTGAAAAGCTCTATCCACGCTGCACTGAAGATACCTAAATAACACTGTTTTTGACTGGCCTCTAGTCACTGCAGGCAGCCCTCTGGAAAGAAAAGGAGTTTTCTCTAAGGAAACACGGTGCTTCCATAGCATGGGTGGGAGCTCCTCCTGTCATGCTCTAGAGCTACAGGGAAACTTGACGTGAGTACTTGCCTCAAGCTAAGGCCTGAAAAGCCCTGCTGAAGCAAAAGCGCGTAGCAGTTTCCATTAGGTCGTATTCGCAGTTCTGCTCTACTTTAACGTTTCTTCACATTTCCTGACCCTAGGCACCCTCGTGTAGGCACCCTTTTTCTTGCAAATACAGTGAGTACCAGCAGTCTCCTTTGCCCTTCCAGGACACATCCAGACATAAAAGCCTTTCCCAGTAACTCTACGTATTCAGAGTGTAGGGCAACTCGCTGCACCCTTCCTTAAGAAGCTAGGTGGACTCAGCTCTTCAACAGCTCCAGGGATTCTGTTCTCGCACGTCCTACATGCCATGGAAGTCTGCCTCATTGCCCTCATTGGACCTACACTAAGAAACACAATCTGCTTCGCCGTCCTCTAGGAACTCTTACCCAAGGACCCCATACCTACAGGAGAAAGGAGGCTTGCATTCCTACTGCAACCAAAGCACAGTTTTTCCTGGTACACTGCAGGGCTTTAAAATAGGCTTAGGCCTGATAGCATACATACAACTTTCCAAGAATGAGGGCGTTCGATACATGCAGAACACCCTGTGAAGAAAAGTTGATTCAGCAAGGGACAAGGGTGTAGCTAGAGTCTCTTTTGACTTGTTAGAAATCAGAAGGGTTTTGGCTGCATGTTCACCGGAATAGAAGACCTGATGGCACAAGCCTTGCTTTCCCATTTTAAATCTCTATCCATGCTAGCCTGAAGATCCCTAAATAACACTGTTTTTGATTGGCCTCTAGTCACTGCAGGGAGCCCTCTGGAAAGAAAAGGCGTTTTCTCTAAGGAAACACGGTGCTTCCATAGCATGTGGGGGAGCTCCTCCTGTCATGCTCTAGAGCTACAGGGAAACTTGACGTGAGTACTTGCCTCAAGCTAAGGCCTGAAAAGCCCTGCTGAAGCGAAAGCGCTTAGCAGTTTCCATTAGGTCGTATTCGCAGTTCTGCTCTACTTTAACGTTTCTTCACTTTTCCTGACACTAGGCACCCTCGTTTTGGCACCCTTTTTCTTGCAAATACAGTGAGTACCAGCAGTCTCCTTTGCCCTTCCAGGACACATCCAGACATAAAAGCCTTTCCCTGTAACTCTACGTATTCAGAGTGTAGGGCAAATCGCTGCACCCTTCCTTAAGAAGCTAGGTGGACTCAGCTCTTCAACAGCTCCAGGGATTCTGTTCTCGCACGTCCTACATGCCATGGAAGTCTGCCTCATTGCCCTCATTGGACCTACACTAAAAAAAGCAATCTGCTTCGCCTTCCTTCTAGGAACTCTTACCCAAGGACACCATACCTACAGGTTAAAGAGGCTTGCATTCCTACTGGAACCAAAGCAAATATTTTCATGTTACACTGCAGGACTTTAGAATAGGGTTAGGCCCGATAGCATACATAAAACGTTCCAAGGATGAGGGAGTTCGATACATGCAGAACACCCTGTGAAGAAAAGTTGATTCAGCAAGGGACCAGGGTGTAGCTAGAGTCTCTTTTGACTTGTTAGAAATCAAAAGGTTTTCGGCTGCATGTTCACTGGAAAAGAACACATAAGAGAACAAACCTTGCTTTCCCAGTTGAAAAGCTCTATCCACGCTGCACTGAAGATACGTAAATAACACTGTTTTTGACTGGCCTCTAGTCACTGCAGGCAGCCCTCTGGAAAGAAAAGGAGTTTTCTCTAAGGAAACACGGTGCTTCCATAGCATGGGTGGGAGCTCCTCCTGTCATGCTCTAGAGCTACAGGGAAACTTGACGTGAGTACTTGCCTCAAGCTAAGGCCTGAAAAGCCCTGCTGAAGCAAAAGCGCTTAGCAGTTTCCATTAGGTCGTATTCGCAGTTCTGCTCTACTTTAACGTTTCTTCATATTTCCTGACCCTAGGCACCCTCGTGTAGGCACCCTTTTTCTTGCAAATACAGTGAGTACCAGCAGTCTCCTTTGCCCTTCCAGGACACATCCAGACATAAAAGCCTTTCCCAGTAACTCTACGTATTCAGAGTGTAGGGCAACTTGCTGCACCCTTCCTTAAGAAGCTAGGTGGACTCAGCTCTTCAACAGCTCCAGAGATTCTGTTCTCGCACGTCCTACATGCCATGGAAGTCTGCCTCATTGCCCTCATTGGACCTACACTAAGAAACACAATCTGCTTCGCCGTCCTCTAGGAACTCTTACCCAAGGACCCCATACCTACAGGAGAAAGGAGGCTTGCATTCCTACTGCAACCAAAGCACAGTTTTTCCTGGTACACTGCAGGGCTTTAAAATAGGCTTAGGCCTGATAGCATACATACAACTTTCCAAGAATGAGGGCGTTCGATACATGCAGAACACCCTGTGAAGAAAAGTTGATTCAGCAAGGGACAAGGGTGTAGCTAGAGTCTCTTTTGACTTGTTAGAAATCAGAAGGGTTTTGGCTGCATGTTCACCGGAATAGAAGACCTGATGGCACAAGCCTTGCTTTCCCATTTTAAATCTCTATCCATGCTAGCCTGAAGATCCCTAAATAACACTGTTTTTGATTGGCCTCTAGTCACTGCAGGGAGCCCTCTGGAAAGAAAAGGCGTTTTCTCTAAGGAAACACGGTGCTTCCATAGCATGTGGGGGAGCTTCTCCTGTCATGCTCTAGAGCTACAGGGAAACTTGACGTGAGTACTTGCCTCAAGCTAAGGCCTGAAAAGCCCTGCTGAAGCGAAAGCGCTTAGCAGTTTCCATTAGGTCGTATGCGCAGTTCTGCTCTACTTTAACGTTTCTTCACTTTTCCTGACACTAGGCACCCTCGTGTAGGCACCCTTTTTCTTGCAAATACAGTGAGTACCAGCAGTCTCCTTTGCCCTTCCAGGACACATCCAGACATAAAAGCCTTTCCCAGTAACTCTACGTATTCAGAGTGTAGGGCAACTCGCTGCACCCTTCCTTAAGAAGCTAGGTGGACTCAGCTCTTCAACAGCTCCAGGGATTTGTTCTCGCACGTCCTACATGCCATGGAAGTCTGCCTCATTGCCCTCATTGGACCTACACTAAAAAAAGCAATCTGCTTCGCCTTCCTTCTAGGAACTCTTACCCAAGGACACCATACCTACAGGTTAAAGAGGCTTGCATTCCTACTGGAACCAAAGCAAATATTTTCATGTTACACTGCAGGACTTTAGAATAGGGTTAGGCCCGATAGCATACATAAAACGTTCCAAGGATGAGGGAGTTCGATACATGCAGAACACCCTGTGAAGAAAAGTTGATTCAGCAAGGGACCAGGGTGTAGCTAGAGTCTCTTTTGACTTGTTAGAAATCAAAAGGTTTTCGGCTACATGTTCACAGGAAAAGAACACATACGAGAACAAACCTTGCTTTCCCAGTTGAAAAGCTCTATCCACGCTGCACTGAAGATACCTAAATAACACTGTTTTTGACTGGCCTCTAGTCACTGCAGGCAGCCCTCTGGAAAGAAAAGGAGTTTTCTCTAAGGAAACACGGTGCTTCCATAGCATGGGTGGGAGCTCCTCCTGTCATGCTCTAGAGCTACAGGGAAACTTGACGTGAGTACTTGCCTCAAGCTAAGGCCTGAAAAGCCCTGCTGAAGCGAAAGCGCTTAGCAGTTTCCATTAGGTCGTATTCGCAGTTCTGCTCTACTTTAACGTTTCTTCACATTTCCTGACCCTAGGCACCCTCGTGTAGGCACCCTTTTTCTTGCATATACAGTGAGTACCAGCAGTCTCCTTTGCCCTTCCAGGACACATCCAGACATAAAAGCCTTTCCCAGTAACTCTACGTATTCAGAGTGTAGGGCAACTCGCTGCACCCTTCCTTAAGAAGCTAGGTGGACTCAGCTCTTCAACAGCTCCAGGGATTCTGTTCTCGCACTTCCTACATGCCATGGAAGTCTGCCTCATTGCCCTCATTGGACCTACACTAAGAAACACAATCTGCTTCGCCGTCCTCTAGGAACTCTTACCCAAGGACCCCATACCTACAGGAGAAAGGAGGCTTGCATTCCTACTGCAACCATAGCACAGTTTTTCCTGGTACACTGCAGGGCTTTAGAATAGGCTTAGGCCTGATTGCATACATACAACTTTCCAAGAATGAGGGCGTTCGATACATGCAGAACACCCTGTGAAGAAAAGTTGATTCAGCAAGGGACAAGGGTGTAGCTAGAGTCTCTTTTGACTTGTTAGAAATCAGAAGGGTTTTGGCTGCATGTTCACCGGAATAGAAGACCTGATGGCACAAGCCTTGCTTTCCCATTTTAAATCTCTATCCATGCTAGCCTGAAGATCCCTAAATAACACTGTTTTTGATTGGCCTCTAGTCACTGTAGGGAGCCCTCTGGAAAGAAAAGGCGTTTTCTCTAAGGAAACACGGTGCTTCCATAGCATGTGGGGGAGCTCCTCCTGTCATGCTCTAGAGCTACAGGGAAACTTGACGTGAGTACTTGCCTCAAGCTAAGGCCTGAAAAGCCCTGCTGAAGCGAAAGCGCTTAGCAGTTTCCATTAGGTCGTATTCGCAGTTCTGCTCTACTTTAACGTTTCTTCACTTTTCCTGACACTAGGCACCCTCGTGTAGGCACCCTTTTTCTTGCAAATACAGTGAGTACCAGCAGTCTCCTTTGCCCTTCCAGGACACATCCAGACATAAAAGCCTTTCCCAGTAACTCTACGTATTCAGAGTGTAGGGCAACTCGCTGCACCCTTCCTTAAGAAGCTAGGTGGACTCAGCTCTTCAACAGCTCCAGGGATTCTGTTCTCGCACGTCCTACATGCCATGGAAGTCTGCCTCATTGCCCTCATTGGACCTACACTAAAAAAAGCAATCTGCTTCGCCTTCCTTCTAGGAACTCTTACCCAAGGACACCATACCTACAGGTTAAAGAGGCTTGCATTCCTACTGGAACCAAAGCAAATATTTTCATGTTACACTGCAGGACTTTAGAATAGGGTTAGGCCCGATAGCATACATAAAACGTTCCAAGGATGAGGGAGTTCGATACATGCAGAACACCCTGTGAAGAAAAGTTGATTTAGCAAGGGACAAGGGTGTAGCTAGAGTCTCTTTTGACTTGTTAGAAATCAAAAGGTTTTCGGCTGCATGTTCACTGGAAAAGAACACATACGAGAACAAACCTTGCTTTCCCAGTTGAAAAGCTCTATCCACGCTGCACTGAAGATACCTAAATAACACTGTTTTTGACTGGCCTCTAGTCACTGCAGGCAGCCCTCTGGAAAGAAAAGGAGTTTTCTCTAAGGAAACACGGTGCTTCCATAGCATGGGTGGGAGCTCCTCCTGTCATGCTCTAGAGCTACAGGGAAACTTGAGGTGAGTACTTGCCTCAAGCTAAGGCCTGAAAAGCCCTGCTGAAGCGAAAGCGCTTAGCAGTTTCCATTAGGTCGTATTCGCAGTTCTGCTCTACTTTAACGTTTCTTCACTTTTCCTGACACTAGGCACCCTCGTGTAGGCACCCTTTTTCTTGCAAATACAGTGAGTACCAGCAGTCTCCTTTGCCCTTCCAGGACACATCCAGACATAAAAGCCTTTCCCAGTAACTCTACGTATTCAGAGTGTAGGGCAACTCGCTGCACCCTTCCTTAAGAAGCTAGGTGGACTCAGCTCTTCAACAGCTCCAGGGATTCTGTTCTCGCACGTCCTACATGCCATGGAAGTCTGCCTCATTGCCCTCATTGGACCTACACTAAGAAACACAATCTGCTTCGCCGTCCTCTAGGAACTCTTACCCAAGGACCCCATACCTACAGGAGAAAGGAGGCTTGCATTCCTACTGCAACCAAAGCACAGTTTTTCCTGGTACACTGCAGGGCTTTAAAATAGGCTTAGGCCTGATAGCATACATACAACTTTCCAAGAATGAGGGCGTTCGATACATGCAGAACACCCTGTGAAGAAAAGTTGATTCAGCAAGGGACAAGGGTGTAGCTTGAGTCTCTTTTGACTTGTTAGAAATCAGAAGGGTTTTGGCTGCATGTTCACCGGAATAGAAGACCTGATGGCACAAGCCTTGCTTTCCCATTTTAAATCTCTATCCATGCTAGCCTGAAGATCCCTAAATAACACTGTTTTTGATTGGCCTCTAGTCACTGCAGGGAGCCCTCTGGAAAGAAAAGGCGTTTTCTCTAAGGAAACACGGTGCTTCCATAGCATGTGGGGGAGCTCCTCCTGTCATGCTCTAGAGCTACAGGGAAACTTGACGTGAGTACTTGCCTCAAGCTAAGGCCTGAAAAGCCCTGCTGAAGCGAAAGCGCTTAGCAGTTTCCATTAGGTCGTATTCGCAGTTCTGCTCTACTTTAACGTTTCTTCACTTTTCCTGACACTAGGCACCCTCGTGTAGGCACCCTTTTTCTTGCAAATACAGTGAGTACCAGCAGTCTCCTTTGCCCTTCCAGGACACATCCAGACATAAAAGCCTTTCCCAGTAACTCTACGTATTCAGAGTGTAGGGCAACTCGCTGCACCCTTCCTTAAGAAGCTAGGTGGACTCAGCTCTTCAACAGCTCCAGGGATTCTGTTCTCGCACGTCCTACATGCCATGGAAGTCTGCCTCATTGCCCTCATTGGACCTACACTAAAAAAAGCAATCTGCTTCGCCTTCCTTCTAGGAACTCTTACCCAAGGACACCATACCTACAGGTTAAAGAGGCTTGCATTCCTACTGGAACCAAAGCAAATATTTTCATGTTACACTGCAGGACTTTAGAATAGGGTTAGGCCCGATAGCATACATAAAACGTTCCAAGGATGAGGGAGTTCGATACATGCAGAACACCCTGTGAAGAAAAGTTGATTCAGCAAGGGACCAGGGTGTAGCTAGAGTCTCTTTTGACTTGTTAGAAATCAAACGGTTTTCGGCTGCATGTTCACTGGAAAAGAACACATAAGAGAACAAACCTTGCTTTCCCAGTTGAAAAGCTCTATCCACGCTGCACTGAAGATACCTAAATAACACTGTTTTTGACTGGCCTCTAGTCACTGCAGGCAGCCCTCTGGAAAGAAAAGGAGTTTTCTCTAAGGAAACACGGTGCTTCCATAGCATGGGTGGGAGCTCCTCCTGTCATGCTCTAGAGCTACAGGGAAACTTGACGTGAGTACTTGCCTCAAGCTAAGGCCTGAAAAGCCCTGCTGAAGCGAAAGCGCGTAGCAGTTTCCATTAGGTCGTATTCGCAGTTCTGCTCTACTTTAACGTTTCTTCACATTTCCTGACCCTAGGCACCCTCGTGTAGGCACCCTTTTTCTTGCAAATACAGTGAGTACCAGCAGTCTCCTTTGCCCTTCCAGGACACATCCAGACATAAAAGCCTTTCCCAGTAACTCTACGTATTCAGAGTGTAGGGCAACTCGCTGCACCCTTCCTTAAGAAGCTAGGTGGACTCAGCTCTTCAACAGCTCCAGGGATTCTGTTCTCGCACGTCCTACATGCCATGGAAGTCTGCCTCATTGCCCTCATTGGACCTACACTAAGAAACACAATCTGCTTCGCCGTCCTCTAGGAACTCTTACCCAAGGACCCCATACCTACAGGAGAAAGGAGGCTTGCATTCCTACTGCAACCAAAGCACAGTTTTTCCTGGTACACTGCAGGGCTTTAAAATAGGCTTAGGCCTGATAGCATACATACAACTTTCCAAGAATGAGGGCGTTCGATACATGCAGAACACCCTGTGAAGAAAAGTTGATTCAGCAAGGGACAAGGGTGTAGCTAGAGTCTCTTTTGACTTGTTAGAAATCAGAAGGGTTTTGGCTGCATGTTCACCGGAATAGAAGACCTGATGGCACAAGCCTTGCTTTCCCATTTTAAATCTCTATCCATGCTAGCCTGAAGATCCCTAAATAACACTGTTTTTGATTGGCCTCTAGTCACTGCAGGGAGCCCTCTGGAAAGAAAAGGCGTTTTCTCTAAGGAAACACGGTGCTTCCATAGCATGTGGGGGAGCTCCTCCTGTCATGCTCTAGAGCTACAGGGAAACTTGACGTGAGTACTTGCCTCAAGCTAAGGCCTGAAAAGCCCTGCTGAAGCGAAAGCGCTTAGCAGTTTCCATTAGGTCGTATTCGCAGTTCTGCTCTACTTTAACGTTTCTTCACTTTTCCTGACACTAGGCACCCTCGTTTTGGCACCCTTTTTCTTGCAAATACAGTGAGTACCAGCAGTCTCCTTTGCCCTTCCAGGACACATCCAGACATAAAAGCCTTTCCCTGTAACTCTACGTATTCAGAGTGTAGGGCAAATCGCTGCACCCTTCCTTAAGAAGCTAGGTGGACTCAGCTCTTCAACAGCTCCAGGGATTCTGTTCTCGCACGTCCTACATGCCATGGAAGTCTGCCTCATTGCCCTCATTGGACCTACACTAAAAAAAGCAATCTGCTTCGCCTTCCTTCTAGGAACTCTTACCCAAGGACACCATACCTACAGGTTAAAGAGGCTTGCATTCCTACTGGAACCAAAGCAAATATTTTCATGTTACACTGCAGGACTTTAGAATAGGGTTAGGCCCGATAGCATACATAAAACGTTCCAAGGATGAGGGAGTTCGATACATGCAGAACACCCTGTGAAGAAAAGTTGATTCAGCAAGGGACCAGGGTGTAGCTAGAGTCTCTTTTGACTTGTTAGAAATCAAAAGGTTTTCGGCTGCATGTTCACTGGAAAAGAACACATAAGAGAACAAACCTTGCTTTCCCAGTTGAAAAGCTCTATCCACGCTGCACTGAAGATACCTAAATAACACTGTTTTTGACTGGCCTCTAGTCACTGCAGGCAGCCCTCTGGAAAGAAAAGGAGTTTTCTCTAAGGAAACACGGTGCTTCCATAGCATGGGTGGGAGCTCCTCCTGTCATGCTCTAGAGCTACAGGGAAACTTGACGTGAGTACTTGCCTCAAGCTAAGGCCTGAAAAGCCCTGCTGAAGCAAAAGCGCTTAGCAGTTTCCATTAGGTCGTATTCGCAGTTCTGCTCTACTTTAACGTTTCTTCATATTTCCTGACCCTAGGCACCCTCGTGTAGGCACCCTTTTTCTTGCAAATACAGTGAGTACCAGCAGTCTCCTTTGCCCTTCCAGGACACATCCAGACATAAAAGCCTTTCCCAGTAACTCTACGTATTCAGAGTGTAGGGCAACTTGCTGCACCCTTCCTTAAGAAGCTAGGTGGACTCAGCTCTTCAACAGCTCCAGAGATTCTGTTCTCGCACGTCCTACATGCCATGGAAGTCTGCCTCATTGCCCTCATTGGACCTACACTAAGAAACACAATCTGCTTCGCCGTCCTCTAGGAACTCTTACCCAAGGACCCCATACCTACAGGAGAAAGGAGGCTTGCATTCCTACTGCAACCAAAGCACAGTTTTTCCTGGTACACTGCAGGGCTTTAAAATAGGCTTAGGCCTGATAGCATACATACAACTTTCCAAGAATGAGGGCGTTCGATACATGCAGAACACCCTGTGAAGAAAAGTTGATTCAGCAAGGGACAAGGGTGTAGCTAGAGTCTCTTTTGACTTGTTAGAAATCAGAAGGGTTTTGGCTGCATGTTCACCGGAATAGAAGACCTGATGGCACAAGCCTTGCTTTCCCATTTTAAATCTCTATCCATGCTAGCCTGAAGATCCCTAAATAACACTGTTTTTGATTGGCCTCTAGTCACTGCAGGGAGCCCTCTGGAAAGAAAAGGCGTTTTCTCTAAGGAAACACGGTGCTTCCATAGCATGTGGGGGAGCTTCTCCTGTCATGCTCTAGAGCTACAGGGAAACTTGACGTGAGTACTTGCCTCAAGCTAAGGCCTGAAAAGCCCTGCTGAAGCGAAAGCGCTTAGCAGTTTCCATTAGGTCGTATGCGCAGTTCTGCTCTACTTTAACGTTTCTTCACTTTTCCTGACACTAGGCACCCTCGTGTAGGCACCCTTTTTCTTGCAAATACAGTGAGTACCAGCAGTCTCCTTTGCCCTTCCAGGACACATCCAGACATAAAAGCCTTTCCCAGTAACTCTACGTATTCAGAGTGTAGGGCAACTCGCTGCACCCTTCCTTAAGAAGCTAGGTGGACTCAGCTCTTCAACAGCTCCAGGGATTTGTTCTCGCACGTCCTACATGCCATGGAAGTCTGCCTCATTGCCCTCATTGGACCTACACTAAAAAAAGCAATCTGCTTCGCCTTCCTTCTAGGAACTCTTACCCAAGGACACCATACCTACAGGTTAAAGAGGCTTGCATTCCTACTGGAACCAAAGCAAATATTTTCATGTTACACTGCAGGACTTTAGAATAGGGTTAGGCCCGATAGCATACATAAAACGTTCCAAGGATGAGGGAGTTCGATACATGCAGAACACCCTGTGAAGAAAAGTAGATTCAGCAAGGGACCAGGGTGTAGCTAGAGTCTCTTTTGACTTGTTAGAAATCAAAAGGTTTTCGGCTACATGTTCACAGGAAAAGAACACATACGAGAACAAACCGTGCTTTCCCAGTTGAAAAGCTCTATCCACGCTGCACTGAAGATACCTAAATAACACTGTTTTTGACTGGCCTCTAGTCACTGCAGGCAGCCCTCTGGAAAGAAAAGGAGTTTTCTCTAAGGAAACACGGTGCTTCCATAGCATGGGTGGGAGCTCCTCCTGTCATGCTCTAGAGCTACAGGGAAACTTGACGTGAGTACTTGCCTCAAGCTAAGGCCTGAAAAGCCCTGCTGAAGCGAAAGCGCTTAGCAGTTTCCATTAGGTCGTATTCGCAGTTCTGCTCTACTTTAACGTTTCTTCACATTTCCTGACCCTAGGCACCCTCGTGTAGGCACCCTTTTTCTTGCATATACAGTGAGTACCAGCAGTCTCCTTTGCCCTTCCAGGACACATCCAGACATAAAAGCCTTTCCCAGTAACTCTACGTATTCAGAGTGTAGGGCAACTCGCTGCACCCTTCCTTAAGAAGCTAGGTGGACTCAGCTCTTCAACAGCTCCAGGGATTCTGTTCTCGCACGTCCTACATGCCATGGAAGTCTGCCTCATTGCCCTCATTGGACCTACACTAAGAAACACAATCTGCTTCGCCGTCCTCTAGGAACTCTTACCCAAGGACCCCATACCTACAGGAGAAAGGAGGCTTGCATTCCTACTGCAACCAAAGCACAGTTTTTCCTGGTACACTGCAGGGCTTTAGAATAGGCTTAGGCCTGATTGCATACATACAACTTTCCAAGAATGAGGGCGTTCGATACATGCAGAACACCCTGTGAAGAAAAGTTGATTCAGCAAGGGACAAGGGTGTAGCTAGAGTCTCTTTTGACTTGTTAGAAATCAGAAGGGTTTTGGCTGCATGTTCACCGGAATAGAAGACCTGATGGCACAAGCCTTGCTTTCCCATTTTAAATCTCTATCCATGCTAGCCTGAAGATCCCTAAATAACACTGTTTTTGATTGGCCTCTAGTCACTGCAGGGAGCCCTCTGGAAAGAAAAGGCGTTTTCTCTAAGGAAACACGGTGCTTCCATAGCATGTGGGGGAGCTCCTCCTGTCATGCTCTAGAGCTACAGGGAAACTTGACGTGAGTACTTGCCTCAAGCTAAGGCCTGAAAAGCCCTGCTGAAGCGAAAGCGCTTAGCAGTTTCCATTAGGTCGTATTCGCAGTTCTGCTCTACTTTAACGTTTCTTCACTTTTCCTGACACTAGGCACCCTCGTGTAGGCACCCTTTTTCTTGCAAATACAGTGAGTACCAGCAGTCTCCTTTGCCCTTCCAGGACACATCCAGACATAAAAGACTTTCCCAGTAACTCTACGTATTCAGAGTGTAGGGCAACTCGCTGCACCCTTCCTTAAGAAGCTAGGTGGACTCAGCTCTTCAACAGCTCCAGGGATTCTGTTCTCGCACGTCCTACATGCCATGGAAGTCTGCCTCATTGCCCTCATTGGACCTACACTAAAAAAAGCAATCTGCTTCGCCTTCCTTCTAGGAACTCTTACCCAAGGACACCATACCTACAGGTTAAAGAGGCTTGCATTCCTACTGGAACCAAAGCAAATATTTTCATGTTACACTGCAGGACTTTAGAATAGGGTTAGGCCCGATAGCATACATAAAACGTTCCAAGGATGAGGGAGTTCGATACATGCAGAACACCCTGTGAAGAAAAGTAGATTCAGCAAGGGACCAGGGTGTAGCTAGAGTCTCTTTTGACTTGTTAGAAATCAAAAGGTTTTCGGCTACATGTTCACAGGAAAAGAACACATACGAGAACAAACCGTGCTTTCCCAGTTGAAAAGCTCTATCCACGCTGCACTGAAGATACCTAAATAACACTGTTTTTGACTGGCCTCTAGTCACTGCAGGCAGCCCTCTGGAAAGAAAAGGAGTTTTCTCTAAGGAAACACGGTGCTTCCATAGCATGGGTGGGAGCTCCTCCTGTCATGCTCTAGAGCTACAGGGAAACTTGACGTGAGTACTTGCCTCAAGCTAAGGCCTGAAAAGCCCTGCTGAAGCGAAAGCGCTTAGCAGTTTCCATTAGGTCGTATTCGCAGTTCTGCTCTACTTTAACGTTTCTTCACATTTCCTGACCCTAGGCACCCTCGTGTAGGCACCCTTTTTCTTGCATATACAGTGAGTACCAGCAGTCTCCTTTGCCCTTCCAGGACACATCCAGACATAAAAGCCTTTCCCAGTAACTCTACGTATTCAGAGTGTAGGGCAACTCGCTGCACCCTTCCTTAAGAAGCTAGGTGGACTCAGCTCTTCAACAGCTCCAGGGATTCTGTTCTCGCACGTCCTACATGCCATGGAAGTCTGCCTCATTGCCCTCATTGGACCTACACTAAGAAACACAATCTGCTTCGCCGTCCTCTAGGAACTCTTACCCAAGGACCCCATACCTACAGGAGAAAGGAGGCTTGCATTCCTACTGCAACCAAAGCACAGTTTTTCCTGGTACACTGCAGGGCTTTAGAATAGGCTTAGGCCTGATTGCATACATACAACTTTCCAAGAATGAGGGCGTTCGATACATGCAGAACACCCTGTGAAGAAAAGTTGATTCAGCAAGGGACAAGGGTGTAGCTAGAGTCTCTTTTGACTTGTTAGAAATCAGAAGGGTTTTGGCTGCATGTTCACCGGAATAGAAGACCTGATGGCACAAGCCTTGCTTTCCCATTTTAAATCTCTATCCATGCTAGCCTGAAGATCCCTAAATAACACTGTTTTTGATTGGCCTCTAGTCACTGTAGGGAGCCCTCTGGAAAGAAAAGGCGTTTTCTCTAAGGAAACACGGTGCTTCCATAGCATGTGGGGGAGCTCCTCCTGTCATGCTCTAGAGCTACAGGGAAACTTGACGTGAGTACTTGCCTCAAGCTAAGGCCTGAAAAGCCCTGCTGAAGCGAAAGCGCTTAGCAGTTTCCATTAGGTCGTATTCGCAGTTCTGCTCTACTTTAACGTTTCTTCACTTTTCCTGACACTAGGCACCCTCGTGTAGGCACCCTTTTTCTTGCAAATACAGTGAGTACCAGCAGTCTCCTTTGCCCTTCCAGGACACATCCAGACATAAAAGCCTTTCCCAGTAACTCTACGTATTCAGAGTGTAGGGCAACTCGCTGCACCCTTCCTTAAGAAGCTAGGTGGACTCAGCTCTTCAACAGCTCCAGGGATTCTGTTCTCGCACGTCCTACATGCCATGGAAGTCTGCCTCATTGCCCTCATTGGACCTACACTAAAAAAAGCAATCTGCTTCGCCTTCCTTCTAGGAACTCTTACCCAAGGACACCATACCTACAGGTTAAAGAGGCTTGCATTCCTACTGGAACCAAAGCAAATATTTTCATGTTACACTGCAGGACTTTAGAATAGGGTTAGGCCCGATAGCATACATAAAACGTTCCAAGGATGAGGGAGTTCGATACATGCAGAACACCCTGTGAAGAAAAGTTGATTCAGCAAGGGACCAGGGTGTAGCTAGAGTCTCTTTTGACTTGTTAGAAATCAAAAGGTTTTCGGCTGCATGTTCACTGGAAAAGAACACATACGAGAACAAACCTTGCTTTCCCAGTTGAAAAGCTCTATCCACGCTGCACTGAAGATACCTAAATAACACTGTTTTTGACTGGCCTCTAGTCACTGCAGGCAGCCCTCTGGAAAGAAAAGGAGTTTTCTCTAAGGAAACACGGTGCTTCCATAGCATGGGTGGGAGCTCCTCCTGTCATGCTCTAGAGCTACAGGGAAACTTGACGTGAGTACTTGCCTCAAGCTAAGGCCTGAAAAGCCCTGCTGAAGCGAAAGCGCTTAGCAGTTTCCATTAGGTCGTATTCGCAGTTCTGCTCTACTTTAACGTTTCTTCACTTTTCCTGACACTAGGCACCCTCGTGTAGGCACCCTTTTTCTTGCAAATACAGTGAGTACCAGCAGTCTCCTTTGCCCTTCCAGGACACATCCAGACATAAAAGCCTTTCCCAGTAACTCTACGTATTCAGAGTGTAGGGCAACTCGCTGCACCCTTCCTTAAGAAGCTAGGTGGACTCAGCTCTTCAACAGCTCCAGGGATTCTGTTCTCGCACGTCCTACATGCCATGGAAGTCTGCCTCATTGCCCTCATTGGACCTACACTAAGAAACACAATCTGCTTCGCCGTCCTCTAGGAACTCTTACCCAAGGACCCCATACCTACAGGAGAAAGGAGGCTTGCATTCCTACTGCAACCAAAGCACAGTTTTTCCTGGTACACTGCAGGGCTTTAAAATAGGCTTAGGCCTGATAGCATACATACAACTTTCCAAGAATGAGGGCGTTCGATACATGCAGAACACCCTGTGAAGAAAAGTTGATTCAGCAAGGGACAAGGGTGTAGCTAGAGTCTCTTTTGACTTGTTAGAAATCAGAAGGGTTTTGGCTGCATGTTCACCGGAATAGAAGACCTGATGGCACAAGCCTTGCTTTCCCATTTTAAATCTCTATCCATGCTAGCCTGAAGATCCCTAAATAACACTGTTTTTGATTGGCCTCTAGTCACTGCAGGGAGCCCTCTGGAAAGAAAAGGCGTTTTCTCTAAGGAAACACGGTGCTTCCATAGCATGTGGGGGAGCTCCTCCTGTCATGCTCTAGAGCTACAGGGAAACTTGACGTGAGTACTTGCCTCAAGCTAAGGCCTGAAAAGCCCTGCTGAAGCGAAAGCGCTTAGCAGTTTCCATTAGGTCGTATTCGCAGTTCTGCTCTACTTTAACGTTTCTTCACTTTTCCTGACACTAGGCACCCTCGTGTAGACACCCTTTTTCTTGCAAATACAGTGAGTACCAGCAGTCTCCTTTGCCCTTCCAGGACACATCCAGACATAAAAGCCTTTCCCAGTAACTCTACGTATTCAGAGTGTAGGGCAACTCGCTGCACCCTTCCTTAAGAAGCTAGGTGGACTCAGCTCTTCAACAGCTCCAGGGATTCTGTTCTCGCACGTCCTACATGCCATGGAAGTCTGCCTCATTGCCCTCATTGGACCTACACTAAAAAAAGCAATCTGCTTCGCCTTCCTTCTAGGAACTCTTACCCAAGGACACCATACCTACAGGTTAAAGAGGCTTGCATTCCTACTGGAACCAAAGCAAATATTTTCATGTTACACTGCAGGACTTTAGAATAGGGTTAGGCCCGATAGCATACATAAAACGTTCCAAGGATGAGGGAGTTCGATACATGCAGAACACCCTGTGAAGAAAAGTTGATTCAGCAAGGGACAAGGGTGTAGCTAGAGTCTCTTTTGACTTGTTAGAAATCAAAAGGTTTTCGGCTGCATGTTCACTGGAAAAGAACACATACGAGAACAAACCTTGCTTTCCCAGTTGAAAAGCTCTATCCACGCTGCACTGAAGATACCTAAATAACACTGTTTTTGACTGGCCTCTAGTCACTGCAGGCAGCCCTCTGGAAAGAAAAGGAGTTTTCTCTAAGGAAACACGGTGCTTCCATAGCATGGGTGGGAGCTCCTCCTGTCATGCTCTAGAGCTACAGGGAAACTTGACGTGAGTACTTGCCTCAAGCTAAGGCCTGAAAAGCCCTGCTGAAGCGAAAGCGCTTAGCAGTTTCCATTAGGTCGTATTCGCAGTTCTGCTCTACTTTAACGTTTCTTCACTTTTCCTGACACTAGGCACCCTCGTGTAGGCACCCTTTTTCTTGCAAATACAGTGAGTACCAGCAGTCTCCTTTGCCCTTCCAGGACACATCCAGACATAAAAGCCTTTCCCAGTAACTCTACGTATTCAGAGTGTAGGGCAACTCGCTGCACCCTTCCTTAAGAAGCTAGGTGGACTCAGCTCTTCAACAGCTCCAGGGATTCTGTTCTCGCACGTCCTACATGCCATGGAAGTCTGCCTCATTGCCCTCATTGGACCTACACTAAGAAACACAATCTGCTTCGCCGTCCTCTAGGAACTCTTACCCAAGGACCCCATACCTACAGGAGAAAGGAGGCTTGCATTCCTACTGCAACCAAAGCACAGTTTTTCCTGGTACACTGCAGGGCTTTAAAATAGGCTTAGGCCTGATAGCATACATACAACTTTCCAAGAATGAGGGCGTTCGATACATGCAGAACACCCTGTGAAGAAAAGTTGATTCAGCAAGGGACAAGGGTGTAGCTAGAGTCTCTTTTGACTTGTTAGAAATCAGAAGGGTTTTGGCTGCATGTTCACCGGAATAGAAGACCTGATGGCACAAGACTTGCTTTCCCATTTTAAATCTCTATCCATGCTAGCCTGAAGATCCCTAAATAACACTGTTTTTGATTGGCCTCTAGTCACTGCAGGCAGCCCTCTGGAAAGAAAAGGCGTTTTCTCTAAGGAAACACGGTGCTTCCATAGCATGTGGGGGAGCTCCTCCTGTCATGCTCTAGAGCTACAGGGAAACTTGACGTGAGTACTTGCCTCAAGCTAAGGCCTGAAAAGCCCTGCTGAAGCGAAAGCGCTTAGCAGTTTCCATTAGGTCGTATTCGCAGTTCTGCTCTACTTTAACGTTTCTTCACTTTTCCTGACACTAGGCACCCTCGTGTAGGCACCCTTTTTCTTGCAAATACAGTGAGTACCAGCAGTCTCCTTTGCCCTTCCAGGACACATCCAGACATAAAAGCCTTTCCCAGTAACTCTACGTATTCAGAGTGTAGGGCAACTCGCTGCACCCTTCCTTAAGAAGCTAGGTGGACTCAGCTCTTCAACAGCTCCAGGGATTCTGTTCTCGCACGTCCTACATGCCATGGAAGTCTGCCTCATTGCCCTCATTGGACCTACACTAAAAAAAGCAATCTGCTTCGCCTTCCTTCTAGGAACTCTTACCCAAGGACACCATACCTACAGGTTAAAGAGGCTTGCATTCCTACTGGAACCAAAGCAAATATTTTCATGTTACACTGCAGGACTTTAGAATAGGGTTAGGCCCGATAGCATACATAAAACGTTCCAAGGATGAGGGAGTTCGATACATGCAGAACACCCTGTGAAGAAAAGTTGATTCAGCAAGGGACAAGGGTGTAGCTAGAGTCTCTTTTGACTTGTTAGAAATCAAAAGGTTTTCGGCTGCATGTTCACTGGAAAAGAACACATACGAGAACAAACCTTGCTTTCCCAGTTGAAAAGCTCTATCCACGCTGCACTGAAGATACCTAAATAACACTGTTTTTGACTGGCCTCTAGTCACTGCAGGCAGCCCTCTGGAAAGAAAAGGAGTTTTCTCTAAGGAAACACGGTGCTTCCATAGCATGGGTGGGAGCTCCTCCTGTCATGCTCTAGAGCTACAGGGAAACTTGAGGTGAGTACTTGCCTCAAGCTAAGGCCTGAAAAGCCCTGCTGAAGCGAAAGCGCTTAGCAGTTTCCATTAGGTCGTATTCGCAGTTCTGCTCTACTTTAACGTTTCTTCACTTTTCCTGACACTAGGCACCCTCGTGTAGGCACCCTTTTTCTTGCAAATACAGTGAGTACCAGCAGTCTCCTTTGCCCTTCCAGGACACATCCAGACATAAAAGCCTTTCCCAGTATCTCTACTTATTCAGAGTGTAGGGCAACTCGCTGCACCCTTCCTTAAGAAGCTAGGTGGACTCAGCTCTTCAACAGCTCCAGGGATTCTGTTCTCGCACGTCCTACATGCCATGGAAGTCTGCCTCATTGCCCTCATTGGACCTACACTAAGAAACACAATCTGCTTCGCCGTCCTCTAGGAACTCTTACCCAAGGACCCCATACCTACAGGAGAAAGGAGGCTTGCATTCCTACTGCACCCAAAGCACAGTTTTTCCTGGTACACTGCAGGGCTTTAAAATAGGCTTAGGCCTGATAGCATACATACAACTTTCCAAGAATGAGGGCGTTCGATACATGCAGAACACCCTGTGAAGAAAAGTTGATTCAGCAAGGGACAAGGGTGTAGCTAGAGTCTCTTTTGACTTGTTAGAAATCAGAAGGGTTTTGGCTGCATGTTCACCGGAATAGAAGACCTGATGGCACAAGCCTTGCTTTCCCATTTTAAATCTCTATCCATGCTAGCCTGAAGATCCCTAAATAACACTGTTTTTGATTGGCCTCTAGTCACTGCAGGGAGCCCTCTGGAAAGAAAAGGCGTTTTCTCTAAGGAAACACGGTGCTTCCATAGCATGTGGGGGAGCTCCTCCTGTCATGCTCTAGAGCTACAGGGAAACTTGACGTGAGTACTTGCCTCAAGCTAAGGCCTGAAAAGCCCTGCTGAAGCGAAAGCGCTTAGCAGTTTCCATTAGGTCGTATTCGCAGTTCTGCTCTACTTTAACGTTTCTTCACTTTTCCTGACACTAGGCACCCTCGTGTAGGCACCCTTTTTCTTGCAAATACAGTGAGTACCAGCAGTCTCCTTTGCCCTTCCAGGACACATCCAGACATAAAAGCCTTTCCCAGTAACTCTACGTATTCAGAGTGTAGGGCAACTCGCTGCACCCTTCCTTAAGAAGCTAGGTGGACTCAGCTCTTCAACAGCTCCAGGGATTCTGTTCTCGCACGTCCTACATGCCATGGAAGTCTGCCTCATTGCCCTCATTGGACCTACACTAAAAAAAGCAATCTGCTTCGCCTTCCTTCTAGGAACTCTTACCCAAGGACACCATACCTACAGGTTAAAGAGGCTTGCATTCCTACTGGAACCAAAGCAAATATTTTCATGTTACACTGCAGGACTTTAGAATAGGGTTAGGCCCGATAGCATACATAAAACGTTCCAAGGATGAGGGAGTTCGATACATGCAGAACACCCTGTGAAGAAAAGTTGATTCAGCAAGGGACCAGGGTGTAGCTAGAGTCTCTTTTGACTTGTTAGAAATCAAAAGGTTTTCGGCTGCATGTTCACTGGAAAAGAACACATAAGAGAACAAACCTTGCTTTCCCAGTTGAAAAGCTCTATCCACGCTGCACTGAAGATACCTAAATAACACTGTTTTTGACTGGCCTCTAGTCACTGCAGGCAGCCCTCTGGAAAGAAAAGGAGTTTTCTCTAAGGAAACACGGTGCTTCCATAGCATGGGTGGGAGCTCCTCCTGTCATGCTCTAGAGCTACAGGGAAACTTGACGTGAGTACTTGCCTCAAGCTAAGGCCTGAAAAGCCCTGCTGAAGCAAAAGCGCTTAGCAGTTTCCATTAGGTCGTATTCGCAGTTCTGCTCTATTTTAACGTTTCTTCACATTTCCTGACCCTAGGCACCCTCATGTAGGCACCCTTTTTCTTGCAAAGACAGTGAGTACCAGCAGTCTCCTTTGCCCTTCCAGGACACATCCAGACATAAAAGCCTTTCCCAGTAACTCTACGTATTCAGAGTGTAGGGCAACTCGCTGCACCCTTCCTTAAGAAGCTAGGTGGACTCAGCTCTTCAACAGCTCCAGGGATTCTGTTCTCGCACGTCCTACATGCCATGGAAGTCTGCCTCATTGCCCTCATTGGACCTACACTAAGAAACACAATCTGCTTCGCCGTCCTCTAGGAACTCTTACCCAAGGACCCCATACCTACAGGAGAAAGGAGGCTTGCATTCCTACTGCAACCAAAGCACAGTTTTTCCTGGTACACTGCAGTCCTTTAAAATAGGCTTAGGCCTGATAGCATACATACAACTTTCCAAGAATGAGGGCGTTCGAAACATGCAGAACACCCTGTGAAGAAAAGTTGATTCAGCAAGGGACAAGGGTGTAGCTAGAGTCTCTTTTGACTTGTTAGAAATCAGAAGGGTTTTGGCTGCATGTTCACCGGAATAGAAGACCTGATGGCACAAGTCTTGCTTTCCCATTTTAAATCTCTATCCATGCTAGCCTGAAGATCCCTAAATAACACTGTTTTTGATTGGCCTCTAGTCACTGCAGGGAGCCCTCTGGAAAGAAAAGGCGTTTTCTCTAAGGAAACACGGTGCTTCCATAGCATGTGGGGGAGCTCCTCCTGTCATGCTCTAGAGCTACAGGGAAACTTGACGTGAGTACTTGCCTCAAGCTAAGGCCTGAAAAGCCCTGCTGAAGCGAAAGCGCTTAGCAGTTTCCATTAGGTCGTATTCGCAGTTCTGCTCTACTTTAACGTTTCTTCACTTTTCCTGACACTAGGCACCCTCGTGTAGGCACCCTTTTTCTTGCAAATACAGTGAGTACCAGCAGTCTCCTTTGCCCTTCCAGGACACATCCAGACATAAAAGCCTTTCCCAGTAACTCTACGTATTCAGAGTGTAGGGCAACTCGCTGCACCCTTCCTTAAGAAGCTAGGTGGACTCAGCTCTTCAACAGCTCCAGGGATTCTGTTCTCGCACGTCCTACATGCCATGGAAGTCTGCCTCATTGCCCTCATTGGACCTACACTAAAAAAAGCAATCTGCTTCGCCTTCCTTCTAGGAACTCTTACCCAAGGACACCATACCTACAGGTTAAAGAGGCTTGCATTCCTACTGGAACCAAAGCAAATATTTTCATGTTACACTGCAGGACTTTAGAATAGGGTTAGGCCCGATAGCATACATAAAACGTTCCAAGGATGAGGGAGTTCGATACATGCAGAACACCCTGTGAAGAAAAGTTGATTCAGCAAGGGACCAGGGTGTAGCTAGAGTCTCTTTTGACTTGTTAGAAATCAAAAGGTTTTCGGCTACATGTTCACAGGAAAAGAACACATACGAGAACAAACCTTGCTTTCCCAGTTGAAAAGCTCTATCCACGCTGCACTGAAGATACCTAAATAACACTGTTTTTGACTGGCCTCTAGTCACTGCAGGCAGCCCTCTGGAAAGAAAAGGAGTTTTCTCTAAGGAAACACGGTGCTTCCATAGCATGGGTGGGAGCTCCTCCTGTCATGCTCTAGAGCTACAGGGAAACTTGACGTGAGTACTTGCCTCAAGCTAAGGCCTGAAAAGCCCTGCTGAAGTGAAAGCGCTTAGCAGTTTCCATTAGGTCGTATTCGCAGTTCTGCTCTACTTTAACGTTTCTTCACATTTCCTGACCCTAGGCACCCTCGTGTAGGCACCCTTTTTCTTGCAAATACAGTGAGTACCAGCAGTCTCCTTTGCCCTTCCAGGACACACTCAGACATAAAAGCCTTTCCCAGTAACTCTACGTATTCAGAGTGTAGGGCAACTCGCTGCACCCTTCCTTAAGAAGCTAGGTGGACTCAGCTCTTCAACAGCTCCAGGGATTCTGTTCTCGCACGTCCTACATGCCATGGAAGTCTGCCTCATTGCCCTCATTGGACCTACACTAAGAAACACAATCTGCTTCGCCGTCCTCTAGGAACTCTTACCCAAGGACCCCATACCTACAGGAGAAAGGAGGCTTGCATTCCTACTGCAACCAAAGCACAGTTTTTCCTGGTACACTGCAGGGCTTTAAAATAGGCTTAGGCCTGATAGCATACATACAACTTTCCAAGAATGAGGGCGTTCGATACATGCAGAACACCCTGTGAAGAAAAGTTGATTCAGCAAGGGACAAGGGTGTAGCTAGAGTCTCTTTTGACTTGTTAGAAATCAGAAGGGTTTTGGCTGCATGTTCACCGGAATAGAAGACCTGATGGCACAAGCCTTGCTTTCCCATTTTAAATCTCTATCCATGCTAGCCTGAAGATCCCTAAATAACACTGTTTTTGATTGGCCTCTAGTCACTGTAGGGAGCCCTCTGGAAAGAAAAGGCGTTTTCTCTAAGGAAACACGGTGCTTCCATAGCATGTGGGGGAGCTCCTCCTGTCATGCTCTAGAGCTACAGGGAAACTTGACGTGAGTACTTGCCTCAAGCTAAGGCCTGAAAAGCCCTGCTGAAGCGAAAGCGCTTAGCAGTTTCCATTAGGTCGTATTCGCAGTTCTGCTCTACTTTAACGTTTCTTCACTTTTCCTGACACTAGGCACCCTCGTGTAGGCACCCTTTTTCTTGCAAATACAGTGAGTACCAGCAGTCTCCTTTGCCCTTCCAGGACACATCCAGACATAAAAGCCTTTCCCAGTAACTCTACGTATTCAGAGTGTAGGGCAACTCGCTGCACCCTTCCTTAAGAAGCTAGGTGGACTCAGCTCTTCAACAGCTCCAGGGATTCTGTTCTCGCACGTCCTACATGCCATGGAAGTCTGCCTCATTGCCCTCATTGGACCTACACTAAGAAACACAATCTGCTTCGCCGTCCTCTAGGAACTCTTACCCAAGGACCCCATACCTACAGGAGAAAGGAGGCTTGCATTCCTACTGCAACCAAAGCACAGTTTTTCCTGGTACACTGCAGGGCTTTAAAATAGGCTTAGGCCTGATAGCATACATACAACTTTCCAAGAATGAGGGCGTTCGATACATGCAGAACACCCTGTGAAGAAAAGTTGATTCAGCAAGGGACAAGGGTGTAGCTAGAGTCTCTTTTGACTTGTTAGAAATCAGAAGGGTTTTGGCTGCATGTTCACCGGAATAGAAGACCTGATGGCACAAGACTTGCTTTCCCATTTTAAATCTCTATCCATGCTAGCCTGAAGATCCCTAAATAACACTGTTTTTGATTGGCCTCTAGTCACTGCAGGCAGCCCTCTGGAAAGAAAAGGCGTTTTCTCTAAGGAAACACGGTGCTTCCATAGCATGTGGGGGAGCTCCTCCTGTCATGCTCTAGAGCTACAGGGAAACTTGACGTGAGTACTTGCCTCAAGCTAAGGCCTGAAAAGCCCTGCTGAAGCGAAAGCGCTTAGCAGTTTCCATTAGGTCGTATTCGCAGTTCTGCTCTACTTTAACGTTTCTTCACTTTTCCTGACACTAGGCACCCTCGTGTAGGCACCCTTTTTCTTGCAAATACAGTGAGTACCAGCAGTCTCCTTTGCCCTTCCAGGACACATCCAGACATAAAAGCCTTTCCCAGTAACTCTACGTATTCAGAGTGTAGGGCAACTCGCTGCACCCTTCCTTAAGAAGCTAGGTGGACTCAGCTCTTCAACAGCTCCAGGGATTCTGTTCTCGCACGTCCTACATGCCATGGAAGTCTGCCTCATTGCCCTCATTGGACCTACACTAAAAAAAGCAATCTGCTTCGCCTTCCTTCTAGGAACTCTTACCCAAGGACACCATACCTACAGGTTAAAGAGGCTTGCATTCCTACTGGAACCAAAGCAAATATTTTCATGTTACACTGCAGGACTTTAGAATAGGGTTAGGCCCGATAGCATACATAAAACGTTCCAAGGATGAGGGAGTTCGATACATGCAGAACACCCTGTGAAGAAAAGTTGATTCAGCAAGGGACAAGGGTGTAGCTAGAGTCTCTTTTGACTTGTTAGAAATCAAAAGGTTTTCGGCTGCATGTTCACTGGAAAAGAACACATACGAGAACAAACCTTGCTTTCCCAGTTGAAAAGCTCTATCCACGCTGCACTGAAGATACCTAAATAACACTGTTTTTGACTGGCCTCTAGTCACTGCAGGCAGCCCTCTGGAAAGAAAAGGAGTTTTCTCTAAGGAAACACGGTGCTTCCATAGCATGGGTGGGAGCTCCTCCTGTCATGCTCTAGAGCTACAGGGAAACTTGAGGTGAGTACTTGCCTCAAGCTAAGGCCTGAAAAGCCCTGCTGAAGCGAAAGCGCTTAGCAGTTTCCATTAGGTCGTATTTGCAGTTCTGCTCTACTTTAACGTTTCTTCACTTTTCCTGACACTAGGCACCCTCGTGTAGGCACCCTTTTTCTTGCAAATACAGTGAGTACCAGCAGTCTCCTTTGCCCTTCCAGGACACATCCAGACATAAAAGCCTTTCCCAGTAACTCTACTTATTCAGAGTGTAGGGCAACTCGCTGCACCCTTCCTTAAGAAGCTAGGTGGACTCAGCTCTTCAACAGCTCCAGGGATTCTGTTCTCGCACGTCCTACATGCCATGGAAGTCTGCCTCATTGCCCTCATTGGACCTACACTAAGAAACACAATCTGCTTCGCCGTCCTCTAGGAACTCTTACCCAAGGACCCCATACCTACAGGAGAAAGGAGGCTTGCATTCCTACTGCACCCAAAGCACAGTTTTTCCTGGTACACTGCAGGGCTTTAAAATAGGCTTAGGCCTGATAGCATACATACAACTTTCCAAGAATGAGGGCGTTCGATACATGCAGAACACCCTGTGAAGAAAAGTTGATTCAGCAAGGGACAAGGGTGTAGCTAGAGTCTCTTTTGACTTGTTAGAAATCAGAAGGGTTTTGGCTGCATGTTCACCGGAATAGAAGACCTGATGGCACAAGCCTTGCTTTCCCATTTTAAATCTCTATCCATGCTAGCCTGAAGATCCCTAAATAACACTGTTTTTGATTGGCCTCTAGTCACTGCAGGGAGCCCTCTGGAAAGAAAAGGCGTTTGCTCTAAGGAAACACGGTGCTTCCATAGCATGTGGGGGAGCTCCTCCTGTCATGCTCTAGAGCTACAGGGAAACTTGACGTGAGTACTTGCCTCAAGCTAAGGCCTGAAAAGCCCTGCTGAAGCGAAAGCGCTTAGCAGTTTCCATTAGGTCGTATTCGCAGTTCTGCTCTACTTTAACGTTTCTTCACTTTTCCTGACACTAGGCACCCTCGTGTAGGCACCCTTTTTCTTGCAAATACAGTGAGTACCAGCAGTCTCCTTTGCCCTTCCAGGACACATCCAGACATAAAAGCCTTTCCCAGTAACTCTACGTATTCAGAGTGTAGGGCAACTCGCTGCACCCTTCCTTAAGAAGCTAGGTGGACTCAGCTCTTCAACAGCTCCAGGGATTCTGTTCTCGCACGTCCTACATGCCATGGAAGTCTGCCTCATTGCCCTCATTGGACCTACACTAAAAAAAGCAATCTGCTTCGCCTTCCTTCTAGGAACTCTTACCCAAGGACACCATACCTACAGGTTAAAGAGGCTTGCATTCCTACTGGAACCAAAGCAAATATTTTCATGTTACACTGCAGGACTTTAGAATAGGGTTAGGCCCGATAGCATACATAAAACGTTCCAAGGATGAGGGAGTTCGATACATGCAGAACACCCTGTGAAGAAAAGTTGATTCAGCAAGGGACCAGGGTGTAGCTAGAGTCTCTTTTGACTTGTTAGAAATCAAAAGGTTTTCGGCTGCATGTTCACTGGAAAAGAACACATAAGAGAACAAACCTTGCTTTCCCAGTTGAAAAGCTCTATCCACGCTGCACTGAAGATACCTAAATAACACTGTTTTTGACTGGCCTCTAGTCACTGCAGGCAGCCCTCTGGAAAGAAAAGGAGTTTTCTCTAAGGAAACACGGTGCTTCCATAGCATGGGTGGGAGCTCCTCCTGTCATGCTCTAGAGCTACAGGGAAACTTGACGTGAGTACTTGCCTCAAGCTAAGGCCTGAAAAGCCCTGCTGAAGCAAAAGCGCTTAGCAGTTTCCATTAGGTCGTATTCGCAGTTCTGCTCTATTTTAACGTTTCTTCACATTTCCTGACCCTAGGCACCCTCATGTAGGCACCCTTTTTCTTGCAAAGACAGTGAGTACCAGCAGTCTCCTTTGCCCTTCCAGGACACATCCAGACATAAAAGCCTTTCCCAGTAACTCTACGTATTCAGAGTGTAGGGCAACTCGCTGCACCCTTCCTTAAGAAGCTAGGTGGACTCAGCTCTTCAACAGCTCCAGGGATTCTGTTCTCGCACGTCCTACATGCCATGGAAGTCTGCCTCATTGCCCTCATTGGACCTACACTAAGAAACACAATCTGCTTCGCCGTCCTCTAGGAACTCTTACCCAAGGACCCCATACCTACAGGAGAAAGGAGGCTTGCATTCCTACTGCAACCAAAGCACAGTTTTTCCTGGTACACTGCAGGGCTTTAAAATAGGCTTAGGCCTGATAGCATACATACAACTTTCCAAGAATGAGGGCGTTCGATACATGCAGAACACCCTGTGAAGAAAAGTTGATTCAGCAAGGGACAAGGGTGTAGCTAGAGTCTCTTTTGACTTGTTAGAAATCAGAAGGGTTTTGGCTGCATGTTCACCGGAATAGAAGACCTGATGGCACAAGACTTGCTTTCCCATTTTAAATCTCTATCCATGCTAGCCTGAAGATCCCTAAATAACACTGTTTTTGATTGGCCTCTAGTCACTGCAGGCAGCCCTCTGGAAAGAAAAGGCGTTTTCTCTAAGGAAACACGGTGCTTCCATAGCATGTGGGGGAGCTCCTCCTGTCATGCTCTAGAGCTACAGGGAAACTTGACGTGAGTACTTGCCTCAAGCTAAGGCCTGAAAAGCCCTGCTGAAGCGAAAGCGCTTAGCAGTTTCCATTAGGTCGTATTCGCAGTTCTGCTCTACTTTAACGTTTCTTCACTTTTCCTGACACTAGGCACCCTCGTGTAGGCACCCTTTTTCTTGCAAATACAGTGAGTACCAGCAGTCTCCTTTGCCCTTCCAGGACACATCCAGACATAAAAGCCTTTCCCAGTAACTCTACGTATTCAGAGTGTAGGGCAACTCGCTGCACCCTTCCTTAAGAAGCTAGGTGGACTCAGCTCTTCAACAGCTCCAGGGATTCTGTTCTCGCACGTCCTACATGCCATGGAAGTCTGCCTCATTGCCCTCATTGGACCTACACTAAAAAAAGCAATCTGCTTCGCCTTCCTTCTAGGAACTCTTACCCAAGGACACCATACCTACAGGTTAAAGAGGCTTGCATTCCTACTGGAACCAAAGCAAATATTTTCATGTTACACTGCAGGACTTTAGAATAGGGTTAGGCCCGATAGCATACATAAAACGTTCCAAGGATGAGGGAGTTCGATACATGCAGAACACCCTGTGAAGAAAAGTTGATTCAGCAAGGGACCAGGGTGTAGCTAGAGTCTCTTTTGACTTGTTAGAAATCAAAAGGTTTTCGGCTGCATGTTCACTGGAAAAGAACACATAAGAGAACAAACCTTGCTTTCCCAGTTGAAAAGCTCTATCCACGCTGCACTGAAGATACCTAAATAACACTGTTTTTGACTGGCCTCTAGTCACTGCAGGCAGCCCTCTGGAAAGAAAAGGAGTTTTCTCTAAGGAAACACGGTGCTTCCATAGCATGGGTGGGAGCTCCTCCTGTCATGCTCTAGAGCTACAGGGAAACTTGACGTGAGTACTTGCCTCAAGCTAAGGCCTGAAAAGCCCTGCTGAAGCAAAAGCGCTTAGCAGTTTCCATTAGGTCGTATTCGCAGTTCTGCTCTATTTTAACGTTTCTTCACATTTCCTGACCCTAGGCACCCTCATGTAGGCACCCTTTTTCTTGCAAAGACAGTGAGTACCAGCAGTCTCCTTTGCCCTTCCAGGACACATCCAGACATAAAAGCCTTTCCCAGTAACTCTACGTATTCAGAGTGTAGGGCAACTCGCTGCACCCTTCCTTAAGAAGCTAGGTGGACTCAGCTCTTCAACAGCTCCAGGGATTCTGT
Source organism: Eschrichtius robustus (assembly GCF_028021215.1). NCBI lineage: Eukaryota > Metazoa > Chordata > Mammalia > Artiodactyla > Eschrichtiidae > Eschrichtius > Eschrichtius robustus. The sequence continues at coordinate 38,081,173 of NC_090844.1, read as the reverse complement.
TCTCGCACGTCCTACATGCCATGGAAGTCTGCCTCATTGCCCTCATTGGACCTACACTAAGAAACACAATCTGCTTCGCCGTCCTCTAGGAACTCTTACCCAAGGACCCCATACCTACAGGAGAAAGGAGGCTTGCATTCCTACTGCAACCAAAGCACAGTTTTTCCTGGTACACTGCAGGGCTTTAAAATAGGCTTAGGCCTGATAGCATACATACAACTTTCCAAGAATGAGGGCGTTCGATACATGCAGAACACCCTGTGAAGAAAAGTTGATTCAGCAAGGGACAAGGGTGTAGCTAGAGTCTCTTTTGACTTGTTAGAAATCAGAAGGGTTTTGGCTGCATGTTCACCGGAATAGAAGACCTGATGGCACAAGACTTGCTTTCCCATTTTAAATCTCTATCCATGCTAGCCTGAAGATCCCTAAATAACACTGTTTTTGATTGGCCTCTAGTCACTGCAGGCAGCCCTCTGGAAAGAAAAGGCGTTTTCTCTAAGGAAACACGGTGCTTCCATAGCATGTGGGGGAGCTCCTCCTGTCATGCTCTAGAGCTACAGGGAAACTTGACGTGAGTACTTGCCTCAAGCTAAGGCCTGAAAAGCCCTGCTGAAGCGAAAGCGCTTAGCAGTTTCCATTAGGTCGTATTCGCAGTTCTGCTCTACTTTAACGTTTCTTCACTTTTCCTGACACTAGGCACCCTCGTGTAGGCACCCTTTTTCTTGCAAATACAGTGAGTACCAGCAGTCTCCTTTGCCCTTCCAGGACACATCCAGACATAAAAGCCTTTCCCAGTAACTCTACGTATTCAGAGTGTAGGGCAACTCGCTGCACCCTTCCTTAAGAAGCTAGGTGGACTCAGCTCTTCAACAGCTCCAGGGATTCTGTTCTCGCACGTCCTACATGCCATGGAAGTCTGCCTCATTGCCCTCATTGGACCTACACTAAAAAAAGCAATCTGCTTCGCCTTCCTTCTAGGAACTCTTACCCAAGGACACCATACCTACAGGTTAAAGAGGCTTGCATTCCTACTGGAACCAAAGCAAATATTTTCATGTTACACTGCAGGACTTTAGAATAGGGTTAGGCCCGATAGCATACATAAAACGTTCCAAGGATGAGGGAGTTCGATACATGCAGAACACCCTGTGAAGAAAAGTTGATTCAGCAAGGGACAAGGGTGTAGCTAGAGTCTCTTTTGACTTGTTAGAAATCAAAAGGTTTTCGGCTGCATGTTCACTGGAAAAGAACACATACGAGAACAAACCTTGCTTTCCCAGTTGAAAAGCTCTATCCACGCTGCACTGAAGATACCTAAATAACACTGTTTTTGACTGGCCTCTAGTCACTGCAGGCAGCCCTCTGGAAAGAAAAGGAGTTTTCTCTAAGGAAACACGGTGCTTCCATAGCATGGGTGGGAGCTCCTCCTGTCATGCTCTAGAGCTACAGGGAAACTTGAGGTGAGTACTTGCCTCAAGCTAAGGCCTGAAAAGCCCTGCTGAAGCGAAAGCGCTTAGCAGTTTCCATTAGGTCGTATTCGCAGTTCTGCTCTACTTTAACGTTTCTTCACTTTTCCTGACACTAGGCACCCTCGTGTAGGCACCCTTTTTCTTGCAAATACAGTGAGTACCAGCAGTCTCCTTTGCCCTTCCAGGACACATCCAGACATAAAAGCCTTTCCCAGTAACTCTACTTATTCAGAGTGTAGGGCAACTCGCTGCACCCTTCCTTAAGAAGCTAGGTGGACTCAGCTCTTCAACAGCTCCAGGGATTCTGTTCTCGCACGTCCTACATGCCATGGAAGTCTGCCTCATTGCCCTCATTGGACCTACACTAAGAAACACAATCTGCTTCGCCGTCCTCTAGGAACTCTTACCCAAGGACCCCATACCTACAGGAGAAAGGAGGCTTGCATTCCTACTGCACCCAAAGCACAGTTTTTCCTGGTACACTGCAGGGCTTTAAAATAGGCTTAGGCCTGATAGCATACATACAACTTTCCAAGAATGAGGGCGTTCGATACATGCAGAACACCCTGTGAAGAAAAGTTGATTCAGCAAGGGACAAGGGTGTAGCTAGAGTCTCTTTTGACTTGTTAGAAATCAGAAGGGTTTTGGCTGCATGTTCACCGGAATAGAAGACCTGATGGCACAAGCCTTGCTTTCCCATTTTAAATCTCTATCCATGCTAGCCTGAAGATCCCTAAATAACACTGTTTTTGATTGGCCTCTAGTCACTGCAGGGAGCCCTCTGGAAAGAAAAGGCGTTTTCTCTAAGGAAACACGGTGCTTCCATAGCATGTGGGGGAGCTCCTCCTGTCATGCTCTAGAGCTACAGGGAAACTTGACGTGAGTACTTGCCTCAAGCTAAGGCCTGAAAAGCCCTGCTGAAGCGAAAGCGCTTAGCAGTTTCCATTAGGTCGTATTCGCAGTTCTGCTCTACTTTAACGTTTCTTCACTTTTCCTGACACTAGGCACCCTCGTGTAGGCACCCTTTTTCTTGCAAATACAGTGAGTACCAGCAGTCTCCTTTGCCCTTCCAGGACACATCCAGACATAAAAGCCTTTCCCAGTAACTCTACGTATTCAGAGTGTAGGGCAACTCGCTGCACCCTTCCTTAAGAAGCTAGGTGGACTCAGCTCTTCAACAGCTCCAGGGATTCTGTTCTCGCACGTCCTACATGCCATGGAAGTCTGCCTCATTGCCCTCATTGGACCTACACTAAAAAAAGCAATCTGCTTCGCCTTCCTTCTAGGAACTCTTACCCAAGGACACCATACCTACAGGTTAAAGAGGCTTGCATTCCTACTGGAACCAAAGCAAATATTTTCATGTTACACTGCAGGACTTTAGAATAGGGTTAGGCCCGATAGCATACATAAAACGTTCCAAGGATGAGGGAGTTCGATACATGCAGAACACCCTGTGAAGAAAAGTTGATTCAGCAAGGGACCAGGGTGTAGCTAGAGTCTCTTTTGACTTGTTAGAAATCAAAAGGTTTTCGGCTGCATGTTCACTGGAAAAGAACACATAAGAGAACAAACCTTGCTTTCCCAGTTGAAAAGCTCTATCCACGCTGCACTGAAGATACCTAAATAACACTGTTTTTGACTGGCCTCTAGTCACTGCAGGCAGCCCTCTGGAAAGAAAAGGAGTTTTCTCTAAGGAAACACGGTGCTTCCATAGCATGGGTGGGAGCTCCTCCTGTCATGCTCTAGAGCTACAGGGAAACTTGACGTGAGTACTTGCCTCAAGCTAAGGCCTGAAAAGCCCTGCTGAAGCAAAAGCGCTTAGCAGTTTCCATTAGGTCGTATTCGCAGTTCTGCTCTATTTTAACGTTTCTTCACATTTCCTGACCCTAGGCACCCTCATGTAGGCACCCTTTTTCTTGCAAAGACAGTGAGTACCAGCAGTCTCCTTTGCCCTTCCAGGACACATCCAGACATAAAAGCCTTTCCCAGTAACTCTACGTATTCAGAGTGTAGGGCAACTCGCTGCACCCTTCCTTAAGAAGCTAGGTGGACTCAGCTCTTCAACAGCTCCAGGGATTCTGTTCTCGCACGTCCTACATGCCATGGAAGTCTGCCTCATTGCCCTCATTGGACCTACACTAAGAAACACAATCTGCTTCGCCGTCCTCTAGGAACTCTTACCCAAGGACCCCATACCTACAGGAGAAAGGAGGCTTGCATTCCTACTGCAACCAAAGCACAGTTTTTCCTGGTACACTGCAGTCCTTTAAAATAGGCTTAGGCCTGATAGCATACATACAACTTTCCAAGAATGAGGGCGTTCGAAACATGCAGAACACCCTGTGAAGAAAAGTTGATTCAGCAAGGGACAAGGGTGTAGCTAGAGTCTCTTTTGACTTGTTAGAAATCAGAAGGGTTTTGGCTGCATGTTCACCGGAATAGAAGACCTGATGGCACAAGTCTTGCTTTCCCATTTTAAATCTCTATCCATGCTAGCCTGAAGATCCCTAAATAACACTGTTTTTGATTGGCCTCTAGTCACTGCAGGGAGCCCTCTGGAAAGAAAAGGCGTTTTCTCTAAGGAAACACGGTGCTTCCATAGCATGTGGGGGAGCTCCTCCTGTCATGCTCTAGAGCTACAGGGAAACTTGACGTGAGTACTTGCCTCAAGCTAAGGCCTGAAAAGCCCTGCTGAAGCGAAAGCGCTTAGCAGTTTCCATTAGGTCGTATTCGCAGTTCTGCTCTACTTTAACGTTTCTTCACTTTTCCTGACACTAGGCACCCTCGTGTAGGCACCCTTTTTCTTGCAAATACAGTGAGTACCAGCAGTCTCCTTTGCCCTTCCAGGACACATCCAGACATAAAAGCCTTTCCCAGTAACTCTACGTATTCAGAGTGTAGGGCAACTCGCTGCACCCTTCCTTAAGAAGCTAGGTGGACTCAGCTCTTCAACAGCTCCAGGGATTCTGTTCTCGCACGTCCTACATGCCATGGAAGTCTGCCTCATTGCCCTCATTGGACCTACACTAAAAAAAGCAATCTGCTTCGCCTTCCTTCTAGGAACTCTTACCCAAGGACACCATACCTACAGGTTAAAGAGGCTTGCATTCCTACTGGAACCAAAGCAAATATTTTCATGTTACACTGCAGGACTTTAGAATAGGGTTAGGCCCGATAGCATACATAAAACGTTCCAAGGATGAGGGACTTCGATACATGCAGAACACCCTGTGAAGAAAAGTTGATTCAGCAAGGGACCAGGGTGTAGCTAGAGTCTCTTTTGACTTGTTAGAAATCAAAAGGTTTTCGGCTACATGTTCACAGGAAAAGAACACATACGAGAACAAACCTTGCTTTCCCAGTTGAAAAGCTCTATCCACGCTGCACTGAAGATACCTAAATAACACTGTTTTTGACTGGCCTCTAGTCACTGCAGGCAGCCCTCTGGAAAGAAAAGGAGTTTTCTCTAAGGAAACACGGTGCTTCCATAGCATGGGTGGGAGCTCCTCCTGTCATGCTCTAGAGCTACAGGGAAACTTGACGTGAGTACTTGCCTCAAGCTAAGGCCTGAAAAGCCCTGCTGAAGCGAAAGCGCTTAGCAGTTTCCATTAGGTCGTATTCGCAGTTCTGCTCTACTTTAACGTTTCTTCACATTTCCTGACCCTAGGCACCCTCGTGTAGGCACCCTTTTTCTTGCAAATACAGTGAGTACCAGCAGTCTCCTTTGCCCTTCCAGGACACACTCAGACATAAAAGCCTTTCCCAGTAACTCTACGTATTCAGAGTGTAGGGCAACTCGCTGCACCCTTCCTTAAGAAGCTAGGTGGACTCAGCTCTTCAACAGCTCCAGGGATTCTGTTCTCGCACGTCCTACATGCCATGGAAGTCTGCCTCATTGCCCTCATTGGACCTACACTAAGAAACACAATCTGCTTCGCCGTCCTCTAGGAACTCTTACCCAAGGACCCCATACCTACAGGAGAAAGGAGGCTTGCATTCCTACTGCAACCAAAGCACAGTTTTTCCTGGTACACTGCAGGGCTTTAAAATAGGCTTAGGCCTGATAGCATACATACAACTTTCCAAGAATGAGGGCGTTCGATACATGCAGAACACCCTGTGAAGAAAAGTTGATTCAGCAAGGGACAAGGGTGTAGCTAGAGTCTCTTTTGACTTGTTAGAAATCAGAAGGGTTTTGGCTGCATGTTCACCGGAATAGAAGACCTGATGGCACAAGCCTTGCTTTCCCATTTTAAATCTCTATCCATGCTAGCCTGAAGATCCCTAAATAACACTGTTTTTGATTGGCCTCTAGTCACTGTAGGGAGCCCTCTGGAAAGAAAAGGCGTTTTCTCTAAGGAAACACGGTGCTTCCATAGCATGTGGGGGAGCTCCTCCTGTCATGCTCTAGAGCTACAGGGAAACTTGACGTGAGTACTTGCCTCAAGCTAAGGCCTGAAAAGCCCTGCTGAAGCGAAAGCGCTTAGCAGTTTCCATTAGGTCGTATTCGCAGTTCTGCTCTACTTTAACGTTTCTTCACTTTTCCTGACACTAGGCACCCTCGTGTAGGCACCCTTTTTCTTGCAAATACAGTGAGTACCAGCAGTCTCCTTTGCCCTTCCAGGACACATCCAGACATAAAAGCCTTTCCCAGTAACTCTACGTATTCAGAGTGTAGGGCAACTCGCTGCACCCTTCCTTAAGAAGCTAGGTGGACTCAGCTCTTCAACAGCTCCAGGGATTCTGTTCTCGCACGTCCTACATGCCATGGAAGTGTGCCTCATTGCCCTCATTGGACCTACACTAAAAAAAGCAATCTGCTTCGCCTTCCTTCTAGGAACTCTTACCCAAGGACACCATACCTACAGGTTAAAGAGGCTTGCATTCCTACTGGAACCAAAGCAAATATTTTCATGTTACACTGCAGGACTTTAGAATAGGGTTAGGCCCGATAGCATACATAAAACGTTCCAAGGATGAGGGAGTTCGATACATGCAGAACACCCTGTGAAGAAAAGTTGATTCAGCAAGGGACCAGGGTGTAGCTAGAGTCTCTTTTGACTTGTTAGAAATCAAAAGGTTTTCGGCTGCATGTTCACTGGAAAAGAACACATAAGAGAACAAACCTTGCTTTCCCAGTTGAAAAGCTCTATCCACGCTGCACTGAAGATACCTAAATAACACTGTTTTTGACTGGCCTCTAGTCACTGCAGGCAGCCCTCTGGAAAGAAAAGGAGTTTTCTCTAAGGAAACACGGTGCTTCCATAGCATGGGTGGGAGCTCCTCCTGTCATGCTCTAGAGCTACAGGGAAACTTGACGTGAGTACTTGCCTCAAGCTAAGGCCTGAAAAGCCCTGCTGAAGCAAAAGCGTGTAGCAGTTTCCATTAGGTCGTATTCGCAGTTCTGCTCTACTTTAACGTTTCTTCACATTTCCTGACCCTAGGCACCCTCGTGTAGGCACCCTTTTTCTTGCAAATACAGTGAGTACCAGCAGTCTCCTTTGCCCTTCCAGGACACATCCAGACATAAAAGCCTTTCCCAGTAACTCTACGTATTCAGAGTGTAGGGCAACTCGCTGCACCCTTCCTTAAGAAGCTAGGTGGACTCAGCTCTTCAACAGCTCCAGGGATTCTGTTCTCGCACGTCCTACATGCCATGGAAGTCTGCCTCATTGCCCTCATTGGACCTACACTAAGAAACACAATCTGCTTCGCCGTCCTCTAGGAACTCTTACCCAAGGACCCCATACCTACAGGAGAAAGGAGGCTTGCATTCCTACTGCAACCAAAGCACAGTTTTTCCTGGTACACTGCAGGGCTTTAAAATAGGCTTAGGCCTGATAGCATACATACAACTTTCCAAGAATGAGGGCGTTCGATACATGCAGAACACCCTGTGAAGAAAAGTTGATTCAGCAAGGGACAAGGGTGTATCTAGAGCCTCTTTTGACTTGTTAGAAATCAGAAGGGTTTTGGCTGCATGTTCACCGGAATAGAAGACCTGATGGCACAAGCCTTGCTTTCCCATTTTAAATCTCTATCCATGCTAGCCTGAAGATCCCTAAATAACACTGTTTTTGATTGGCCTCTAGTCACTGCAGGGAGCCCTCTGGAAAGAAAATGCGTTTTCTCTAAGGAAACACGGTGCTTCCATAGCATGTGGGGGAGCTCCTCCTGTCATGCTCTAGAGCTACAGGGAAACTTGACGTGAGTACTTGCCTCAAGCTAAGGCCTGAAAAGCCCTGCTGAAGCGAAAGCGCTTAGCAGTTTCCATTAGGTCGTATTCGCAGTTCTGCTCTACTTTAACGTTTCTTCACTTTTCCTGACACTAGGCACCCTCGTTTTGGCACCCTTTTTCTTGCAAATACAGTGAGTACCAGCAGTCTCCTTTGCCCTTCCAGGACACATCCAGACATAAAAGCCTTTCCCTGTAACTCTACGTATTCAGAGTGTAGGGCAAATCGCTGCACCCTTCCTTAAGAAGCTAGGTGGACTCAGCTCTTCAACAGCTCCAGGGATTCGGTTCTCGCACGTCCTACATGCCATGGAAGTCTGCCTCATTGCCCTCATTGGACCTACACTAAAAAAAGCAATCTGCTTCGCCTTCCTTCTAGGAACTCTTACCCAAGGACACCATACCTACAGGTTAAAGAGGCTTGCATTCCTACTGGAACCAAAGCAAATATTTTCATGTTACACTGCAGGACTTTAGAATAGGGTTAGGCCCGATAGCATACATAAAACGTTCCAAGGATGAGGGAGTTCGATACATGCAGAACACCCTGTGAAGAAAAGTTGATTCAGCAAGGGACCAGGGTGTAGCTAGAGTCTCTTTTGACTTGTTAGAAATCAAAAGGTTTTCGGCTGCATGTTCACTGGAAAAGAACACATAAGAGAACAAACCTTGCTTTCCCAGTTGAAAAGCTCTATCCACGCTGCACTGAAGATACCTAAATAACACTGTTTTTGACTGGCCTCTAGTCACTGCAGGCAGCCCTCTGGAAAGAAAAGGAGTTTTCTCTAAGGAAACACGGTGCTTCCATAGCATGGGTGGGAGCTCCTCCTGTCATGCTCTAGAGCTACAGGGAAACTTGACGTGAGTACTTGCCTCAAGCTAAGGCCTGAAAAGCCCTGCTGAAGCGAAAGCGCTTAGCAGTTTCCATTAGGTCGTATTCGCAGTTCTGCTCTGCTTTAAGGTTTCTTCACTTTTCCTGACACTAGGCACCCTCGTGTAGGCACCCTTTTTCTTGCAAATACAGTGAGTACCAGCAGTCTCCTTTGCCCTTCCAGGACACATCCAGACATAAAAGCCTTTCCCAGTAACTCTAGGTATTCAGAGTGTAGGGCAACTCGCTGCACCCTTCCTTAAGAAGCTAGGTGGACTCAGCTCTTCAACAGCTCCAGGGATTCTGTTCTCGCACGTCCTACATGCCATGGAAGTCTGCCTCATTGCCCTCATTGGACCTACACTAAGAAACACAATCTGCTTCGCCGTCCTCTAGGAACTCTTACCCAAGGACCCCATACCTACAGGAGAAAGGAGGCTTGCATTCCTACTGCAACCAAAGCACAGTTTTTCCTGGTACACTGCAGGGCTTTAAAATAGGCTTAGGCCTGATAGCATACATACAACTTTCCAAGAATGAGGGCGTTCGATACATGCAGAACACCCTGTGAAGAAAAGTTGATTCAGCAAGGGACAAGGGTGTAGCTAGAGTCTCTTTTGACTTGTTAGAAATCAGAAGGGTTTTGGCTGCATGTTCACCGGAATAGAAGACCTGATGGCACAAGCCTTGCTTTCCCATTTTAAATCTCTATCCATGCTAGCCTGAAGGTCCCTAAATAACACTGTTTTTGATTGGCCTCTAGTCACTGCAGGGAGCCCTCTGGAAAGAAAAGGCGTTTTCTCTAAGGAAACACGGTGCTTCCATAGCATGTGGGGGAGCTCCTCCTGTCATGCTCTAGAGCTACAGGGAAACTTGACGTGAGTACTTGCCTCAAGCTAAGGCCTGAAAAGCCCTGCTGAAGCGAAAGCGCTTAGCAGTTTCCATTAGGTCGTATTCGCAGTTCTGCTCTACTTTAACGTTTCTTCACTTTTCCTGACACTAGGCACCCTCCTTTTGGCACCCATTTTCTTGCAAATACAGTGAGTACCAGCAGTCTCCTTTGCCCTTCCAGGACACATCCAGACATAAAAGCCTTTCCCAGTAACTCTACGTATTCAGAGTGTAGGGCAACTCGCTGCACCCTTCCTTAAGAAGCTAGGTGGACTCAGCTCTTCAACAGCTCCAGGGATTCTGTTCTCGCACGTCCTACATGCCATGGAAGTCTGCCTCATTGCCCTCATTGGACCTACACTAAAAAAAGCAATCTGCTTCGCCTTCCTTCTAGGAACTCTTACCCAAGGACCCCATACCTACAGGTTAAAGACGCTTGCATTCCTACTGGAACCAAAGCAAATATTTTCCTGTTACACTGCAGGACTTTAGAATAGGGTTAGGCCCGATAGCATACATAGAACGTTCCAAGGATGAGGGAGTTCGATACATGCAGAACACCCTGTGAAGAAAAGTTGATTCAGCAAGGGACCAGGGTGTAGCTAGAGTCTCTTTTGACTTGTTAGAAATCAGAAGGTGTTCGGCTGCATGTTCACTGGAAAAGAACACCTGAGAGCACAAACCTTGCTTTCCCAGTTGAAAAGCTCTATCCACGCTGCACTGAAGATACCTAAATAACACTGTTTTTGACTGGCCTCTAGTCACTGCAGGCAGCCCTCTGGAAAGAAAAGGATTTTTCTCTAAGGAAATACGGTGCTTCCATAGCATGGGTGGGAGCTCCTCCTGTCATGCTCTAGAGCTACAGGGAAACTTGACGTGAGTACTTGCCTCAAGCTAAGGCCTGAAAAGCCCTGCTGAAGCGAAAGCGCTTAGCAGTTTCCATTAGGTCGTATTCGCAGTTCTGCTATACTTTAACGTTTCTTCACTTTTCTAGACACTAGGCACCCTCGTGTAGGCACCCTTTTGCCTACAAATACAGTGAGTACCAGCAGGCTCCTCTGCCCTTCTAAGAAACATCCAGGCCTAGTAGCCTTTCCCAGTCAGTCAATGTATTCAGAGGATTGGGCAACACACTGCACTCTTCCTTGGGAAAGCTATATGTCCTCAGCGCTCCAACAGCTCCAGGGATTCTGTTCTCGCACGTCCTACATGCCATGGAAGTCTGTCTCATTGCCCTCATTGGAGCTACACTAAAAAACGTAAACTGCTTCGCCTTCCTTCTAGAAACTCTTACACAAGGACCCCATAACTACAGGATAAAGGAGGCTTGCATTCCTACTGGAACCAAAGCAAAGTTTTTCCTGTTACACTGCAGGACTTTAGAATAGGGTTAGGCCCGATAGCATACATAGAGCGTTCCAAGGATGAAGGAGTTCGATACATGCATACACCCTGTGAAGAAAAGTTGATACAGCAAGGGACCAGGGTGTAGCTAGAGTCTCTTTTGACTTGTTATAAATCAGAAGGTGTTCGGCTGCATGTTCACTGGAAAAGAACACCTGATGGCACAAACCTTGCGTTTCCATTTTAAAAGCTCTATCCATGCAGCACTGAAGATACCTAAATAACACTGTTTTTGACTGGCCTCTAGTCACTGCAGGCAGCCCTGTGAAAGGAAACGGAGTTTTCTCTATGAAAACACGGTGCTTCCATAGCATGGGTGGGAGATCCTCCTGTCATGCTCTAGAGCTACAGGGAAACTTGACGTGAGTACTTGCCTCAAGCTAAGGCCTGAAAAGCCCTGCTGAAGCGAAAGCGTGTAGCAGTATCCATTAGGTCGTATTCGCAGTTCTGCTCTACTTTAACGTTTCTTCACTTTTCCTGACACTAGGCACCCTCGTGTAGACACCCTTTTTCTTGCAAATACAGTGAGTACCAGCAGTCTCCTTTGCCCTTCCAGGACACATCCAGACATAAAAGCCTTTCCCAGTAACTCTACGTATTCAGAGTGTAGGGCAACTCGCTGCACCCTTCCTTAAGAAGCTAGGTGGACTCAGCTCTTCAACAGCTCCAGGGATTCTGTTCTCGCACGTCCTACATGCCATGGAAGTCTGCCTCATTGCCCTCATTGGACCTACACTAAGAAACAAAATCTGCTTCGCCGTCCTCTAGGAACTCTTACCCAAGGACTCCATACCTACAGGAGAAAGGATGCTTGCAATCCTACTGAAACCAAAGCACAGTTTTTCCTGGTACACTGCAGGGCTTTAAAATAGGATTAGGCCTGATAGCATACCTAGAACTTTCCAAGAATGAGGGCGTTCGATACATGCAGAACACCCTGTGAAGAAAAGTTGATTCAGCAAGGGACAAGGGTGTAGCTAGAGTCTCTTTTGACTTGTTAGAAATCAGAAGGGTTTTGGCTGCATGTTCACCAGAATAGAAGACCTGATGGCACAAGCCTTGCTTTCCCATTTTAAATCTCTATCCATGCTAGCCTGAAGATCCCTAAGTAACACTGTTTTTGACTGGCCTCTAGTCACTGTAGGGAGCCCTCTGGAAAGAAAAGGCGTTTTCTCTAAGGAAACACGGTGCTTCCATAGCATGTGGGGGAGCTCCTCCTGTCATGCTCTAGAGCTACAGGGAAGCTTGACGTGAGTACTTGCCTCAAGCTAAGGCCTGAAAAGCCCTGCTGAAGCGAAAGCGCTTAGCAGTTTCCATTAGGTCGTATTAGAAGTTCTGCTCTACTTTAACGTTTCTTCACTTTTCCTGACACTAGGCACCCTCGTGTAGGCACCCTTTTTCTTGCAAATACAGTGAGTACCAGCAGTCTCCTTTGCCCTTCCAGGACACATCCAGACATAAAAGCCTTTCCCAGTAACTCTACGTATTCAGAGTGTAGGGCAACTCGCTGCACCCTTCCTTAAGAAGCTAGGTGGACTCAGCTCTTCAACAGCTCCAGGGATTTGTTCTCGCACGTCCTACATGCCATGGAAGTCTGCCTCATTGCCCTCATTGGACCTACACTAAAAAAAGCAATCTGCTTCGCCTTCCTTCTAGGAACTCTTACCCAAGGACACCATACCTACAGGTTAAAGAGGCTTGCATTCCTACAGGAACCAAAGCAAATATTTTCATGTTACACTGCAGGACTTTAGAATAGGGTTAGGCCCGATAGCATACATAAAACGTTCCAAGTATGAGGGAGTTCGATACATGCAGAACACCCTGTGAAGAAAAGTTGATTCAGCAAGGGACCAGGGTGTAGCTAGAGTCTCTTTTGACTTGTTAGAAATCAAAAGGTTTTCGGCTGCATGTTCACTGGAAAAGAACACATAAGAGAACAAACCTTGCTTTCCCAGTTGAAAAGCTCTATCCACGCTGCACTGAAGATACCTAAATAACACTGTTTTTGACTGGCCTCTAGTCACTGCAGGCAGCCCTCTGGAAAGAAAAGGAGTTTTTTCTAAGGAAACACGGTGCTTCCATAGCATGGGTGGGAGCTCCTCCTGTCATGCTCTAGAGCTACAGGGAAACTTGACGTGAGTACTTGCCTCAAGCTACGGCCTGAAAAGCCCTGCTGAAGCAAAAGCGCTTAGCAGTTTCCATTAGGTCGTATTCGCAGTTCTGCTCTACTTTAACGTTTCTTCACATTTCCTGACCCTAGGCACCCTCGTGTAGGCACCCTTTTTCTTGCAAATACAGTGAGTACCAGCAGTCTCCTTTGCCCTTCCAGGACACATCCAGACATAAAAGCCTTTCCCAGTAACTCTACGTATTCAGAGTGTAGGGCAACTCGCTGCACCCTTCCTTAAGAAGCTAGGTGGACTCAGCTCTTCAACAGCTCCAGGGATTCTGTTCTCGCACGTCCTACATGCCATGGAAGTCTGCCTCATTGCCCTCATTGGACCTACACTAAGAAACACAATCTGCTTCCCCGTCCTCTAGGAACTCTTACCCAAGGACCCCATACCTACAGGAGAAAGGAGGCTTGCATTCCTACTGGCACCAAAGCACAGTTTTTCCTGGTACACTGCAGGGCTTTAAAATAGGCTTAGGCCTGATAGCATACATACAACTTTCCAAGAATGAGGGCGTTCGATACATGCAGAACACCCTGTGAAGAAAAGTTGATTCAGCAAGGGACAAGGGTGTAGCTAGAGTCTCTTTTGACTTGTTAGAAATCAGAAGGGTTTTGGCTGCATGTTCACCGGAATAGAAGACCTGATGGCACAAGCCTTGCTTTCCCATTTTAAATCTCTATCCATGCTAGCCTGAAGATCCCTAAATAACACTGTTTTTGATTGGCCTCTAGTCACTGCAGGCAGCGCTCTGGAAAGAAAAGGCGTTTTCTCTAAGGAAACACGGTGCTTCCATAGCATGTGGGGGAGCTCCTCCTGTCATGCTCTAGAGCTACAGGGAAACTTGACGTGAGTACTTGCCTCAAGCTAAGGCCTGAAAAGCCCTGCTGAAGCGAAAGCGTGTAGCAGTTTCCATTAGGTCGTATTCGCAGTTCTGCTCTACTTTAACGTTTCTTCACTTTTCCTGACACTAGGCACCCTCGTGTAGGCACCCTTTTTCTTGCAAATACAGTGAGTACCAGCAGTCTCCTTTGCCCTTCCAGGACACATCCAGACATAAAAGCCTTTCCCAGTACCTCTATGTATTCAGAGTGTAGGGCAACTCGCTGCACCCTTCCTTAAGAAGCTAGGTGGACTCAGCTCTTCAACAGCTCCAGGGATTCTGTTCTCGCACGTCCTACATGCCATGGAAGTCTGCCTCATTGCCCTCATTGGACCTACACTAAAAAAAGCAATCTGCTTCGCCTTCCTTCTAGGAACTCTTACCCAAGGACACCATACCTACAGGTTAAAGAGGCTTGCATTCCTACTGGAACCAAAGCAAATATTTTCATGTTACACTGCAGGACTTTAGAATAGGGTTAGGCCCGATAGCATACATAGAACGTTCCAAGGATGAGGGAGTTCGATACATGCAGAACACCCTGTGAAGAAAAGTTGATTCAGCAAGGGACCAGGGTGTAGCTAGAGTCTCTTTTGACTTGTTAGAAATCAGAAGGTGTTCGGCTGCATGTTCACTGGAAAAAAACACCTGAGAGCACAAACCTTGCTTTCACAGTTGAAAAGCTCTATCCACGCTGCACTGAAGATACCTAAATAACACTGTTTTTGACTGGCCTCTAGTCACTGCAGGCAGCCCTCTGGAAAGAAGAGGCGTTTTCTCTAAGGAAACATGGTGCTTCCATAGCATGGGTGGGAGCTCCTCCTGTCATGCTCTAGAGCTACAGGGAAACCTGACGTGAGTACTTGCCTCAAGCTAAGGCCTGAAAAGCCCTGCTGAAGCGAAAGCGCTTAGCAGTTTCCATTATGTCGTATTCGCAGTTCTGCTCTACTTTAACGTTTCTTCACTTTTCTAGACACTAGGCACCCTCGTGTAGGCACCCTTTTGCCTACAAATACAGTGAGTACCAGCAGGCTCCTCTGCCCTTCTAAGAAACATCCAGGCCTAGTAGCCTTTCCCAGTCAGTCAATGTATTCAGAGGGTAGGGCAACACACTGCACTCTTCCTTGGGAAAGCTAGATATCCTCAGCGCTCCAACAGCTCCAGGGATTCTGTTCTCTCAAGTCCTACATGCCATGGAAGTCTGCCTCATTGCCCTCATTGGAGCTACACTAAAAAACGCAATCTGCTTCGCATTCCTTCTAGAAACTCTTACCCAAGGACCCCATACCTACAGGATAAAGGAGGCTTGCATTCCTACTGGAACCAAAGCAAAGTTTTTCCTGTTACACTGCAGGACTTTACAATAGGGTTAGGCCCGATAGCATACATAGAACGTTCCAAGGATGAAGGAGTTCGATACATGCAGAACACCCTGTGAAGAAAAGTTGATACAGCAAGGGACCAGGGTGTAGCTAGAGTCTCTTTTGACTTGTTATAAATCAGAAGGTGTTCGGCTGCATGTTCACTGGAAAAGAACACCTGATGGCACAAACCTTGCGTTTCCATTTTAAAAGCTCTATCCATGCAGCACTGAAGATACCTAAATAACACTGTTTTTGACTGGCCTCTAGTCACTGCACGCAGCCCTGTGGAAGGAAAGGGAGTTTTCTCGAAGAAAACACGGTGCTTCCATAGCATGGGTGGGAGCTCCTCCTGTCATGCTCTAGAGCTACAGGGAAACTTGACGTGAGTACTTGCCTCAAGCTAAGGCCTGAAAAGCCCTGCTGAAGCGAAAGCGTGTAGCAGTTTCCATTAGGTCGTATTCGCAGTTCTGCTCTACTTTAACGTTTCTTCACTTTTCCTGACACTAGGCACCCTCGTGTAGGCACCCTTTTTCTTGCAAATACAGTGCGTACCAGCAGTCTCCTTTGCCCTTCCAGGACACATCCAGACATAAAAGCCTTTCCCAGTAACTCTACGTATTCAGAGTGTAGGGCAACTCGCTGCACCCTTCCTTAAGAAGCTAGGTGGACTCAGCTCTTCAACAGCTCCAGGGACTCTGTTCTCGCACGTCCTACATGTCATGGAAGTCTGCCTCATTGCCCTCATTGGACCTACACTAAAAAAAGCAATCTGCTTCGCCTTCCTTCTAGGAACTCTTACCCAAGGACCCCATACCTACAGGTTAAAGAGGCTTGCATTCCTACTGGAACCAAAGCAAATGTTTTCCTTTTACACTGCAGGACTTTAGAATAGGGTTAGGCCCGATAGCATACATAGAACGTTCCAAGGATGAGGGAGTTCGATACATGCAGAACACCCTGTGAAGAAAAGTTGATTCAGCAAGGGACCAGTGTGTAGCTAGGGTCTCTTTTGACTTGTTAGAAATCAGAAGTTGTTCGGCTGCATGTTCACTGGAAAAGAACACCTGAGAGCACAAACCTTGCTTTCCCAGTTGAAAAGCTCTATCCACGCTGCACTGAAGATACCTAAATAACACTGTTTTTGACTGGCCTCTAGTCACTGCAGGCAGCCCTCTGGAAAGAAAAGGAGTTTTCTCGAAGGAAACACGGTGCTTCCATAGCATGGGTGGAGCTCCTCCTGTCATGCTCTAGAGCTACAGGGAAACTTGACGTGAGTACTTGCCTCAAGCTAAGGCCTGAAAAGCCCTGCTGAAGCGAAAGCGCTTAGCAGTTTCCATTAGGTCGTATTCGCAGTTCTGCTCTACTTTAACGTTTCTTCACTTTTCTAGACACTAGGCACCCTCGTGTAGGCACCCTTTTGCCTACAAATACAGTGAGTACCACCAGGCTCCTCTGCCCTTCTAAGAAACATCCAGGCCTAGTAGCCTTTCCCAGTCAGTCAATGTATTCAGAGGGTAGGGCAACACACTGCACTCTTCCTTGGGAAAGCTAGATGTCCTCAGCGCTCCAACAGCTCCAGGGATTCTGTTCTCGCACGTCCTACATGCCATGGAAGTCTGCCTCATTGCCCTCATTGGAGCTACACTAAAAAACGCAATCTGCTTCGCCTTCCTTCTAGAAACTCTTACCCAAGGACCCCATAATTACAGGATAAAGGAGGCTTGCATTCCTACTGGAACCAAAGCAGAGTTTTTCCTGTTACACTGCAGGACTTTAGAATAGGGTTAGGCCCGATAGCATACGTAGAACGTTCCAAGGATGAAGGAGTTCGATACATGCAGAACACCCTGTGAAGAAAAGTTGATACAGCAAGGGACCAGGGTGTAGCTAGAGTCTCTTTTGACTTGGTATAAATCAGAAGGTGTTCGGCTGCATGTTCACTGGAAAAGAACACAAGATGGCACAAACCTTGCGTTTCCATTTTAAAAGCTCTATCCATGCAGCACTGAAGATACCTAAATAACACTGTTTTTGACTGGCCTCTAGTCACTGCAGGCAGCCCTGTGGAAGGAAAGGGAGTTTTCTCTAAGGAAACACGGTGCTTCCATAGCATGGGTGGGAGCTCCTCCTATCATGCTCTAGAGCTACAGGGAAACTTGACGTGAGTACTTGCCTCAAGCTAAGGCCTGAAAAGCCCTGCTGAAGCGAAAGCGTGTAGCAGTTTCCATTAGGTCGTATTCGCAGTTCTGCTCTACTTTAACGTTTCTTCACTTTTCCTGACACTAGGCACCCTCGTGTAGGCACCCTTTTTCTTGCAAATACAGTGAGTACCAGCAGTCTCCTTTGCCCTTCCAGGACACATCCAGACATAAAAGCCTTTCCCAGTAACTCTACGTATTCAGAGTGTAGGGCAACTCGCTGCACCCTTCCTTAAGAAGCTAGGTGGACTCAGCTCTTCAACAGCTCCAGGGATTCTGTTCTCGCACGTCCTACATGCCATGGAAGTCTGCCTCATTGCCCTCATTGGACCTACACTAAGAAACACAATCTGCTTCGCCGTCCTCTAGGAACTCTTACCCAAGGACCCCATACCTACAGGAGAAAGGAGGGTTGCATTCCTACTGCAACCAAAGCACAGTTTTTCCTGGTACACTGCAGGGCTTTAAAATAGGCTTAGGCCTGATAGCATACATACAACTTTCCAAGAATGAGGGCGTTCGATACATGCAGAACACCTTGTGAAGAAAAGTTGATTCAGCAAGGGACAAGGGTGTAGCTAGAGTCTCTTTTGACTTGTTAGAAATCAGAAGGTGTTCGGCTGCATGTTCACTGGAAAAGAACACCTGAGACCACAAAACTTGCTTTCCCAGTTGAAAAGATCTATCCACGCTGCACTGAAGATACCTAAATAACACTGTTTTTGACTGGCCTCTAGTCACTGCAGGCAGCCCTCTGGAAAGAAAAGGAGTTTTCTCTAAGGAAACACGGTGCTTCCATAGCATGGGTGGGAGCTCCTCCTGTCATGCTCTAGAGCTACAGGGAAACTTGACGTGAGTACTTGCCTCAAGCTAAGGCCTGAAAAGCCCTCCTGAAGCGAAAGCGCTTAGCAGTTTCCATTAGGTCGTATTCGCAGTTCTGCTCTACTTTAACGTTTCTTCACTTTTCTAGACACTAGGCACCCTCGTGTAGGCACCCTTTTGCCTACAAATACAGTGAGTACCAGCAGGCTCCTCTGCCCTTCTAAGAAACATCCAGGCCTAGTAGCCTTTCCCAGTCAGTCAATGTATTCAGAGGGTAGGACAACACACTGCACTCTTCCTTGGGAAAGCTAGATATCCTCAGCGCTCCAACAGCTCCAGGGATTCTGTTCTCTCAAGTCCTACATGCCATGGAAGTCTGCCTCATTGCCCTCATTGGAGCTACACTAAAAAACGCAATCTGCTTCGCATTCCTTCTAGAAACTCTTACCCAAGGACCCCATACCTACAGGATAAAGGAGGCTTGCATTCCTACTGGAACCAAAGCAAAGTTTTTCCTGTTACACTGCAGGACTTTACAATAGGGTTAGGCCCGATAGCATACATAGAACGTTCCAAGGATGAAGGAGTTCGATACATGCAGAACACCCTGTGAAGAAAAGTTGATACAGCAAGGGACCAGGGTGTAGCTAGAGTCTCTTTTGACTTGTTATAAATCAGAAGGTGTTCGGCTGCATGTTCACTGGAAAAGAACACCTGATGGCACAAACCTTGCGTTTCCATTTTAAAAGCTCTATCCATGCAGCACTGAAGATACCTAAATAACACTGTTTTTGACTGGCCTCTAGTCACTGCAGGCACCCCTATGGAAGGAAAGGGAGTTTTCTCTAAGAAAACACGGTGCTTCCATAGCATGGGTGGGAGCTCCTCCTGTCATGCTCTAGAGCTACAGGGAAACTTGACGTGAGTACTTGCCTCAAGCTAACGCCTGAAAAGCCCTGCTGAAGCGAAAGCGTGTAGCAGTTTCCATTAGGTCGTATTCGCAGTTCTGCTCTACTTTAACGTTTCTTCACTTTTCCTGACACTAGGCACCCTCGTGTAGGCACCCTTTTTCTTGCAAATACAGTGAGTACCAGCAGTCTCCTTTGCCCTTCCAGGACACATCCAGACATAAAAGACTTTCCCAGTAACTCTACGTATTCAGAGTGTAGGGCAACTCGCTGCACCCTTCCTTAAGAAGCTAGGTGGACTCAGCTCTTCAACAGCTCCAGGGATTCTGTTCTCGCACGTCCTACATGCCATGGAAGTCTGCCTCATTGCCCTCATTGGACCTACACTAAGAAACACAATCTGCTTCGCCGTCCTCTAGGAACTCTTACCCAAGGAACCCATACCTACAGGAGAAAGGAGGCTTGCATTCCTACTGCAACCAAAGCACAGTTTTTCCTGGTACACTGCAGGGCTTTAAAATAGGCTTAGGCCTGATAGCATACATAGAACTTTCCAAGAATGACTGCGTTCGATTCATGCAGAACACCCTGTGAAGAAAAGTTGATTCAGCAAGGGACAAGGGTGTAGCTAGAGTCTCTTTTGACTTGTTAGAAATCAGAAGTTTTTTGGCTGCATGTTCAGCAGAATAGAAGACCTGATGGCACAAGCCTTGGTTTCCCATTTTAAATCTCTATCCATGCTAGCCTGAAGATCCCTAAATAACACTGTTTTTGAATGGCCTATAGTCACTGTAGGGAGCCCTCTGGAAAGAAAAGGCGTTTTCTCTAAGGAAACACGGTGCCTCCATAGCATGTGGGGGAGCTCCTCCTGTCATGCTCTAGAGCTACAGGGAAACTTGACGTGAGTACTTGCCTCAAGCTAAGGCCTGAAAAGCCCTGCTGAAGCGAAAGCGCTTAGCAGTTTCCATTAGGTCGTATTCGCAGTTCTGCTCTACTTTAGCGTTTCTTCACTTTTCCTGACACTAGGCACCCTCGTGTAGACACCCTTTTTCTTGCAAATACAGTGAGTACCAGCAGTCTCCTTTGCCCTTCCAGGACACATCCAGACATAAAAGCCTTTCCCAGTAACTCTACGTATTCAGAGTGTAGGGCAACTCGCTGCACCCTTCCTTAAGAAGCTAGGTGGACTCAGCTCTTCAACAGCTCCAGGGATTCTGTTCTCGCACGTCCTACATGCCATGGAAGTCTGCCTCATTGCCCTCATTGGACCTACACTAAAAAAAGCAATCTGCTTCGCCTTCCTTCTAGGAACTCTTACCCAAGGACACCATACCTACAGGTTAAAGAGGCTTGCATTCCTACTGGAACCAAAGCAAATATTTTCCTGTTACACTGCAGGATTTTAGAATAGGGTTAGGCCCGATAGCATACATAGAACGTTCCAAGGATGAGGGAGTTCGATACATGCAGAACACCCTGTGAAGAAAAGTTGATTCAGCAAGGGACCAGGGTGTAGCTAGGGTCTCTTTTGACTTGTTAGAAATCAGAAGGTGTTCGGCTGCATGTTCACTGGAAAAGAACACCTGAGAGCACAAACCTTGCTTTTCCAGTAGAAAAGCTCTATCCACGCTGCACTGAAGATACCTAAATAACACTGTTTTTGACTGGCTTCTAGTCACTGCAGACAGCCCTCTGGAAAGAAAAGGCGTTTTCTCTAAGGAAACACGGTGCTTCCATAGCATGTGGAGGAGCTCCTCCTGTCATGCGCTAGAGCTACAGGGAAACTTGACGTGAGTACTTGCCTCAAGCTAATGCCTGAAAAGCCCTCCTGAAGCGAAAGCGCTTAGCAGTTTCCATTAGGTCGTATTCGCAGTTCTGCTCTACTTTAACGTTTCTTCACTTTTCCTGACACTAGGCACCCTCGTGTAGGCACCCTTTTTCTTGCAAATACAGTGAGTACCAGCAGTCTCCTTTGCCCTTTCAGGACACATCCAGACATAAAAGCCTTTCCCAGTAACTCTACGTATTCAGAGTGTAGGGCAACTCGCTGCACCCTTCCTTAAGAAGCTAGGTGGACTCAGCTCTTCAACAGCTCCAGGGATTCTGTTCTCGCACGTCCTACATGCCATGGAAGTCTGCCTCATTGCCCTCATTGGACCTACACTAAAAAAAGGAATCTGCTTCGCCTTCCTTCTAGGAACTCTTACCCAAGGACCCCATACCTACAGGTTAAAGAGGCTTGCATTCCTACTGGCACCATAGCAAATATTTTCCTGTTACACTGCAGGACTTTAGAATAGGGTTAGGCCCGATAGCATACATAGAACGTTCCAAGGATGAGGGAGTTCGATACATGCAGAACACCCTGTGAAGAAAAGTTGATTCAGCAAGGGACCAGGGTGTAACTAGAGTCTCTTTTGACTTGTTAGAAATCAGAAGGTGTTCGGCTGCATGTTCACTGGAAAAGAACACCTGAGAGCACAAACCTTGCTTTCCCAGTTGAAAAGCTCTATCCACGCTGCACTGAAGATACCTAAATAACACTGTTTTTGACTGGCCTCTAGTCACTGCAGGCAGCCCTCTGAAAAGAAAAGGAGTTTTCTCTAAGGAAATACGGTGCTTCCATAGCATGGGTGGGAGCTCCTCCTGTCATGCTCTAGAGCTACAGGGAAACTTGACGTGAGTACTTACCTCAAGCTAAGGCCTGAAAAGCCCTGCTGAAGCGAAAGCGCTTAGCAGTTTCCATTGGGTCGTATTCGCAGTTCTGCTATACTTTAACGTTTCTTCACTTTTCTAGACACTAGGCACCCTCGTGTAGGCACCCTTTTGCCTACAAATACAGTGAGTACCAGCAGGCTCCTCTGCCCTTCTAAGAAACATCCAGGCCTAGTAGCATTTCCCAGTCAGTCAATGTATTCAGAGGGTAGGGCAACACACTGCACTCTTCCTTGGGAAAGCTAGATGTCCTCAGCGCTCCAACAGCTCCAGGGATTCTGTTCTCTCACGTCCTACATGCCATGGAAGTCTGCCTCATTGCCCTCATTGGAGCTACACTAAAAAACGCAATCTGCTTCGCCTTCCTTCTAGAAACTCTTACCCAAGGACCCCATACCTACAGGATAAAGGAGGCTTGCATTCCTACTGGCACCAAAGCAAAGTTTTTCCTGTTACACTGCAGGACTTTACAATAGGGTTAGGCCCGATAGCATACATAGAACGTTCCAAGGATGAAGGAGTTCGATACATGCAGAACACCCTGTGAAGAAAAGTTGATACAGCAAGGGACCAGGGTGTAGCTAGAGTCTCTTTTGACTTGTTATAAATCAGAAGGTGTTCGGCTGCATGTTCACTGGAAAAGAACACCTGATGGCACAAACCTTGCGTTTCCATTTTAAAAGCTCTATCCATGCTACACTGAAGATACCTAAATAACACTGTTTTTGACTGGCCTCTAGTCACTGCAGGCAGCCCTCTGGAAAGAAAAGGAGTTTTCTCTAAGAAAACACGGTGCTTCCATAGCATGGGTGGGAGCTCCTCCTGTCATGCTCTAGAGCTACAGGGAAACTTGACGTGAGTACTTGCCTCAAGCTAAGGCCTGAAAAGCCCTGCTGAAGCGAAAGCGCTTAGCAGTTTCCATTAGGTCGTATTCGCAGTTCTGCTCTACTTTAACGTTTCTTCACTTTTACTGACACTAGGCACCCTCGTGTAGGCACCCTTTTTCTTGCAAACACAGTGAGTACCAGCAGTCTCCTTTGCCCTTCCAGGACACATCCAGACATAAAAGCCTTTCCCAGTAACTCTACGTATTCAGAGTGTAGGGCAACTCGCTGCACCCTTCCTTAAGAAGCTAGGTGGACTCAGCTCTTCAACAGTTCCAGGGATTCTGTTCTCGCACGTCCTACATGCCATGGAAGTCTGCCTCATTGCCCTCATTGGACCTACACTAAAAAAAGCAATCTGCTTCGCCTTCCTTCTAGGAACTCTTACCCAAGGACCCCATACCTACAGGTTAAAGAGGCTTGCATTCCTACTGGAACCAAAGCAAATATTTTCCTGTTACACTGCAGGACTTTAGAATAGGGTTAGGCCCGATAGCATACATAGAACGTTCCAAGGATGAGGGAGTTCGATACGTGCAGAACACCCTGTGAAGAAAAGTTGATTCAGCAAGGGACCAGGGTGTAACTAGAGTCTCTTTTGACTTGTTAGAAATCAGAAGGTGTTCGGCTGCATGTTCACTGGAAAAGAACACCTGAGAGCACAAACCTTGCTTTCCCAGTTGAAAAGCTCTATCCACGCTGCACTGAAGATACCTAAATAACACTGTTTTTGACTGGCCTCTAGTCACTGCAGGCAGCCCTGTGGAAAGAAAAGGAGTTTTCTCTAAGGAAATACGGTGCTTCCATAGCATGGGTGGGAGCTCCTCCTGTCATGCTCTAGAGCTACAGGGAAACTTGACGTGAGTACTTGCCTCAAGCTAAGGCCTGAAAAGCCCTGCTGAAGCGAAAGCGCTTAGCAGTTTCCATTGGGTCGTTTTCCCAGTTCTGCTATACTTTAACGTTTCTTCACTTTTCTAGACACTAGGCACCCTCGTGTAGGCACCCTTTTGCCTACAAATACAGTGAGTACCAGCAGGCTCCTCTGCCCTTCTAAGAAACATCCAGGCCTAGTAGCCTTTCCCAGTCAGTCAATGTATTCAGAGGGTAGGGCAACACACTGCACTCTTCCTTGGGAAAGCTAGATGTCCTCAGCGCTCCAACAGCTCCAGGGATTCTGTTCTCTCACGTCATACATGCCATGGAAGTCTGCCTCATTGCCCTCATTGGAGCTACACTAAAAAACGCAATCTGCTTCGCCTTCCTTCTAGAAACTCTTACCCAAGGACCCCATACCTACAGGATAAAGGAGGCTTGCATTCCTACTGGAACCAAATCAAAGTTTTTCCTGTTACACTGCAGGGCTTTAGAATAGAGTTAGGCCCGATAGCATACATAGAACGTTCCAAGGATGAAGGAGTTCGATACATGCAGAACACCCTGTGAAGAAAAGTTGATACAGCAAGGGACCAGGGTGTAGCTAGAGTCTCTTTTGACTTGTTATAAATCAGAAGGTGTTCGGCTGCATGTTCACTGGAAAAGAACACCTGATGGCACAAACCTTGCGTTTCCATTTTAAAAGCTCTATCCATGCTGCACTGAAGGTACCTAAATAACACTGTTTTTGACTGGCCTCTAGTCACTGCAGGCAGCCCTCTGGAAAGAAAAGGAGTTTTCTCTAAGAAAACACGGTGCTTCCATAGCATGGCTGGGAGCTCCTCCTGTCATGCTCTAGAGCTACAGGGAAACTTGACGTGAGTACTTGCCTCAAGCTAAGGCCTGAAAAGCCCTGCTGAAGCGAAAGCGCTTAGCAGTTTCCATTAGGTCGTATTCGCAGTTCTGCTCTACTTTAAAGTTTCTTCACTTTTCCTGACACTAGGCACCCTCGTGTAGGCACCCTTTTTCTTGCAAATACAGTGAGTACCAGCAGTCTCCTTTGCCCTTCCAGGACACATCCAGACATAAAAGCCTTTCCCAGTAACTCTACGTATTCAGAGTGTAGGGCAACTCGCTGCACCCTTCCTTAAGAAGCTAGGTGGACTCAGCTCTTCAACAGCTCCAGGGATTCTGTTCTCGCACGTCCTACATGCCATGGAAGTCTGCCTCATTGCCCTCATTGGACCTACACTAAAAAAAGCAATCTGCTTCGCCTTCCTTCTAGGAACTCTTACCCAAGGACACCATACCTACAGGTTAAAGAGGCTTGCATTCTACTGGAACCAAAGCAAATATTTTCCTGTTACACTGCAGGACTTTAGAATAGGGTTAGGCCCGAAAGCATACATAAAACGTTCCAAGGATGAGGGAGTTCGATACATGCAGAACACCCTGTGAAGAAAAGTTGATTCAGCAAGGGACCAGGGTGTAGCTAGGGTCTCTTTTGACTTGTTAGAAATCAGAAGGTGTTCGGCTGCATGTTCACTGGAAAAGAACACCTGAGAGCACAAACCTTGCTTTCCCAGTTGAAAAGCTCTATCCACGCTGCACTGAAGATACCTAAATAACACTGTTTTTGACTGGCCTCTAGTCACTGCAGGCAGCCCTCTGGAAAGAAAAGGAGTTTTCTCTAAGGAAACACGGTGCTTCCATAGCATGGGTGGGAGCTCCTCCTGTCATGCTCTAGAGCTACAGGGAAACCTGACGTGAGTACTTGCCTCAAGCTAAGGCCTGAAAAGCCCTGCTGAAGCAAAAGCGCTTAGCAGTTTCCATTAGGTCGTATTCGCAGTTCTGCTCTACTTTAACGTTTCTTCACTTTTCTAGACACTAGGCACCCTCGTGTAGGCACCCTTTTGCCTACAAATACAGTGAGTACCAGCAGGCTCCTCTGCCCTTCTAAGAAACATCCAGGCCTAGTAGCCTTTCCCAGTCAGTCAATGTATTCAGAGGGTAGGGCAACAAACTGCACTCTTCCTTGGGAAAGCTAGATGTCCTCAGCGCTCCAACAGCTCCAGGGATTCTGTTCTCTCACGTCATACATGCCATGGAAGTCTGCCTCATTGCCCTCATTGGAGCTACACTAAAAAACGCAATCTGCTTCGCCTTCCTTCTAGAAACTCTTACCCAAGGACCCCATACCTACAGGATAAAGGAGGCTTGCATTCCTACTGGAACCAAATCAAAGTTTTTCCTGTTACACTGCAGGACTTTAGAATAGGGTTAGGCCCGATAGCATATATAGAACGTTCCAAGGATGAGGGAGTTTGATACATGCAGAACACCCTGTGAAGAAAAGTTGATACAGCAAGGGACCAGGGTGTAGCTAGAGTCTCTTTTGACTTGTTAGAAATCAGAAGGTGTTCGGCTGCATGTTCACTGGAAAAGAACACCTGAGAGCACAAACCTTGCTTTCCCAGTTGAAAACCTCTATCCACGCTGCACTGAAGATACCTAAATAACACTGTTTTTGACTGGCCTCTAGTCACTGCAGGCAGCCCTCTGGAAAGAAAAGGAGTTTTCTCTAAGGAAATACGGTGCTTCCATAGCATGGGTGGGAGCTCCTCCTGTCATGCTCTAGAGCTACAGGGAAACTTGACGTGAGTACTTGCCTCAAGCTAAGGCCTGAAAAGCCCTGCTGAAGCGAAAGGGCTTAGCAGTTTCCATTGGGTCGTATTCGCAGTTCTGCTATACTTTAACGTTTCTTCACTTTTCTAGACACTAGGCACCCTCGTGTAGGCACCCTTTTGCCTACAAATACAGTGAGTACCAGCAGGCTCCTCTGCCCTTCTAAGAAACATCCAGGCCTAGTAGCCTTTCCCAGTCAGTCAATGTATTCAGAGGGTAGGGCAACAAACTGCACTCTTCCTTGGGAAAGCTAGATGTCCTCAGTGCTCCAACAGCTCCAGGGATTCTGTTCTCTCACGTCCTACATGCCATGGAAGTCTGCCTCATTGCCCTCATTGGAGCTACACTAAAAAACGCAATCTGCTTCGCCTTCCTTCTAGAAACTCTTACCCAAGGACCCCATACCTACAGGATAAAGGAGGCTTGCATTCCTACTGGCACCAAAGCAAAGTTTTTCCTGTTACACTGCAGGACTTTACAATAGGGTTAGGCCCGATAGCATACATAGAACGTTCCAAGGATGAAGGAGTTCGAAACATGCAGAACACCCTGTGAAGAAAAGTTGATACAGCAAGGGACCAGGGTGTAGCTAGAGTCTCTTTTGACTTGTTATAAATCAGAAGGTGTTCGGCTGCATGTTCACTGGAAAAGAACACCTGATGGCACAAACCTTGCCTTTCCATTTTAAAAGCTCTATCCATGCTGCACTGAAGATACCTAAATAACACTGTTTTTGACTGGCCTCTAGTCACTGCAGGCAGCGCTCTGGAAAGAAAAGGAGTTTTCTCTAAGAAATCACGGTGCTTCCATAGCATGGGTGGGAGCTCCTCCTGTCATGCTCTAGAGCTACAGGGAAACTTGACGTGAGTACTTGCCTCAAGCTTAGGCCTGAAAAGCCCTGCTGAAGCGAAAGCGCTTAGCAGTTTCCATTAGGTCGTATTCGCAGTTCTGCTCTACTTTAACGTTTCTTCACTTTTCCTGACACTAGGCACCCTCGTGTAGGCACCCTTTTTCTTGCAAATACAGTGAGTACCAGCAGTCTCCTTTGCCCTTCCAGGACACATCCAGACATAAAAGCCTTTCCCAGTAACTCTACGTATTCAGAGTGTAGGGCAACTCGCTGCACCCTTCCTTAAGAAGCTAGGTGGACTCAGCTCTTCAACAGCTCCAGGGATTCGGTTCTCGCACGTCCTACATGCCATGGAAGTCTGCCTCATTGCCCTCATTGGACCTACACTAAAAAAAGCAATGAGCTTCGCCTTCCTTCTAGGAACTCTTACCCAAGGACCCCATACCTACAGGTTAAAGAGGCTTGCATTCCTACTGGTACCAAAGCAAATGTTTTCCTGTTACACTGCAGGACTTTACAATAGGGTTAGGCCCGATAGCATACATAGAACGTTCCAAGGATGAGGGAGTTCGATACATGCAGAACACCCTGTGAAGAAAAGTTGATTCAGCAAGGGACCAGGGTGTAGCTAGAGTCTCTTTTGACTTGTTAGAAATCAGAAGGTGTTCGGCTGCATGTTCACTGGAAAAGAACACCTGAGAGCACAAACCTTGCGTTTCCATTTTAAAACCTCTATCCACGCTGCACTGAAGATACCTAAATAACACTGTTTTTGACTGGCCTCTAGTCACTGCAGGCAGCCATCTGGAAAGGAAAGGAGTTTTCTCTAAGGAAACACGGTGCTTCCATAACATGGGTGGGAGCTCCTCCTGTCATGCTCTAGAGCTACAGGGAAACTTGACGTGAGTACTTGCCTCAAGCTAAGGCCTGAAAAGCCCTGCTGAAGCAAAAGCGCTTAGCAGTTTCCATTAGGTCGTATTCGCAGTTCTGCTCTACTTTAACGTTTCTTCACTTTTCTAGACACTAGGCACCATCGTGTAGGCACCCTTTTGCCTACAAATACAGTGAGTACCAGCAGGCTCCTCTGCCCTTCTAAGAAACATCCAGGCCTAGTAGCCTTTCCCAGTCAGTCAATGTATTCAGAGGGTAGGGCAACACACTGCACTCTTCCTTGGGAAAGCTAGATGTCCTCAGCGCTCCAACAGCTCCAGGGATTCTGTTCTCTCACGTCATACATGCCATGGAAGTCTGCCTCATTGCCCTCATTGGAGCTACACTAAAAAACGCAATCTGCTTCGCCTTCCTTCTAGAAACTCTTACCCAAGGACCACATACCTACAGGATAAAGGAGGCTTGCATTCCTACTGGAACCAAATCAAAGTTTTTCCTGTTACACTGCAGGACTTTAGAATAGAGTTAGGCCCGATAGCATACATAGAACGTTCCAAGGATGAAGGAGTTCGATACATGCAGAACACCCTGTGAAGAAAAGTTGATACAGCAAGGGACCAGGGTGTAGCTAGAGTCTCTTTTGACTTGTTAGAAATCAGAAGGTGTTCGGCTGCATGTTCACTGGAAAAGAACACCTGATGGCACAAACCTTGCGTTTCCATTTTAAAAGCTCTATCCATGCTGCACTGAAGATACCTAAATAACACTGTTTTTGACTGGCCTCTAGTCACTGCAGGCAGCCCTCTGGAAAGAAAAGGAGTTTTCTCTAAGAAAACACGGTGCTTCCATAGCATGGCTGGGAGCTCCTCCTGTCATGCTCTAGAGCTACAGGGAAACTTGACGTGAGTACTTGCCTCAAGCTAAGTCCTGAAAAGCCCTGCTGAAGCGAAAGCGCTTAGCAGTTTCCATTAGGTCGTATTCGCAGTTCTGCTCTACTTTAAAGTTTCTTCACTTTTCCTGACACTAGGCACCCTCGTGTAGGCACCCTTTTTCTTGCAAATACAGTGAGTACCAGCAGTCTCCTTTGCCCTTCCAGGACACATCCAGACATAAAAGCCTTTCCCAGTAACTCTACGTATTCAGAGTGTAGGGCAACTCGCTGCACCCTTCCTTAAGAAGCTAGGTGGACTCAGCTCTTCAACAGCTCCAGGGATTCTGTTCTCGCACGTCCTACATGCCATGGAAGTCTGCCTCATTGCCCTCATTGGACCTACACTAAAAAAAGCAATCTGCTTCGCCTTCCTTCTAGGAACTCTTACCCAAGGACACCATACCTACAGGTTAAAGAGGCTTGCATTCTACTGGAACCAAAGCAAATATTTTCCTGTTACACTGCAGGACTTTAGAATAGGGTTAGGCCCGAAAGCATACATAAAACGTTCCAAGGATGAGGGAGTTCGATACATGCAGAACACCCTGTGAAGAAAAGTTAATTCAGCAAGGGACCAGGGTGTAGCTAGGGTCTCTTTTGACTTGTTAGAAATCAGAAGGTGTTCGGCTGCATGTTCACTGGAAAAGAACACCTGAGAGCACAAACCTTGCTTTCCCAGTTGAAAAGCTCTATCCACGCTGCACTGAAGATACCTAAATAACACTGTTTTTGACTGGCCTCTAGTCACTGCAGGCAGCCCTCTGGAAAGAAAAGGAGTTTTCTCTAAGGAAACACGGTGCTTCCATAGCATGGGTGGGAGCTCCTCCTGTCATGCTCTAGAGCTACAGGGAAACCTGACGTGAGTACTTGCCTCAAGCTAAGGCCTGAAAAGCCCTGCTGAAGCAAAAGCGCTTAGCAGTTTCCAGTAGGTCGTATTCGCAGTTCTGCTCTACTTTAACGTTTCTTCACTTTTCTAGACACTAGGCACGCTCGTGTAGGCACCCTTTTGCCTACAAATACAGTGAGTACCAGCAGGCTCCTCTGCCCTTCTAAGAAACATCCAGGCCTAGTAGCCTTTCCCAGTCAGTCAATGTATTCAGAGGGTAGGGCAACACACTGCACTCTTCCTTGGGAAAGCTAGATGTCCTCAGCGCTCCAACAGCTCCAGGGATTCTGTTCTCTCACGTCATACATGCCATGGAAGTCTGCCTCATTGCCCTCATTGGAGCTACACTAAAAAACGCAATCTGCTTTGCCTTCCTTCTAGAAACTCTTACCCAAGGACCCCATACCTACAGGATAAAGGAGGCTTGCATTCCTACTGGAACCAAATCAAAGTTTTTCCTGTTACACTGCAGGACTTTAGAATAGGGTTAGGCCCGATAGCATATATAGAACGTTCCAAGGATGAAGGAGTTCGATACATGCATAACACCCTGTGAAGAAAAGTTGATACAGCAAGGGACCAGGGTGTAGCTAGAGTCTCTTTTGACTTGTTAGAAATCAGAAGGTGTTCGGCTGCATGTTCACTGGAAAAGAACACCTGAGAGCACAAACCTTGCTTTCCCAGTTGAAAACCTCTATCCACGCTGCACTGAAGATACCTAAATAACACTGTTTTTGACTGGCCTCTAGTCACTGCAGGCAGCCCTCTGGAAAGAAAAGGAGTTTTCTCTAAGGAAATACGGTGCTTCCATAGCATGGGTGGGAGCTCCTCCTGTCATGCTCTAGAGCTACAGGGAAACTTGACGTGAGTACTTGCCTCAAGCTAAGGCCTGAAAAGCCCTGCTGAAGCGAAAGCGCTTAGCAGTTTCCATTGGGTCGTATTCGCAGTTCTGCTATACTTTAACGTTTCTTCACTTTTCTAGACACTAGGCACCCTCGTGTAGGCACCCTTTTGCCTACAAATACAGTGAGTACCAGCAGGCTCCTCTGCCCTTCTAAGAAACATCCAGGCCTAGTAGCCTTTCCCAGTCAGTCAATGTATTCAGAGGGTAGGGCAACACACTGCACTCTTCCTTGGGAAAGCTAGATGTCCTCAGCGCTCCAACAGCTCCAGGGATTCTGTTCTTTCACGTCCTACATGCCATGGAAGTCTGCCTCATTGCCCTCATTGGAGCTACACTAAAAAACGCAATCTGCTTCGCCTTCCTTCTAGAAACTCTTACCCAAGGACCCCATACCTACAGGATAAAGGAGGCTTGCATTCCTACTGGCACCAAAGCAAAGTTTTTCCTGTTACACTGCAGGACTTTACAATAGGGTTAGGCCCGATAGCATACATAGAACGTTCCAAGGATGAAGGAGTTCGAAACATGCAGAACACCCTGTGAAGAAAAGTTGATACAGCAAGGGACCAGGGTGTAGCTAGAGTCTCTTTTGACTTGTTATAAATCAGAAGGTGTTCGGCTGCATGTTCACTGGAAAAGAACACCTGATGGCACAAACCATGCGTTTCCATTTTAAAAGCTCTATCCATGCTGCACTGAAGATACCTAAATAACACTGTTTTTGACTGGCCTCTAGTCACTGCAGGCAGCCCTCTGGAAAGAAAAGGAGTTTTCTCTAAGAAAACACGGTGCTTCCATAGCATGGGTGGCAGCTCCTCCTGTCATGCTCTAGAGCTACAGGGAAACTTGACGTGAGTACTTGCCTCAAGCTAAGGCCTGAAAAGCCCTGCTGAAGCGAAAGCGTGTAGCAGTTTCCATTAGGTCGTATTCGCAGTTCTGCTCTACTTTAACGTTTCTTCACTTTTCCTGACACTAGGCACCCTCGTGTAGGCACCCTTTTTCTTGCAAATACAGTGAGTACCAGCAGTCTCCTTTGCCCTTCCAGGACACATCCAGACATAAAAGCCTTTCCCAGTAACTCTACGTATTCAGAGTGTAGGGCAACTCGCTGCACCCTTCCTTAAGAAGCTAGGTGGACTCAGCTCTTCAACAGCTCCAGGGATTCTGTTCTCGCACGTCCTACATGCCATGGAAGTCTGCCTCATTGCCCTCATTGGACCTACACTAAAAAAAGCAATCTGCTTCGCCTTCCTTCTAGGAACTCTTACCCAAGGACACCATACCTACAGGTTAAAGAGGCTTGCATTCTACTGGAACCAAAGCAAATATTTTCATGTTACACTGCAGGACTTTAGAATAGGGTTAGGCCAGATAGCATACATAAAACGTTCCAAGGATGAGGGAGTTCGATACATGCAGAACACCCTGTGAAGAAAAGTTGATTCAGCAAGGCACAAGGGTGTAGCTAGGGTCTCTTTTGACTTGTTAGAAATCAGAAGGTGTTCGGCTGCATGTTCACTGGAAAAGAACACCTGAGAGCACAAACCTTGCTTTCCCAGTTGAAAAGCTCTATCCACGCTGCACTGAAGATACCTAAATAACACTGTTTTTGACTGGCCTCTAGTCACTGCAGGCAGCCCTCTGGAAAGAAAAGGAGTTTTCTCTAAGGAAACATGGTGCTTCCATAGCATGGGTGGGAGCTCCTCCTGTCATGCTCTAGAGCTACAGGGAAACTTGACGTGAGTACTTGCCTCAAGCTAAGGCCTGAAAAGCCCTGCTGAAGCAAAAGCGCTTAGCAGATTCCATTAGGTCGTATTCGCAGTTCTGCTCTACTTTAACGTTTCTTCACTTTTCTAGACACTAGGCACCCTCGTGTAGGCACCCTTTTGCCTACAAATACAGTGAGTACCAGCAGGCTCCTCTGCCCTTCTAAGAAACATCCAGGCCTAGTAGCCTTTCCCAGTCAGTCAATGTATTCAGAGGGTAGGGCAACACACTGCACTCTTCCTTGGGAAAGCTAGATGTCCTCAGCGCTCCAACAGCTCCAGGGATTCTGTTCTCTCACGTCCTACATGCCATGGAAGTCTGCCTCATTGCCCTCATTGGACCTACACTAAAAAAAGCAATCTGCTTCGCCTTCCTTCTAGGAACTCTTACCCAAGGACACCATACCTACAGGTTAAAGAAGCTTGCATTCTACTGGAACCAAAGCAAATATTTTCCTGTTACACTGCAGGACTTTAGAATAGGGTTAGGCCCGAAAGCATACATAAAACGTTCCAAGGATGAGGGAGTTCGATACATGCAGAACACCCTGTGAAGAAAAGTTGATTCAGCAAGGGACCAGGGTGTAGCTAGGGTCTCTTTTGACTTGTTAGAAATCAGAAGGTGTTCGGCTGCATGTTCACTGGAAAAGAACACCTGAGAGCACAAACCTTGCTTTCCCAGTTGAAAAGCTCTATCCACGCTGCACTGAAGATACCTAAATAACACTATTTTTGACTGGCCTCTAGTCACTGCAGGCAGCCCTTTTGAAAGAAAAGGAGTTTTCTCTAAGGAAATACGGTGCTTCCATAGCATGGGTGGGAGCTCCTCCTGTCATGCTCTAGAGCTACAGGGAAACTTGACGTGAGTACTTGCCTCAAGCTAAGGCCTGAAAAGCCCTGCTGAAGCGAAAGCGCTTAGCAGTTTCCATTGGGTCGTATTCGCAGTTCTGCTATACTTTAACGTTTCTTCACTTTTCTAGACACTAGGCACCCTCGTGTAGGCACCCTTTTGCCTACAAATACAGTGAGTACCAGCAGGCTCCTCTGCCCTTCTAAGAAACATCCAGGCCTAGTAGCCTTTCCCAGTCAGTCAATGTATTCAGAGGGTAGGGCAACACACTGCACTCTTCCTTGGGAAAGCTAGATGTCCTCAGCGCTCCAACAGCTCCAGGGATTCTGTTCTCTCACGTCCTACATGCCATGGAAGTCTGCCTCATTGCCCTCATTGGAGCTACACTAAAAAACGCAATCTGCTTCGCCTTCCTTCTAGAAACTCTTACCCAAGGACCCCATACCTACAGGATAAAGGAGGCTTGCATTCCTACTGTCACCAAAGCAAAGTTTTTCCTGTTACACTGCAGGACTTTACAATAGGGTTAGGCCCGATAGCATACATAGAACGTTCCAAGGATGAAGGAGTTCGAAACATGCAGAACACCCTGTGAAGAAAAGTTGATACAGCAAGGGACCAGGGTGTAGCTAGAGTCTCTTTTGACTTGTTATAAATCAGAAGGTGTTCGGCTGCATGTTCACTGGAAAAGAACACCTGATGGCACAAACCTTGCCTTTCCATTTTAAAAGCTCTATCCATGCTGCACTGAAGATACCTAAATAACACTGTTTTTGACTGGCCTCTAGTCACTGCAGGCAGCGCTCTGGAAAGAAAAGGAGTTTTCTCTAAGAAAACACGGTGCTTCCATAGCATGGGTGGGAGCTCCTCCTGTCATGCTCTAGAGCTACAGGGAAACTTGACGTGAGTACTTGCCTCAAGCTAAGTCCTGAAAAGCCCTGCTGAAGCGAAAGCGCTTAGCAGTTTCCATTAGGTCGTATTCGCAGTTCTGCTCTACTTTAAAGTTTCTTCACTTTTCCTGACACTAGGCACCCTCGTGTAGGCACCCTTTTTCTTGCAAATACAGTGAGTACCAGCAGTCTCCTTTGCCCTTCCAGGACACATCCAGACATAAAAGCCTTTCCCAGTAACTCTACGTATTCAGAGTGTAGGGCAACTCGCTGCACCCTTCCTTAAGAAGCTAGGTGGACTCAGCTCTTCAACAGCTCCAGGGATTCTGTTCTCGCACGTCCTACATGCCATGGAAGTCTGCCTCATTGCCCTCATTGGACCTACACTAAAAAAAGCAATCTGCTTCGCCTTCCTTCTAGGAACTCTTACCCAAGGACACCATACCTACAGGTTAAAGAGGCTTGCATTCTACTGGAACCAAAGCAAATATTTTCCTGTTACACTGCAGGACTTTAGAATAGGGTTAGGCCCGAAAGCATACATAAAACGTTCCAAGGATGAGGGAGTTCGATACATGCAGAACACCCTGTGAAGAAAAGTTAATTCAGCAAGGGACCAGGGTGTAGCTAGGGTCTCTTTTGACTTGTTAGAAATCAGAAGGTGTTCGGCTGCATGTTCACTGCAAAAGAACACCTGAGAGCACAAACCTTGCTTTCCCAGTTGAAAAGCTCTATCCACGCTGCACTGAAGATACCTAAATAACACTGTTTTTGACTGGCCTCTAGTCACTGCAGGCAGCCCTCTGGAAAGAAAAGGAGTTTTCTCTAAGGAAACACGGTGCTTCCATAGCATGGGTGGGAGCTCCTCCTGTCATGCTCTAGAGCTACAGGGAAACCTGACGTGAGTACTTGCCTCAAGCTAAGGCCTGAAAAGCCCTGCTGAAGCAAAAGCGCTTAGCAGTTTCCAGTAGGTCGTATTCGCAGTTCTGCTCTACTTTAACGTTTCTTCACTTTTCTAGACACTAGGCACGCTCGTGTAGGCACCCTTTTGCCTACAAATACAGTGAGTACCAGCAGGCTCCTCTGCCCTTCTAAGAAACATCCAGGCCTAGTAGCCTTTCCCAGTCAGTCAATGTATTCAGAGGGTAGGGCAACACACTGCACTCTTCCTTGGGAAAGCTAGATGTCCTCAGCGCTCCAACAGCTCCAGGGATTCTGTTCTCTCACGTCATACATGCCATGGAAGTCTGCCTCATTGCCCTCATTGGAGCTACACTAAAAAACGCAATCTGCTTTGCCTTCCTTCTAGAAACTCTTACCCAAGGACCCCATACCTACAGGACAAAGGAGGCTTGCATTCCTACTGGAACCAAATCAAAGTTTTTCCTGTTACACTGCAGGACTTTAGAATAGGGTTAGGCCCGATAGCATATATAGAACGTTCCAAGGATGAAGGAGTTCGATACATGCATAACACCCTGTGAAGAAAAGTTGATACAGCAAGGGACCAGGGTGTAGCTAGAGTCTCTTTTGACTTGTTAGAAATCAGAAGGTGTTCGGCTGCATGTTCACTGGAAAAGAACACCTGAGAGCACAAACCTTGCTTTCCCAGTTGAAAACCTCTATCCACGCTGCACTGAAGATACCTAAATAACACTGTTTTTGACTGGCCTCTAGTCACTGCAGGCAGCCCTCTGGAAAGAAAAGGAGTTTTCTCTAAGGAAATACGGTGCTTCCATAGCATGGGTGGGAGCTCCTCCTGTCATGCTCTAGAGCTACAGGGAAACTTGACGTGAGTACTTGCCTCAAGCTAAGGCCTGAAAAGCCCTGCTGAAGCGAAAGCGCTTAGCAGTTTCCATTGGGTCGTATTCGCAGTTCTGCTATACTTTAACGTTTCTTCACTTTTCTAGACACTAGGCACCCTCGTGTAGGCACCCTTTTGCCTACAAATACAGTGAGTACCAGCAGGCTCCTCTGCCCTTCTAAGAAACATCCAGGCCTAGTAGCCTTTCCCAGTCAGTCAATGTATTCAGAGGGTAGGGCAACACACTGCACTCTTCCTTGGGAAAGCTAGATGTCCTCAGCGCTCCAACAGCTCCAGGGATTCTGTTCTTTCACGTCCTACATGCCATGGAAGTCTGCCTCATTGCCCTCATTGGAGCTACACTAAAAAACGCAATCTGCTTCGCCTTCCTTCTAGAAACTCTTACCCAAGGACCCCATACCTACAGGATAAAGGAGGCTTGCATTCCTACTGGCACCAAAGCAAAGTTTTTCCTGTTACACTGCAGGACTTTACAATAGGGTTAGGCCCGATAGCATACATAGAACGTTCCAAGGATGAAGGAGTTCGGAACATGCAGAACACCCTGTGAAGAAAAGTTGATACAGCAAGGGACCAGGGTGTAGCTAGAGTCTCTTTTGACTTGTTATAAATCAGAAGGTGTTCGGCTGCATGTTCACTGGAAAAGAACACCTGATGGCACAAACCATGCGTTTCCATTTTAAAAGCTCTATCCATGCTGCACTGAAGATACCTAAATAACACTGTTTTTGACTGGCCTCTAGTCACTGCAGGCAGCCCTCTGGAAAGAAAAGGAGTTTTCTCTAAGAAAACACGGTGCTTCCATAGCATGGGTGGCAGCTCCTCCTGTCATGCTCTAGAGCTACAGGGAAACTTGACGTGAGTACTTGCCTCAAGCTAAGGCCTGAAAAGCCCTGCTGAAGCGAAAGCGTGTAGCAGTTTCCATTAGGTCGTATTCGCAGTTCTGCTCTACTTTAACGTTTCTTCACTTTTCCTGACACTAGGCACCCTCGTGTAGGCACCCTTTTTCTTGCAAATACAGTGAGTACCAGCAGTCTCCTTTGCCCTTCCAGGACACATCCAGACATAAAAGCCTTTCCCAGTAACTCTACGTATTCAGAGTGTAGGGCAACTCGCTGCACCCTTCCTTAAGAAGCTAGGTGGACTCAGCTCTTCAACAGCTCCAGGGATTCTGTTCTCGCACGTCCTACATGCCATGGAAGTCTGCCTCATTGCCCTCATTGGACCTACACTAAAAAAAGCAATCTGCTTCGCCTTCCTTCTAGGAACTCTTACCCAAGGACACCATACCTACAGGTTAAAGAGGCTTGCATTCTACTGGAACCAAAGCAAATATTTTCATGTTACACTGCAGGACTTTAGAATAGGGTTAGGCCAGATAGCATACATAAAACGTTCCAAGGATGAGGGAGTTCGATACATGCAGAACACCCTGTGAAGAAAAGTTGATTCAGCAAGGCACAAGGGTGTAGCTAGGGTCTCTTTTGACTTGTTAGAAATCAGAAGGTGTTCGGCTGCATGTTCACTGGAAAAGAACACCTGAGAGCACAAACCTTGCTTTCCCAGTTGAAAAGCTCTATCCACGCTGCACTGAAGATACCTAAATAACACTGTTTTTGACTGGCCTCTAGTCACTGCAGGCAGCCCTCTGGAAAGAAAAGGAGTTTTCTCTAAGGAAACATGGTGCTTCCATAGCATGGGTGGGAGCTCCTCCTGTCATGCTCTAGAGCTACAGGGAAACTTGACGTGAGTACTTGCCTCAAGCTAAGGCCTGAAAAGCCCTGCTGAAGCAAAAGCGCTTAGCAGATTCCATTAGGTCGTATTCGCAGTTCTGCTCTACTTTAACGTTTCTTCACTTTTCTAGACACTAGGCACCCTCGTGTAGGCACCCTTTTGCCTACAAATACAGTGAGTACCAGCAGGCTCCTCTGCCCTTCTAAGAAACATCCAGGCCTAGTAGCCTTTCCCAGTCAGTCAATGTATTCAGAGGGTAGGGCAACACACTGCACTCTTCCTTGGGAAAGCTAGATGTCCTCAGCGCTCCAACAGCTCCAGGGATTCTGTTCTCTCACGTCCTACATGCCATGGAAGTCTGCCTCATTGCCCTCATTGGACCTACACTAAAAAAAGCAATCTGCTTCGCCTTCCTTCTAGGAACTCTTACCCAAGGACACCATACCTACAGGTTAAAGAAGCTTGCATTCTACTGGAACCAAAGCAAATATTTTCCTGTTACACTGCAGGACTTTAGAATAGGGTTAGGCCCGAAAGCATACATAAAACGTTCCAAGGATGAGGGAGTTCGATACATGCAGAACACCCTGTGAAGAAAAGTTGATTCAGCAAGGGACCAGGGTGTAGCTAGGGTCTCTTTTGACTTGTTAGAAATCAGAAGGTGTTCGGCTGCATGTTCACTGGAAAAGAACACCTGAGAGCACAAACCTTGCTTTCCCAGTTGAAAAGCTCTATCCACGCTGCACTGAAGATACCTAAATAACACTATTTTTGACTGGCCTCTAGTCACTGCAGGCAGCCCTTTTGAAAGAAAAGGAGTTTTCTCTAAGGAAATACGGTGCTTCCATAGCATGGGTGGGAGCTCCTCCTGTCATGCTCTAGAGCTACAGGGAAACTTGACGTGAGTACTTGCCTCAAGCTAAGGCCTGAAAAGCCCTGCTGAAGCGAAAGCGCTTAGCAGTTTCCATTGGGTCGTATTCGCAGTTCTGCTATACTTTAACGTTTCTTCACTTTTCTAGACACTAGGCACCCTCGTGTAGGCACCCTTTTGCCTACAAATACAGTGAGTACCAGCAGGCTCCTCTGCCCTTCTAAGAAACATCCAGGCC
Source organism: Eschrichtius robustus (assembly GCF_028021215.1). NCBI lineage: Eukaryota > Metazoa > Chordata > Mammalia > Artiodactyla > Eschrichtiidae > Eschrichtius > Eschrichtius robustus. Next base: position 38,042,155 of record NC_090844.1, on the reverse strand, counting down.
TAGTAGCCTTTCCCAGTCAGTCAATGTATTCAGAGGGTAGGGCAACACACTGCACTCTTCCTTGGGAAAGCTAGATGTCCTCAGCGCTCCAACAGCTCCAGGGATTCTGTTCTCTCACGTCCTACATGCCATGGAAGTCTGCCTCATTGCCCTCATTGGAGCTACACTAAAAAACGCAATCTGCTTCGCCTTCCTTCTAGAAACTCTTACCCAAGGACCCCATACCTACAGGATAAAGGAGGCTTGCATTCCTACTGGCACCAAAGCAAAGTTTTTCCTGTTACACTGCAGGACTTTACAATAGGGTTAGGCCCGATAGCATACATAGAACGTTCCAAGGATGAAGGAGTTCGAAACATGCAGAACACCCTGTGAAGAAAAGTTGATACAGCAAGGGACCAGGGTGTAGCTAGAGTCTCTTTTGACTTGTTATAAATCAGAAGGTGTTCGGCTGCATGTTCACTGGAAAAGAACACCTGATGGCACAAACCTTGCCTTTCCATTTTAAAAGCTCTATCCATGCTGCACTGAAGATACCTAAATAACACTGTTTTTGACTGGCCTCTAGTCACTGCAGGCAGCGCTCTGGAAAGAAAAGGAGTTTTCTCTAAGAAAACACGGTGCTTCCATAGCATGGGTGGGAGCTCCTCCTGTCATGCTCTAGAGCTACAGGGAAACTTGACGTGAGTACTTGCCTCAAGCTAAGGCCTGAAAAGCCCTGCTGAAGCGAAAGCGCTTAGCAGTTTCCATTAGGTCGTATTCGCAGTTCTGCTCTACTTTAACGTTTCTTCACTTTTCCTGACACTAGGCACCCTCGTGTAGGCACCCTTTTTCTTGCAAATACAGTGAGTACCAGCAGTCTCCTTTGCCCTTCCAGGACACATCCAGACATAAAAGCCTTTCCCAGTAACTCTACGTATTCAGAGTGTAGGGCAACTCGCTGCACCCTTCCTTAAGAATCTAGGTGGACTCAGCTCTTCAACAGCTCCAGGGATTCGGTTCTCGCACGTCCTACATGCCATGGAAGTCTGCCTCATTGCCCTCATTGGACCTACACTAAAAAAAGCAATGAGCTTCGCCTTCCTTCTAGGATCTCTTACCCAAGGACCCCATACCTACAGGTTAAAGAGGCTTGCATTCCTACTGGTACCAAAGCAAATGTTTTCCTGTTACACTGCAGGACTTTACAATAGGGTTAGGCCCGATAGCATACATAGAACGTTCCAAGGATGAGGGAGTTCGATACATGCAGAACACCCTGTGAAGAAAAGTTGATTCAGCAAGGGACGAGGGTGTAGCTAGGGTCTCTTTTGACTTGTTAGAAATCAGAAGGTGTTCGGCTGCATGTTCACTGGAAAAGAACACCTGAGAGCACAAACCTTGCGTTTCCATTTTAAAACCTCTATCCACGCTGCACTGAAGATACCTAAATAACACTGTTTTTGACTGGCCTCTAGTCACTGCAGGCAGCCCTCTGGAAAGAAAAGGAGTTTTCTCTAAGGAAACACGGTGCTTCCATAACATGGCTGGGAGCTCCTCCTGTCATGCTCTAGAGCTACAGGGAAACTTGACGTGAGTACTTGCCTCAAGCAAAGGCCTGAAAAGCCCTGCTGAAGCAAAAGCGCTTAGCAGTTTCCATTAGGTCGTATTCGCAGTTCTGCTCTACTTTAACGTTTCTTCACTTTTCTAGACACTAGGCACCCTCGTGTAGGCACCCTTTTGCCTACAAATACAGTGAGTACCAGCAGGCTCCTCTGCCCTTCTAAGAAACATCCAGGCCTAGTAGCCTTTCCCAGTCAGTCAATGTATTCAGAGGGTAGGGCAACACACTGCACTCTTCCTTGGGAAAGCTAGATGTCCTCAGCGCTCCAACAGCTCCAGGGATTCTGTTCTCTCACGTCATACATGCCATGGAAGTCTGCCTCATTGCCCTCATTGGAGCTACACTAAAAAACGCAATCTGCTTCGCCTTCCTTCTAGAAACTCTTACCCAAGGACCCCATACCTACAGGATAAAGGAGGCTTGCATTCCTACTGGAACCAAATCAAAGTTTTTCCTGTTACACTGCAGGACTTTAGAATAGAGTTAGGCCCGATAGCATTCATAGAACGTTCCAAGGATGAAGGAGTTCGATACATGCAGAACACCTTGTGAAGAAAAGTTGATACAGCAAGGGACCAGGGTGTAGCTAGAGTCTCTTTTGACTTGTTAGAAATCAGAAGGTGTTCGGCTGCATGTTCACTGGAAAAGAACACCTGATGGCACAAACCTTGCGTTTCCATTTTAAAAGCTCTATCCATGCTGCACTGAAGATACGTAAATAACACTGTTTTTGACTGGCCTCTAGTCACTGCAGGCAGCCCTCTGGAAAGAAAAGGAGTTTTCTCTAAGAAAACACGGTGCTTCCATAGCATGGCTGGGAGCTCCTCCTGTCATGCTCTAGAGCTACAGGGAAACTTGACGTGAGTACTTGCCTCAAGCTAAGTCCTGAAAAGCCCTGCTGAAACGAAAGCGCTTAGCAGTTTCCATTAGGTCGTATTCGCAGTTCTGCTCTACTTTAAAGTTTCTTCACTTTTCCTGACACTAGGCACCCTCGTGTAGGCACCCTTTTTCTTGCAAATACAGTGAGTACCAGCAGTCTCCTTTGCCCTTCCAGGACACATCCAGACATAAAAGCCTTTCCCAGTAACTCTACGTATTCAGAGTGTAGGGCAACTCGCTGCACCCTTCCTTAAGAAGCTAGGTGGACTCAGCTCTTCAACAGCTCCAGGGATTCTGTTCTCGCACGTCCTACATGCCATGGAAGTCTGCCTCATTGCCCTCATTGGACCTACACTAAAAAAAGCAATCTGCTTCGCCTTCCTTCTAGGAACTCTTACCCAAGGACACCATACCTACAGGTTAAAGAGGCTTGCATTCTACTGGAACCAAAGCAAATATTTTCCTGTTACACTGCAGGACTTTAGAATAGGGTTAGGCCCGAAAGCATACATAAAACGTTCCAAGGATGAGGGAGTTCGATACATGCAGAACACCCTGTGAAGAAAAGTTGATTCAGCAAGGGACCAGGGTGTAGCTAGGGTCTCTTTTGACTTGTTAGAAATCAGAAGGTGTTCGGCTGCATGTTCACTGGAAAAGAACACCTGAGAGCACCAACCTTGCTTTCCCAGTTGAAAAGCTCTATCCACGCTGCACTGAAGATACCTAAATAACACTGTTTTTGACTGGCCTCTAGTCACTGCAGGCAGCCCGCTGGAAAGAAAAGGAGTTTTCTCTAAGGAAACACGGTGCTTCCATAGCATGGGTGGGAGCTCCTCCTGTCATGCTCTAGAGCTACAGGGAAACCTGACGTGAGTACTTGCCTCAAGCTAAGGCCTGAAAAGCCCTGCTGAAGCAAAAGCGCTTAGCAGTTTCCATTAGGTCGTATTCGCAGTTCTGCTCTACTTTAACGTTTCTTCACTTTTCTAGACACTAGGCACCCTCGTGTAGGCACCCTTTTGCCTACAAATACAGTGAGTACCAGCAGGCTCCTCTGCCCTTCTAAGAAACATCCAGGCCTAGTAGCCTTTCCCAGTCAGTCAATGTATTCAGAGGGTAGGGCAACACACTGCACTCTTCCTTGGGAAAGCTAGATGTCCTCAGCGCTCCAACAGCTCCAGGGATTCTGTTCTCTCACGTCATACATGCCATGGAAGTCTGCCTCATTGCCCTCATTGGAGCTACACTAAAAAACGCAATCTGCTTCGCCTTCCTTCTAGAAACTCTTACCCAAGGACCCCATACCTACAGGATAAAGGAGGCTTGCATTCCTACTGGAACCAAATCAAAGTTTTTCCTGTTACACTGCAGGACTTTAGAATAGGGTTAGGCCCGATAGCATATATAGAACGTTCCAAGGATGAAGGAGTTCGATACATGCAGAACACCCTGTGAAGAAAAGTTGATACAGCAAGGGACCAGGGTGTAGCTAGAGTCTCTTTTGACTTGTTAGAAATCAGAAGGTGTTCGGCTGCATGTTCACTGGAAAAGAACACCTGAGAGCACAAACCTTGCTTTCCCAGTTGAAAACCTCTATCCACGCTGCACTGAAGATACCTAAATAACACTGTTTTTGACTGGCCTCTAGTCACTGCAGGCAGCCCTCTGGAAAGAAAAGGAGTTTTCTCTAAGGAAATACGGTGCTTCCATAGCATGGGTGGGAGCTCCTCCTGTCATGCTCTAGAGATACAGGGAAACTTGACGTGAGTACTTGCCTCAAGCTAAGGCCTGAAAAGCCCTGCTGAAGCGAAAGCGCTTAGCAGTTTCCATTGGGTCGTATTCGCAGTTCTGCTATACTTTAACGTTTCTTCACTTTTCTAGACACTAGGCACCCTCGTGTAGGCACCCTTTTGCCTACAAATACAGTGAGTACCAGCAGGCTCCTCTGCCCTTCTAAGAAACATCCAGGCCTAGTAGCCTTTCCCAGTCAGTCAATGTATTCAGAGGGTAGGGCAACACACTGCACTCTTCCTTGGGAAAGCTAGATGTCCTCAGCGCTCCAACAGCTCCAGGGATTCTGTTCTCTCACGTCATACATGCCATGGAAGTCTGCCTCATTGCCCTCATTGGAGCTACACTAAAAAACGCAATCTGCTTCGCCTTCCTTCTAGAAACTCTTACCCAAGGACCCCATACCTACAGGATAAAGGAGGCTTGCATTCCTACTGGAACCAAATCAAAGTTTTTCCTGTTACACTGCAGGACTTTAGAATAGAGTTAGGCCCGATAGCATACATAGAACGTTCCAAGGACGAAGGAGTTCGATACATGCAGAACACCCTGTGAAGAAAAGTTGATACAGCAAGGGACCAGGGTGTAGCTAGAGTCTCTTTTGACTTGTTATAAATCAGAAGGTGTTCGGCTGCATGTTCACTGGAAAAGAACACCTGATGGCACAAACCTTGCCTTTCCATTTTAAAAGCTCTATCCATGCTGCACTGAAGATACCTAAATAACACTGTTTTTGACTGGCCTCTAGTCACTGCAGGCAGCGCTCTGGAAAGAAAAGGAGTTTTCTCTAAGAAAACACGGTGCTTCCATAGCATGGGTGGGAGCTCCTCCTGTCATGCTCTAGAGCTACAGGGAAACTTGACGTGAGTACTTGCCTCAAGCTAAGGCCTGAAAAGCCCTGCTGAAGCGAAAGCGCTTAGCAGTTTCCATTAGGTCGTATTCGCAGTTCTGCTCTACTTTAACGTTTCTTCACTTTTCCTGACACTAGGCACCCTCGTTTAGGCACCCTTTTTCTTGCAAATACAGTGAGTACCAGCAGTCTCCTTTGCCCTTCCAGGACACATCCAGACATAAAAGCCTTTCCCAGTAACTCTACGTATTCAGAGTGTAGGGCAACTCGCTGCACCCTTCCTTAAGAAGCTAGGTGGACTCAGCTCTTCAACAGCTCCAGGGATTCGGTTCTCGCACGTCCTACATGCCATGGAAGTCTGCCTCATTGCCCTCATTGGACCTACACTAAAAAAAGCAATGAGCTTCGCCTTCCTTCTAGGAACTCTTACCCAAGGACCCCATACCTACAGGTTAAAGAGGCTTGCATTCCTACTGGTACCAAAGCAAATGTTTTCCTGTTACACTGCAGGACTTTACAATAGGGTTAGGCCTGATAGCATACATAGAACGTTCCAAGGATGAGGGAGTTCGATACATGCAGAACACCCTGTGAAGAAAAGTTGATTCAGCAAGGGACCAGGGTGTAGCTAGAGTCTCTTTTGACTTGTTAGAAATCAGAAGGTGTTCGGCTGCATGTTCACTGGAAAAGAACACCTGAGAGCACAAACCTTGCGTTTCCATTTTAAAACCTCTATCCACGCTGCACTGAAGATACCTAAATAACACTGTTTTTGACTGGCCTCTAGTCACTGCAGGCAGCCCTCTGGAAAGAAAAGGAGTTTTCTCTAAGGAAACACGGTGCTTCCATAACATGGGTGGGAGCTCCTCCTGTCATGCTCTAGAGCTACAGGGAAACTTGACGTGAGTACTTGCCTCAAGCTAAGGCCTGAAAAGCCCTGCTGAAGCAAAAGCGCTTAGCAGTTTCCATTAGGTCGTATTCGCAGTTCTGCTATACTTTATCGTTTCTTCACTTTTCTAGACACTAGGCACCCTCGTGTAGGCACCCTTTTGCCTACAAATACAGTGAGTACCAGCAGGCTCCTCTGCCCTTCTAAGAAACATCCAGGCCTAGTAGCCTTTCCCATTCAGTCAATGTATTCAGAGGGTAGGGCAACACACTGCACTCTTCCTTGGGAAAGCTAGATGTCCTCAGCGCTCCAACAGCTCCAGGGATTCTGTTCTCTCACGTCATACATGCCATGGAAGTCTGCCTCATTGCCCTCATTGGAGCTACACTAAAAAACGCAATCTGCTTCGCCTTCCTTCTAGAAACTCTTACCCAAGGACCCCATACCTACAGGATAAAGGAGGCTTGCATTCCTACTGGAACCAAATCAAAGTTTTTCCTGTTACACTGCAGGACTTTAGAATAGAGTTAGGCCCGATAGCATACATAGAACGTTCCAAGGACGAAGGAGTTCGATACATGCAGAACACACTGTGAAGAAAAGTTGATACAGCAAGGGACCAGGGTGTACCTAGAGTCTCTTTTGACTTGTTAGAAATCAGAAGGTGTTCGGCTGCATGTTCACTGGAAAAGAACACCTGATGGCACAAACCTTGCGTTTCCATTTTAAAAGCTCTATCCATGCTGCACTGAAGATACCTAAATAACACTGTTTTTGACTGGCCTCTAGTCACTGCAGGCAGCCCTCTGGAAAGAAAAGGAGTTTTCTCTAAGAAAACACGGTGCTTCCATAGCATGGGTGGCAGCTCCTCCTGTCATGCTCTAGAGCTACAGGGAAACTTGACGTGAGTACTTGCCTCAAGCTAAGGCCTGAAAAGCCCTGCTGAAGCGAAAGCGTGTAGCAGTTTCCATTAGGTCGTATTCGCAGTTCTGCTCTACTTTAACGTTTCTTCACTTTTCCTGACACTAGGCACCCTCGTGTAGGCACCCTTTTTCTTGCAAATACAGTGAGTACCAGCAGTCTCCTTTGCCCTTCCAGGACACATCCAGACATAAAAGCCTTTCCCAGTAACTCTACGTATTCAGAGTGTAGGGCAACTCGCTGCACCCTTCCTTAAGAAGCTAGGTGGACTCAGCTCTTCAACAGCTCCAGGGATTCTGTTCTCGCACGTCCTACATGCCATGGAAGTCTGCCTCATTGCCCTCATTGGACCTACACTAAAAAAAGCAATCTGCTTCGCCTTCCTTCTAGGAACTCTTACCCAAGGACACCATACCTACAGGTTAAAGAGGCTTGCATTCTACTGGAACCAAAGCAAATATTTTCATGTTACACTGCAGGAGTTTAGAATAGGGTTAGGCCCGATAGCATACATAAAACGTTCCAAGGATGAGGGAGTTCGATACATGCAGAACACCCTGTGAAGAAAAGTTGATTCAGCAAGGCACAAGGGTGTAGCTAGGGTCTCTTTTGACTTGTTAGAAATCAGAAGGTGTTCGGCTGCATGTTCACTGGAAAAGAACACCTGAGAGCACAAACCTTGCTTTCCCAGTTGAAAAGCTCTATCCACGCTGCACTGAAGATACCTAAATAACACTGTTTTTGACTGGCCTCTAGTCACTGCAGGCAGCCCTCTGGAAAGAAAAGGAGTTTTCTCTAAGGAAACACGGTGCTTCCATAGCATGGGTGGGAGCTCCTCCTGTCATGCTCTAGAGCTACAGGGAAACCTGACGTGAGTACTTGCCTCAAGCTAAGGCCTGAAAAGCCCTGCTGAAGCAAAAGCGCTTAGCAGTTTCCATTAGGTCGTATTCGCAGTTCTGCTCTACTTTAACGTTTCTTCACTTTTCTAGACACTAGGCACCCTCGTGTAGGCACCCTTTTGCCTACAAATACAGTGAGTACCAGCAGGCTCCTCTGCCCTTCTAAGAAACATCCAGGCCTAGTAGCCTTTCCCAGTCAGTCAATGTATTCAGAGGGTAGGGCAACACACTGCACTCTTCCTTGGGAAAGCTAGATGTCCTCAGCGCTCCAACAGCTCCAGGGATTCTGTTCTCTCACGTCATACATGCCATGGAAGTCAGCCTCATTGCCCTCATTGGAGCTACACTAAAAAACGCAATCTGCTTCGCCTTCCTTCTAGAAACTCTTACCCAAGGACCCCATACCTACAGGATAAAGGAGGCTTGCATTCCTACTGGAACCAAATCAAAGTTTTTCCTGTTACACTGCAGGACTTTAGAATAGGGTTAGGCCCGATAGCATATATAGAACGTTCCAAGGATGAAGGAGTTCGATACATGCAGAACACCCTGTGAAGAAAAGTTGATACAGCAAGGGACCAGGGTGTAGCTAGAGTCTCTTTTGACTTGTTAGAAATCAGAAGGTGTTCGGCTGCATGTTCACTGGAAAAGAACACCTGAGAGCACAAACCTTGCGTTTCCATTTTAAAACCTCTATCCACGCTGCACTGAAGATACCTAAATAACACTGTTTTTGACTGGCCTCTAGTCACTGCAGGCAGCCCTCTGGAAAGAAAAGGAGTTTTCTCTAAGGAAACACGGTGCTTCCATAACATGGGTGGGAGCTCCTCCTGTCATGCTCTAGAGCTACAGGGAAACTTGACGTGAGTACTTGCCTCAAGCTAAGGCCTGAAAAGCCCTGCTGAAGCAAAAGCGCTTAGCAGTTTCCATTAGGTCGTATTCGCAGTTCTGCTATACTTTATCGTTTCTTCACTTTTCTAGACACTAGGCACCCTCGTGTAGGCACCCTTTTGCCTACAAATACAGTGAGTACCAGCAGGCTCCTCTGCCCTTCTAAGAAACATCCAGGCCTAGTAGCCTTTCCCATTCAGTCAATGTATTCAGAGGGTAGGGCAACACACTGCACTCTTCCTTGGGAAAGCTAGATGTCCTCAGCGCTCCAACAGCTCCAGGGATTCTGTTCTCTCACGTCATACATGCCATGGAAGTCTGCCTCATTGCCCTCATTGGAGCTACACTAAAAAACGCAATCTGCTTCGCCTTCCTTCTAGAAACTCTTACCCAAGGACCCCATACCTACAGGATAAAGGAGGCTTGCATTCCTACTGGAACCAAATCAAAGTTTTTCCTGTTACACTGCAGGACTTTAGAATAGAGTTAGGCCCGATAGCATACATAGAACGTTCCAAGGACGAAGGAGTTCGATACATGCAGAACACCCTGTGAAGAAAAGTTGATACAGCAAGGGACCAGGGTGTACCTAGAGTCTCTTTTGACTTGTTAGAAATCAGAAGGTGTTCGGCTGCATGTTCACTGGAAAAGAACACCTGATGGCACAAACCTTGCGTTTCCATTTTAAAAGCTCTATCCATGCTGCACTGAAGATACCTAAATAACACTGTTTTTGACTGGCCTCTAGTCACTGCAGGCAGCCCTCTGGAAAGAAAAGGAGTTTTCTCTAAGAAAACACGGTGCTTCCATAGCATGGGTGGCAGCTCCTCCTGTCATGCTCTAGAGCTACAGGGAAACTTGACGTGAGTACTTGCCTCAAGCTAAGGCCTGAAAAGCCCTGCTGAAGCGAAAGCGTGTAGCAGTTTCCATTAGGTCGTATTCGCAGTTCTGCTCTACTTTAACGTTTCTTCACTTTTCCTGACACTAGGCACCCTCGTGTAGGCACCCTTTTTCTTGCAAATACAGTGAGTACCAGCAGTCTCCTTTGCCCTTCCAGGACACATCCAGACATAAAAGCCTTTCCCAGTAACTCTACGTATTCAGAGTGTAGGGCAACTCGCTGCACCCTTCCTTAAGAAGCTAGGTGGACTCAGCTCTTCAACAGCTCCAGGGATTCTGTTCTCGCACGTCCTACATGCCATGGAAGTCTGCCTCATTGCCCTCATTGGACCTACACTAAAAAAAGCAATCTGCTTCGCCTTCCTTCTAGGAACTCTTACCCAAGGACACCATACCTACAGGTTAAAGAGGCTTGCATTCTACTGGAACCAAAGCAAATATTTTCATGTTACACTGCAGGAGTTTAGAATAGGGTTAGGCCCGATAGCATACATAAAACGTTCCAAGGATGAGGGAGTTCGATACATGCAGAACACCCTGTGAAGAAAAGTTGATTCAGCAAGGCACAAGGGTGTAGCTAGGGTCTCTTTTGACTTGTTAGAAATCAGAAGGTGTTCGGCTGCATGTTCACTGGAAAAGAACACCTGAGAGCACAAACCTTGCTTTCCCAGTTGAAAAGCTCTATCCACGCTGCACTGAAGATACCTAAATAACACTGTTTTTGACTGGCCTCTAGTCACTGCAGGCAGCCCTCTGGAAAGAAAAGGAGTTTTCTCTAAGGAAACACGGTGCTTCCATAGCATGGGTGGGAGCTCCTCCTGTCATGCTCTAGAGCTACAGGGAAACCTGACGTGAGTACTTGCCTCAAGCTAAGGCCTGAAAAGCCCTGCTGAAGCAAAAGCGCTTAGCAGTTTCCATTAGGTCGTATTCGCAGTTCTGCTCTACTTTAACGTTTCTTCACTTTTCTAGACACTAGGCACCCTCGTGTAGGCACCCTTTTGCCTACAAATACAGTGAGTACCAGCAGGCTCCTCTGCCCTTCTAAGAAACATCCAGGCCTAGTAGCCTTTCCCAGTCAGTCAATGTATTCAGAGGGTAGGGCAACACACTGCACTCTTCCTTGGGAAAGCTAGATGTCCTCAGCGCTCCAACAGCTCCAGGGATTCTGTTCTCTCACGTCATACATGCCATGGAAGTCAGCCTCATTGCCCTCATTGGAGCTACACTAAAAAACGCAATCTGCTTCGCCTTCCTTCTAGAAACTCTTACCCAAGGACCCCATACCTACAGGATAAAGGAGGCTTGCATTCCTACTGGAACCAAATCAAAGTTTTTCCTGTTACACTGCAGGACTTTAGAATAGGGTTAGGCCCGATAGCATATATAGAACGTTCCAAGGATGAAGGAGTTCGATACATGCAGAACACCCTGTGAAGAAAAGTTGATACAGCAAGGGACCAGGGTGTAGCTAGAGTCTCTTTTGACTTGTTAGAAATCAGAAGGTGTTCGGCTGCATGTTCACTGGAAAAGAACACCTGAGAGCACAAACCTTGCTTTCCCAGTTGAAAACCTCTATCCACGCTGCACTGAAGATACCTAAATAACACTGTTTTTGACTGGCCTCTAGTCACTGCAGGCAGCCCTCTGGAAAGAAAAGGAGTTTTCTCTAAGGAAATACGGTGCTTCCATAGCATGGGTGGGAGCTCCTCCTGTCATGCTCTAGAGCTACAGGGAAACTTGACGTGAGTACTTGCCTCAAGCTAAGGCCTGAAAAGCCCTGCTGAAGCGAAAGCGCTTAGCAGTTTCCATTGGGTCGTATTCGCAGTTCTGCTATACTTTAACGTTTCTTCACTTTTCCTGACACTAGGCACCCTCGTGTAGGCACCCTTTTGCCTACAAATACAGTGAGTACCAGCAGGCTCCTCTGCCCTTCTAAGAAACATCCAGGCCTAGTAGCCTTTCCCAGTCAGTCAATGTATTCAGAGGGTAGGGCAACACACTGCACTCTTCCTTGGGAAAGCTAGATGTCCTCAGCGCTCCAACAGCTCCAGGGATTCTGTTCTCTCACGTCCTACATGCCATGGAAGTCTGCCTCATTGCCCTCATTGGAGCTACACTAAAAAACGCAATCTGCTTCGCCTTCCTTCTAGAAACTCTTACCCAAGGACCCCATACCTACAGGATAAAGGAGGCTTGCATTCCTACTGGCACCAAAGCAAAGTTTTTCCTGTTACACTGCAGGACTTTACAATAGGGTTAGGCCCGATAGCATACATAGAACGTTCCAAGGATGAAGGAGTTCGAAACATGCAGAACACCCTGTGAAGAAAAGTTGATACAGCAAGGGACCAGGGTTTAGCTAGAGTCTCTTTTGACTTGTTATAAATCAGAAGGTGTTCGGCTGCATGTTCACTGGAAAAGAACACCTGATGGCACAAACCTTGCGTTTCCATTTTAAAAGCTCTATCCATGCTGCACTGAAGATACCTAAATAACACTGTTTTTGACTGGCCTCTAGTCACTGCAGGCAGCCCTCTGGAAAGAAAAGGAGTTTTCTCTAAGAAAACACGGTGCTTCCATAGCATGGGTGGCAGCTCCTCCTGTCATGCTCTAGAGCTACAGGGAAACTTGACGTGAGTACTTGCCTCAAGCTAAGGCCTGAAAAGCCCTGCTGAAGCGAAAGCGTGTAGCAGTTTCCATTAGGTCGTATTCGCAGTTCTGCTCTACTTTAACGTTTCTTCACTTTTCCTGACACTAGGCACCCTCGTGTAGGCACCCTTTTTCTTGCAAATACAGTGAGTACCAGCAGTCTCCTTTGCCCTTCCAGGACACATCCAGACATAAAAGCCTTTCCCAGTAACTCTACGTATTCAGAGTGTAGGGCAACTCGCTGCACCCTTCCTTAAGAAGCTAGGTGGACTCAGCTCTTCAACAGCTCCAGGGATTCTGTTCTCGCACGTCCTACATGCCATGGAAGTCTGCCTCATTGCCCTCATTGGACCTACACTAAAAAAAGCAATCTGCTTCGCCTTCCTTCTAGGAACTCTTACCCAAGGACACCATACCTACAGGTTAAAGAGGCTTGCATTCTACTGGAACCAAAGCAAATATTTTCATGTTACACTGCAGGACTTTAGAATAGGGTTAGGCCCGATAGCATACATAAAACGTTCCAAGGATGAGGGATTTCGATACATGCAGAACACCCTGTGAAGAAAAGTTGATTCAGCAAGGCACAAGGGTGTAGCTAGGGTCTCTTTTGACTTGTTAGAAATCAGAAGGTGTTCGGCTGCATGTTCACTCGAAAAGAACACCTGAGACCACAAACCTTGCTTTCCCAGTTGAAAAGCTCTATCCACGCTGCACTGAAGATACCTAAATAACACTGTTTTTGACTGGCCTCTAGTCACTGCAGGCAGCCCTCTGGAAAGAAAAGGAGTTTTCTCTAAGGAAACATGGTGCTTCCATAGCATGGGTGGGAGCTCCTCCTGTCATGCTCTAGAGCTACAGGGAAACTTGACGTGAGTACTTGCCTCAAGCTAAGGCCTGAAAAGCCCTGCTGAAGCAAAAGCGCTTAGCAGTTTCCATTAGGTCGTATTCGCAGTTCTGCTCTACTTTAACGTTTCTTCACTTTTCTAGACACTAGGCACCCTCGTGTAGGCACCCTTTTGCCTACAAATACAGTGAGTACCAGCAGGCTCCTCTGCCCTTCTAAGAAACATCCAGGCCTAGTAGCCTTTCCCAGTCAGTCAATGTATTCAGAGGGTAGGGCAACACACTGCACTCTTCCTTGGGAAAGCTAGATGTCCTCAGCGCTCCAACAGCTCCAGGGATTCTGTTCTCTCACGTCCTACATGCCATGGAAGTCTGCCTCATTGCCCTCATTGGAGCTACACTAAAAAACGCAATCTGCTTCGCCTTCCTTCTAGAAACTCTTACCCAAGGACCCCATACCTACAGGATAAAGGAGGCTTGCATTCCTACTGGCACCAAAGCAAAGTTTTTCCTGTTACACTGCAGGACTTTACAATAGGGTTAGGCCCGATAGCATACATAGAACGTTCCAAGGATGAAGGAGTTCGAAACATGCAGAACACCCTGTGAAGAAAAGTTGATACAGCAAGGGACCAGGGTGTAGCTAGAGTCTCTTTTGACTTGTTATAAATCAGAAGGTGTTCGGCTGCATGTTCACTGGAAAAGAACACCTGATGGCACAAACCATGCGTTTCCATTTTAAAAGCTCTATCCATGCTGCACTGAAGATACCTAAATAACACTGTTTTTGACTGGCCTCTAGTCACTGCAGGCAGCCCTCTGGAAAGAAAAGGAGTTTTCTCTAAGAAAACACGGTGCTTCCATAGCATGGGTGGCAGCTCCTCCTGTCATGCTCTAGAGCTACAGGGAAACTTGACGTGAGTACTTGCCTCAAGCTAAGGCCTGAAAAGCCCTGCTGAAGCGAAAGCGTGTAGCAGTTTCCATTAGGTCGTATTCGCAGTTCTGCTCTACTTTAACGTTTCTTCACTTTTCCTGACACTAGGCACCCTCGTGTAGGCACCCTTTTTCTTGCAAATACAGTGAGTACCAGCAGTCTCCTTTGCCCTTCCAGGACACATCCAGACATAAAAGCCTTTCCCAGTAACTCTACGTATTCAGAGTGTAGGGCAACTCGCTGCACCCTTCCTTAAGAAGCTAGGTGGACTCAGCTCTTCAACAGCTCCAGGGATTCTGTTCTCGCACGTCCTACATGCCATGGAAGTCTGCCTCATTGCCCTCATTGGACCTACACTAAAAAAAGCAATCTGCTTCGCCTTCCTTCTAGGAACTCTTACCCAAGGACACCATACCTACAGGTTAAAGAGGCTTGCATTCTACTGGAACCAAAGCAAATATTTTCATGTTACACTGCAGGACTTTAGAATAGGGTTAGGCCCGATAGCATACATAAAACGTTCCAAGGATGAGGGAGTTCGATACATGCAGAACACCCTGTGAAGAAAAGTTGATTCAGCAAGGCACAAGGGTGTAGCTAGGGTCTCTTTTGACTTGTTAGAAATCAGAAGGTGTTCGGCTGCATGTTCACTGGAAAAGAACACCTGAGAGCACAAACCTTGCTTTCCCAGTTGAAAAGCTCTATCGACGCTGCACTGAAGATACCTAAATAACACTGTTTTTGACTGGCCTCTAGTCACTGCAGGCAGCCCTCTGGAAAGAAAAGGAGTTTTCTCTAAGGAAACATGGTGCTTCCATAGCATGGGTGGGAGCTCCTCCTGTCATGCTCTAGAGCTACAGGGAAACTTGACGTGAGTACTTGCCTCAAGCTAAGGCCTGAAAAGCCCTGCTGAAGCAAAAGCGCTTAGCAGATTCCATTAGGTCGTATTCGCAGTTCTGCTCTACTTTAACGTTTCTTCACTTTTCTAGACACTAGGCACCCTCGTGTAGGCACCCTTTTGCCTACAAATACAGTGAGTACCAGCAGGCTCCTCTGCCCTTCTAAGAAACATCCAGGCCTAGTAGCCTTTCCCAGTCAGTCAATGTATTCAGAGGGTAGGGCAACACACTGCACTCTTCCTTGGGAAAGCTAGATGTCCTCAGCGCTCCAACAGCTCCAGGGATTCTGTTCTCTCACGTCCGACATGCCATGGAAGTCTGCCTCATTGCCCTCATTGGACCTACACTAAAAAAAGCAATCTGCTTCGCCTTCCTTCTAGGAACTCTTACCCAAGGACACCATACCTACAGGTTAAAGAGGCTTGCATTCTACTGGAACCAAAGCAAATATTTTCCTGTTACACTGCAGGACTTTAGAATAGGGTTAGGCCCGAAACCATACATAAAACGTTCCAAGGATGAGGGAGTTCGATACATGCAGAACACCCTGTGAAGAAAAGTTGATTCAGCAAGGGACCAGGGTGTAGCTAGGGTCTCTTTTGACTTGTTAGAAATCAGAAGGTGTTCGGCTGCATGTTCACTGGAAAAGAACACCTGAGAGCACAAACCTTGCTTTCCCAGTTGAAAAGCTCTATCCACGCTGCACTGAAGATACCTAAATAACACTATTTTTGACTGGCCTCTAGTCACTGCAGGCAGCCCTTTTGAAAGAAAAGGAGTTTTCTCTAAGGAAATACGGTGCTTCCATAGCATGGGTGGGAGCTCCTCCTGTCATGCTCTAGAGCTACAGGGAAACTTGACGTGAGTACTTGCCTCAAGCTAAGGCCTGAAAAGCCCTGCTGAAGCGAAAGCGCTTAGCAGTTTCCATTGGGTCGTATTCGCAGTTCTGCTATACTTTAACGTTTCTTCACTTTTCTAGACACTAGGCACCCTCGTGTAGGCACCCTTTTGCCTACAAATACAGTGAGTACCAGCAGGCTCCTCTGCCCTTCTAAGAAACATCCAGGCCTAGTAGCCTTTCCCAGTCAGTCAATGTATTCAGAGGGTAGGGCAACACACTGCACTCTTCCTTGGGAAAGCTAGATGTCCTCAGCGCTCCAACAGCTCCAGGGATTCTGTTCTCTCACGTCCTACATGCCATGGAAGTCTGCCTCATTGCCCTCATTGGAGCTACACTAAAAAACGCAATCTGCTTCGCCTTCCTTCTAGAAACTCTTACCCAAGGACCCCATACCTACAGGATAAAGGAGGCTTGCATTCCTACTGGCACCAAAGCAAAGTTTTTCCTGTTACACTGCAGGACTTTACAATAGGGTTAGGCCCGATAGCATACATAGAACGTTCCAAGGATGAAGGAGTTCGAAACATGCAGAACACCCTGTGAAGAAAAGTTGATACAGCAAGGGACCAGGGTGTAGCTAGAGTCTCTTTTGACTTGTTATAAATCAGAAGGTGTTCGGCTGCATGTTCACTGGAAAAGAACACCTGATGGCACAAACCTTGCCTTTCCATTTTAAAAGCTCTATCCATGCTGCACTGAAGATACCTAAATAACACTGTTTTTGACTGGCCTCTAGTCACTGCAGGCAGCGCTCTGGAAAGAAAAGGAGTTTTCTCTAAGAAAACACGGTGCTTCCATAGCATGGGTGGGAGCTCCTCCTGTCATGCTCTAGAGCTACAGGGAAACTTGACGTGAGTACTTGCCTCAAGCTAAGGCCTGAAAAGCCCTGCTGAAGCGAAAGCGCTTAGCAGTTTCCATTGGGTCGTATTCGCAGTTCTGCTATACTTTAACGTTTCTTCACTTTTCTAGACACTAGGCACCCTCGTGTAGGCACCCTTTTGCCTACAAATACAGTGAGTACCAGCAGGCTCCTCTGCCCTTCTAAGAAACATCCAGGCCTAGTAGCCTTTCCCAGTCAGTCAATGTATTCAGAGGGTAGGGCAACACACTGCACTCTTCCTTGGGAAAGCTAGATGTCCTCAGCGCTCCAACAGCTCCAGGGATTCTGTTCTCTCACGTCCGACATGCCATGGAAGTCTGCCTCATTGCCCTCATTGGACCTACACTAAAAAAAGCAATCTGCTTCGCCTTCCTTCTAGGAACTCTTACCCAAGGACACCATACCTACAGGTTAAAGAGGCTTGCATTCTACTGGAACCAAAGCAAATATTTTCCTGTTACACTGCAGGACTTTAGAATAGGGTTAGGCCCGAAAGCATACATAAAACGTTCCAAGGATGAGGGAGTTCGATACATGCAGAACACCCTGTGAAGAAAAGTTGATTCAGCAAGGGACCAGGGTGTAGCTAGGGTCTCTTTTGACTTGTTAGAAATCAGAAGGTGTTCGGCTGCATGTTCACTGGAAAAGAACACCTGAGAGCACAAACCTTGCTTTCCCAGTTGAAAAGCTCTATCCACGCTGCACTGAAGATACCTAAATAACACTATTTTTGACTGGCCTCTAGTCACTGCAGGCAGCCCTTTTGAAAGAAAAGGAGTTTTCTCTAAGGAAATACGGTGCTTCCATAGCATGGGTGGGAGCTCCTCCTGTCATGCTCTAGAGCTACAGGGAAACTTGACGTGAGTACTTGCCTCAAGCTAAGGCCTGAAAAGCCCTGCTGAAGCGAAAGCGCTTAGCAGTTTCCATTGGGTCGTATTCGCAGTTCTGCTATACTTTAACGTTTCTTCACTTTTCTAGACACTAGGCACCCTCGTGTAGGCACCCTTTTGCCTACAAATACAGTGAGTACCAGCAGGCTCCTCTGCCCTTCTAAGAAACATCCAGGCCTAGTAGCCTTTCCCAGTCAGTCAATGTATTCAGAGGGTAGGGCAACACACTGCACTCTTCCTTGGGAAAGCTAGATGTCCTCAGCGCTCCAACAGCTCCAGGGATTCTGTTCTCTCACGTCCTACATGCCATGGAAGTCTGCCTCATTGCCCTCATTGGACCTACACTAAAAAACGCAATCTGCTTCGCCTTCCTTCTAGAAACTCTTACCCAAGGACCCCATACCTACAGGATAAAGGAGGCTTGCATTCCTACTGGCACCAAAGCAAAGTTTTTCCTGTTACACTGCAGGACTTTACAATAGGGTTAGGCCCGATAGCATACATAGAACGTTCCAAGGATGAAGGAGTTCGAAACATGCAGAACACCCTGTGAAGAAAAGTTGATACAGCAAGGTACCAGGGTGTAGCTAGAGTCTCTTTTGACTTGTTTTAAATCAGAAGGTGTTCGGCTGCATGTTCACTGGAAAAGAACACCTGATGGCACAAACCTTGCCTTTCCATTTTAAAAGCTCTATCCATGCTGCACTGAAGATACCTAAATAACACTGTTTTTGACTGGCCTCTAGTCACTGCAGGCAGCGCTCTGGAAAGAAAAGGAGTTTTCTCTAAGAAAACACGGTGCTTCCATAGCATGGGTGGGAGCTCCTCCTGTCATGCTCTGGAGCTACAGGGAAACTTGACGTGAGTACTTGCCTCAAGCTAAGGCCTGAAAAGCCCTGCTGAAGCGAAAGCGCTTAGCAGTTTCCATTAGGTCGTATTCGCAGTTCTGCTCTACTTTAACGTTTCTTCACTTTTCCTGACACTAGGCACCCTCGTGTAGGCACCCTTTTTCTTGCAAATACAGTGAGTACCAGCAGTCTCCTTTGCCCTTCCAGGACACATCCAGACATAAAAGCCTTTCCCAGTAACTCTACGTATTCAGAGTGTAGGGCAACTCGCTGCACCCTTCCTTAAGAAGCTAGGTGGACTCAGCTCTTCAACAGCTCCAGGGATTCTGTTCTCGCACGTCCTACATGCCATGGAAGTCTGCCTCATTGCCCTCATTGGACCTACACTAAAAAAAGCAATCTGCTTCGCCTTCCTTCTAGGAACTCTTACCCAAGGACACCATACCTACAGGTTAAAGAGGCTTGCATTCTACTGGAACCAAAGCAAATATTTTCCTGTTACACTGCAGGACTTTAGAATAGGGTTAGGCCCGAAAGCATACATAAAACGTTCCAAGGATGAGGGAGTTCGATACATGCAGAACACCCTGTGAAGAAAAGTTGATTCAGCAAGGCACAAGGGTGTAGCTAGGGTCTCTTTTGACTTGTTAGAAATCAGAAGGTGTTCGGCTGCATGTTCACTGGAAAAGAACACCTGAGAGCACCAACCTTGCTTTCCCAGTTGAAAAGCTCTATCCACGCTGCACTGAAGATACCTAAATAACACTGTTTTTGACTGGCCTCTAGTCACTGCAGGCAGCCCGCTGGAAAGAAAAGGAGTTTTCTCTAAGGAAACACGGTGCTTCCATAGCATGGGTGGGAGCTCCTCCTGTCATGCTCTAGAGCTACAGGGAAACCTGACGTGAGTACTTGCCTCAAGCTAAGGCCTGAAAAGCCCTGCTGAAGCAAAAGCGCTTAGCAGTTTCCATTAGGTCGTATTCGCAGTTCTGCTCTACTTTAACGTTTCTTCACTTTTCTAGACACTAGGCACCCTCGTGTAGGCACCCTTTTGCCTACAAATACAGTGAGTACCAGCAGGCTCCTCTGCCCTTCTAAGAAACATCCAGGCCTAGTAGCCTTTCCCAGTCAGTCAATGTATTCAGAGGGTAGGGCAACACACTGCACTCTTCCTTGGGAAAGCTAGATGTCCTCAGCGCTCCAACAGCTCCAGGGATTCTGTTCTCTCACGTCATACATGCCATGGAAGTCTGCCTCATTGCCCTCATTGGAGCTACACTAAAAAACGCAATCTGCTTCGCCTTCCTTCTAGAAACTCTTACCCAAGGACCCCATACCTACAGGATAAAGGAGGCTTGCATTCCTACTGGAACCAAATCAAAGTTTTTCCTGTTACACTGCAGGACTTTAGAATAGGGTTAGGCCCGATAGCATATATAGAACGTTCCAAGGATGAAGGAGTTCGATACATGCAGAACACCCTGTGAAGAAAAGTTGATACAGCAAGGGACCAGGGTGTAGCTAGAGTCTCTTTTGACTTGTTAGAAATCAGAAGGTGTTCGGCTGCATGTTCACTGGAAAAGAACACCTGAGAGCACAAACCTTGCTTTCCCAGTTGAAAAGCTCTATCCACGCTGCACTGAAGATACCTAAATAACACTGTTTTTGACTGGCCTCTAGTCACTGCAGGCAGCCCTCTGGAAAGAAAAGGAGTTTTCTCTAAGGAAACATGGTGCTTCCATAGCACGTGTGGGAGCTCCTCCTGTCATGCTCTAGAGCTACAGGGAAACTTGACGTGAGTACTTGCCTCAAGCTAAGGCCTGAAAAGCCCTGCTGAAGCAAAAGCGCTTAGCAGATTCCATTAGGTCGTATTCGCAGTTCTGCTCTACTTTAACGTTTCTTCACTTTTCTAGACACTAGGCACCCTCGTGTAGGCACCCTTTTGCCTACAAATACAGTGAGTACCAGCAGGCTCCTCTGCCCTTCTAAGAAACATCCAGGCCTAGTAGCCTTTCCCAGTCAGTCAATGTATTCAGAGGGTAGGGCAACACACTGCACTCTTCCTTGGGAAAGCTAGATGTCCTCAGCGCTCCAACAGCTCCAGGGATTCTGTTCTCTCACGTCCTACATGCCATGGAAGTCTGCCTCATTGCCCTCATTGGACCTACACTAAAAAAAGCAATCTGCTTCGCCTTCCTTCTAGGAACTCTTACCCAAGGACACCATACCTACAGGTTAAAGAGGCTTGCATTCTACTGGAACCAAAGCAAATATTTTCCTGTTACACTGCAGGACTTTAGAATAGGGTTAGGCCCGAAAGCATACATAAAACGTTCCAAGGATGAGGGAGTTCGATACATGCAGAACACCCTGTGAAGAAAAGTTGATTCAGCAAGGGACCAGGGTGTAGCTAGGGTCTCTTTTGACTTGTTAGAAATCAGAAGGTGTTCGGCTGCATGTTCACTGGAAAAGAACACCTGAGAGCACAAACCTTGCTTTCCCAGTTGAAAAGCTCTATCCACGCTGCACTGAAGATACCTAAATAACACTATTTTTGACTGGCCTCTAGTCACTGCAGGCAGCCCTTTTGAAAGAAAAGGAGTTTTCTCTAAGGAAATACGGTGCTTCCATAGCATGGGTGGGAGCTCCTCCTGTCATGCTCTAGAGCTACAGGGAAACTTGACGTGAGTACTTGCCTCAAGCTAAGGCCTGAAAAGCCCTGCTGAAGCGAAAGCGCTTAGCAGTTTCCATTGGGTCGTATTCGCAGTTCTGCTATACTTTAACGTTTCTTCACTTTTCTAGACACTAGGCACCCTCGTGTAGGCACCCTTTTGCCTACAAATACAGTGAGTACCAGCAGGCTCCTCTGCCCTTCTAAGAAACATCCAGGCCTAGTAGCCTTTCCCAGTCAGTCAATGTATTCAGAGGGTAGGGCAACACACTGCACTCTTCCTTGGGAAAGCTAGATGTCCTCAGCGCTCCAACAGCTCCAGGGATTCTGTTCTCTCACGTCATACATGCCATGGAAGTCTGCCTCATTGCCCTCATTGGAGCTACACTAAAAAACGCAATCTGCTTCGCCTTCCTTCTAGAAACTCTTACCCAAGGACCCCATACCTACAGGATAAAGGAGGCTTGCATTCCTACTGGAACCAAATCAAAGTTTTTCCTGTTACACTGCAGGACTTTAGAATAGAGTTAGGCCCGATAGCATACATAGAACGTTCCAAGGATGAAGGAGTTCGAAACATGCAGAACACCCTGTGAAGAAAAGTTGATACAGCAAGGGACCAGGGTGTAGCTAGAGTCTCTTTTGACTTGTTATAAATCAGAAGGTGTTCGGCTGCATGTTCACTGGAAAAGAACACCTGATGGCACAAACCTTGCGTTTCCATTTTAAAAGCTCTATCCATGCTGCACTGAAGATACCTAAATAACACTGTTTTTGACTGGCCTCTAGTCACTGCAGGCAGCCCTCTGGAAAGAAAAGGAGTTTTCTCTAAGAAAACACGGTGCTTCCATAGCATGGGTGGCAGCTCCTCCTGTCATGCTCTAGAGCTACAGGGAAACTTGACGTGAGTACTTGCCTCAAGCTAAGGCCTGAAAAGCCCTGCTGAAGCGAAAGCGTGTAGCAGTTTCCATTAGGTCGTATTCGCAGTTCTGCTCTACTTTAACGTTTCTTCACTTTTCCTGACACTAGGCACCCTCGTGTAGGCACCCTTTTTCTTGCAAATACAGTGAGTACCAGCAGTCTCCTTTGCCCTTCCAGGACACATCCAGACATAAAAGCCTTTCCCAGTAACTCTACGTATTCAGAGTGTAGGGCAACTCGCTGCACCCTTCCTTAAGAAGCTAGGTGGACTCAGCTCTTCAACAGCTCCAGGGATTCTGTTCTCGCACGTCCTACATGCCATGGAAGTCTGCCTCATTGCCCACATTGGACCTACACTAAAAAAAGCAATCTGCTTCGCCTTCCTTCTAGGAACTCTTACCCAAGGACACCATACCTACAGGTTAAAGAGGCTTGCATTCTACTGGAACCAAAGCAAATATTTTCCTGTTACACTGCAGGACTTTAGAATAGGGTTAGGTCCGAAAGCATACATAAAACGTTCCAAGGATGAGGGAGTTCGATACATGCAGAACACCCTGTGAAGAAAAGTTGATTCAGCAAGGGACCAGGGTGTAGCTAGGGTCTCTTTTGACTTGTTAGAAATCAGAAGGTGTTCGGCTGCATGTTCACTGGAAAAGAACACCTGATGGCACAAACCTTGCCTTTCCATTTTAAAAGCTCTATCCATGCTGCACTGAAGATACCTAAATAACACTGTTTTTGACTGGCCTCTAGTCACTGCAGGCAGCGCTCTGGAAAGAAAAGGAGTTTTCTCTAAGAAAACACGGTGCTTCCATAGCATGGGTGGGAGCTCCTCCTGTCATGCTCTAGAGCTACAGGGAAACTTGACGTGAGTACTTGCCTCAAGCTAAGGCCTGAAAAGCCCTGCTGAAGCGAAAGCGCTTAGCAGTTTCCATTAGGTCGTATTCGCAGTTCTGCTCTACTTTAAAGTTTCTTCACTTTTCCTGACACTAGGCACCCTCGTGTAGGCACCCTTTTTCTTGCAAATACAGTGAGTACCAGCAGTCTCCTTTGCCCTTCCAGGACACATCCAGACATAAAAGCCTTTCCCAGTAACTCTACGTATTCAGAGTGTAGGGCAACTCGCTGCACCCTTCCTTAAGAAGCTAGGTGGACTCAGCTCTTCAACAGCTCCAGGGATTCTGTTCTCGCACGTCCTACATGCCATGGAAGTCTGCCTCATTGCCCTCATTGGACCTACACTAAAAAAAGCAATCTGCTTCGCCTTCCTTCTAGGAACTCTTACCCAAGGACACCATACCTACAGGTTAAAGAGGCTTGCATTCTACTGGAACCAAAGCAAATATTTTCCTGTTACACTGCAGGACTTTAGAATAGGGTTAGGCCCGAAAGCATACATAAAACGTTCCAAGGATGAGGGAGTTCGATACATGCAGAACACCCTGTGAAGAAAAGTTGATTCAGCAAGGGACCAGGGTGTAGCTAGGGTCTCTTTTGACTTGTTAGAAATCAGAAGGTGTTCGGCTGCATGTTCACTGGAAAAGAACACCTGAGAGCACCAACCTTGCTTTCCCAGTTGAAAAGCTCTATCCACGCTGCACTGAAGATACCTAAATAACACTGTTTTTGACTGGCCTCTAGTCACTGCAGGCAGCCCGCTGGAAAGAAAAGGAGTTTTCTCTAAGGAAACACGGTGCTTCCATAGCATGGGTGGGAGCTCCTCCTGTCATGCTCTAGAGCTACAGGGAAACCTGACGTGAGTACTTGCCTCAAGCTAAGGCCTGAAAAGCCCTGCTGAAGCAAAAGCGCTTAGCAGTTTCCATTAGGTCGTATTCGCAGTTCTGCTCTACTTTAACGTTTCTTCACTTTTCTAGACACTAGGCACCCTCGTGTAGGCACCCTTTTGCCTACAAATACAGTGAGTACCAGCAGGCTCCTCTGCCCTTCTAAGAAACATCCAGGCCTAGTAGCCTTTCCCAGTCAGTCAATGTATTCAGAGGGTAGGGCAACACACTGCACTCTTCCTTGGGAAAGCTAGATGTCCTCAGCGCTCCAACAGCTCCAGGGATTCTGTTCTCTCACGTCATACATGCCATGGAAGTCTGCCTCATTGCCCTCATTGGAGCTACACTAAAAAACGCAATCTGCTTCGCCTTCCTTCTAGAAACTCTTACCCAAGGACCCCATACCTACAGGATAAAGGAGGCTTGCATTCCTACTGGAACCAAATCAAAGTTTTTCCTGTTACACTGCAGGACTTTAGAATAGGGTTAGGCCCGATAGCATATATAGAACGTTCCAAGGATGAAGGAGTTCGATACATGCAGAACACCCTGTGAAGAAAAGTTGATACAGCAAGGGACCAGGGTGTAGCTAGAGTCTCTTTTGACTTGTTAGAAATCAGAAGGTGTTCGGCTGCATGTTCACTGGAAAAGAACACCTGATGGCACAAACCTTGCGTTTCCATTTTAAAAGCTCTATCCATGCAGCACTGAAGATACCTAAATAACACTGTTTTTGAATGGCCTCTAGTCACTGCAGGCAGCCCTCTGGAAAGAAAAGGAGTTTTCTCTAAGGAAATACGGTGCTTCCATAGCATGGGTGGGAGCTCCTCCTGTCATGCTCTAGAGCTACAGGGAAACTTGACGTGAGTACTTGCCTCAAGCTAAGGCCTGAAAAGCCCTGCTGAAGCGAAAGCGCTTAGCAGTTTCCATTGGGTCGTATTCGCAGTTCTGCTATACTTTAACGTTTCTTCACTTTTCTAGACACTAGGCACCCTCGTGTAGGCACCCTTTTGCCTACAAATACAGTGAGTACCAGCAGGCTCCTCTGCCCTTCTAAGAAACATCCAGGCCTAGTAGCCTTTCCCAGTCAGTCAATGTATTCAGAGGGTAGGGCAACACACTGCACTCTTCCTTGGGAAAGCTAGATGTCCTCAGCGCTCCAACAGCTCCAGGGATTCTGTTCTCTCACGTCCTACATGCCATGGAAGTCTGCCTCATTGCCCTCATTGGAGCTACACTAAAAAACGCAATCTGCTTCGCCTTCCTTCTAGAAACTCTTACCCAAGGACCCCATACCTACAGGATAAAGGAGGCTTGCATTCCTACTGGCACCAAAGCAAAGTTTTTCCTGTTACACTGCAGGACTTTACAATAGGGTTAGGCCCGATAGCATACATAGAACGTTCCAAGGATGAAGGAGTTCGAAACATGCAGAACACCCTGTGAAGAAAAGTTGATACAGCAAGGGACCAGGGTTTAGCTAGAGTCTCTTTTGACTTGTTATAAATCAGAAGGTGTTCGGCTGCATGTTCACTGGAAAAGAACACCTGAGAGCACCAACCTTGCTTTCCCAGTTGAAAAGCTCTATCCACGCTGCACTGAAGATACCTAAATAACACTGTTTTTGACTGGCCTCTAGTCACTGCAGGCAGCCCTCTGGAAAGAAAAGGAGTTTTCTCTAAGAAAACACGGGGCTTCCATAGCATGGGTGGCAGCTCCTCCTGTCATGCTCTAGAGCTACAGGGAAACTTGACGTGAGTACTTGCCTCAAGCTAAGGCCTGAAAAGCCCTGCTGAAGCGAAAGCGCTTAGCAGTTTCCATTAGGTCGTATTCGCAGTTCTGCTCTACTTTAAAGTTTCTTCACTTTTCCTGACACTAGGCACCCTCGTGTAGGCACCCTTTTTCTTGCAAATACAGTGAGTACCAGCAGTCTCCTTTGCCCTTCCAGGACACATCCAGACATAAAAGCCTTTCCCAGTAACTCTACGTATTCAGAGTGTAGGGCAACTCGCTGCACCCTTCCTTAAGAAGCTAGGTGGACTCAGCTCTTCAACAGCTCCAGGGATTCTGTTCTCGCACGTCCTACATGCCATGGAAGTCTGCCTCATTGCCCTCATTGGACCTACACTAAAAAAAGCAATCTGCTTCGCCTTCCTTCTAGGAACTCTTACCCAAGGACACCATACCTACAGGTTAAAGAGGCTTGCATTCTACTGGAACCAAAGCAAATATTTTCCTGTTACACTGCAGGACTTTAGAATAGGGTTAGGCCCGAAAGCATACATAAAACGTTCCAAGGATGAGGGAGTTCGATACATGCAGAACACCCTGTGAAGAAAAGTTGATTCAGCAAGGGACCAGGGTGTAGCTAGGGTCTCTTTTGACTTGTTAGAAATCAGAAGGTGTTCGGCTGCATGTTCACTGGAAAAGAACACCTGAGAGCACCAACCTTGCTTTCCCAGTTGAAAAGCTCTATCCACGCTGCACTGAAGATACCTAAATAACACTGTTTTTGACTGGCCTCTAGTCACTGCAGGCAGCCCGCTGGAAAGAAAAGGAGTTTTCTCTAAGGAAACACGGTGCTTCCATAGCATGGGTGGGAGCTCCTCCTGTCATGCTCTAGAGCTACAGGGAAACCTGACGTGAGTACTTGCCTCAAGCTAAGGCCTGAAAAGCCCTGCTGAAGCAAAAGCGCTTAGCAGTTTCCATTAGGTCGTATTCGCAGTTCTGCTCTACTTTAACGTTTCTTCACTTTTCTAGACACTAGGCACCCTCGTGTAGGCACCCTTTTGCCTACAAATACAGTGAGTACCAGCAGGCTCCTCTGCCCTTCTAAGAAACATCCAGGCCTAGTAGCCTTTCCCAGTCAGTCAATGTATTCAGAGGGTAGGGCAACACACTGCACTCTTCCTTGGGAAAGCTAGATGTCCTCAGCGCTCCAACAGCTCCAGGGATTCTGTTCTCTCACGTCATACATGCCATGGAAGTCTGCCTCATTGCCCTCATTGGAGCTACACTAAAAAACGCAATCTGCTTCGCCTTCCTTCTAGAAACTCTTACCCAAGGACCCCATACCTACAGGATAAAGGAGGCTTGCATTCCTACTGGAACCAAATCAAAGTTTTTCCTGTTACACTGCAGGACTTTAGAATAGGGTTAGGCCCGATAGCATATATAGAACGTTCCAAGGATGAAGGAGTTCGATACATGCAGAACACCCTGTGAAGAAAAGTTGATACAGCAAGGGACCAGGGTGTAGCTAGAGTCTCTTTTGACTTGTTAGAAATCAGAAGGTGTTCGGCTGCATGTTCACTGGAAAAGAACACCTGAGAGCACAAACCTTGCTTTCCCAGTTGAAAACCTCTATCCACGCTGCACTGAAGATACCTAAATAACACTGTTTTTGACTGGCCTCTAGTCACTGCAGGCAGCCCTCTGGAAAGAAAAGGAGTTTTCTCTAAGGAAATACGGTGCTTCCATAGCATGGGTGGGAGCTCCTCCTGTTATGCTCTAGAGCTACAGGGAAACTTGACGTGAGTACTTGCCTCAAGCTAAGGCCTGAAAAGCCCTGCTGAAGCGAAAGCGCTTAGCAGTTTCCATTGGGTCGTATTCGCAGTTCTGCTATACTTTAACGTTTCTTCACTTTTCTAGACACTAGGCACCCTCGTGTAGGCACCCTTTTGCCTACAAATACAGTGAGTACCAGCAGGCTCCTCTGCCCTTCTAAGAAACATCCAGGCCTAGTAGCCTTTCCCAGTCAGTCAATGTATTCAGAGGGTAGGGCAACACACTGCACTCTTCCTTGGGAAAGCTAGATGTCCTCAGCGCTCCAACAGCTCCAGGGATTCTGTTCTCTCACGTCCTACATGCCATGGAAGTCTGCCTCATTGCCCTCATTGGAGCTACACTAAAAAACGCAATCTGCTTCGCCTTCCTTCTAGAAACTCTTACCCAAGGACCCCATACCTACAGGATAAAGGAGGCTTGCATTCCTACTGGCACCAAAGCAAAGTTTTTCCTGTTACACTGCAGGACTTTACAATAGGGTTAGGCCCGATAGCATACATAGAACGTTCCAAGGATGAAGGAGTTTGAAACATGCAGAACACCCTGTGAAGAAAAGTTGATACAGCAAGGGACCAGGGTTTAGCTAGAGTCTCTTTTGACTTGTTATAAATCAGAAGGTGTTCGGCTGCATGTTCACTGGAAAAGAACACCTGAGAGCACCAACCTTGCTTTCCCAGTTGAAAAGCTCTATCCACGCTGCACTGAAGATACCTAAATAACACTGTTTTTGACTGGCCTCTAGTCACTGCAGGCAGCCCTCTGGAAAGAAAAGGAGTTTTCTCTAAGAAAACACGGTGCTTCCATAGCATGGGTGGCAGCTCCTCCTGTCATGCTCTAGAGCTACAGGGAAACTTGACGTGAGTACTTGCCTCAAGCTAAGGCCTGAAAAGCCCTGCTGAAGCGAAAGCGTGTAGCAGTTTCCATTAGGTCGTATTCGCAGTTCTGCTCTACTTTAACGTTTCTTCACTTTTCCTGACACTAGGCACCCTCGTGTAGGCACCCTTTTTCTTGCAAATACAGTGAGTACCAGCAGTCTCCTTTGCCCTTCCAGGACACATCCAGACATAAAAGCCTTTCCCAGTAACTCTACGTATTCAGAGTGTAGGGCAACTCGCTGCACCCTTCCTTAAGAAGCTAGGTGGACTCAGCTCTTCAACAGCTCCAGGGATTCTGTTCTCGCACGTCCTACATGCCATGGAAGTCTGCCTCATTGCCCTCATTGGACCTACACTAAAAAAAGCAATCTGCTTCGCCTTCCTTCTAGGAACTCTTACCCAAGGACACCATACCTACAGGTTAAAGAGGCTTGCATTCTACTGGAACCAAAGCAAATATTTTCCTGTTACACTGCAGGACTTTAGAATAGGGTTAGGCCCGATAGCATACATAAAACGTTCCAAGGATGAGGGAGTTCGATACATGCAGAACACCCTGTGAAGAAAAGTTGATTCAGCAAGGCACAAGGGTGTAGCTAGGGTCTCTTTTGACTTGTTAGAAATCAGAAGGTGTTCGGCTGCATGTTCACTGGAAAAGAACACCTGAGACCACAAACCTTGCTTTCCCAGTTGAAAAGCTCTATCCACGCTGCACTGAAGATACCTAAATAACAGTGTTTTTGACTGGCCTCTAGTCACTGCAGGCAGCCCTCTGGAAAGAAAAGGAGTTTTCTCTAAGGAAACATGGTGCTTCCATAGCATGGGTGGGAGCTCCTCCTGTCATGCTCTAGAGCTACAGGGAAACTTGACGTGAGTACTTGCCTCAAGCTAAGGCCTGAAAAGCCCTGCTGAAGCAAAAGCGCTTAGCAGTTTCCATTAGGTCGTATTCGCAGTTCTGCTCTACTTTAACGTTTCTTCACTTTTCTAGACACTAGGCACCCTCGTGTAGGCACCCTTTTGCCTACAAATACAGTGAGTACCAGCAGGCTCCTCTGCCCTTCTAAGAAACATCCAGGCCTAGTAGCCTTTCCCAGTCAGTCAATGTATTCAGAGGGTAGGGCAACACACTGCACTCTTCCTTGGGAAAGCTAGATGTCCTCAGCGCTCCAACAGCTCCAGGGATTCTGTTCTCTCACGTCCTACATGCCATGGAAGTCTGCCTCATTGCCCTCATTGGAGCTACACTAAAAAACGCAATCTGCTTCACCTTCCTTCTAGAAACTCTTACCCAAGGACCCCATACCTACAGGATAAAGGAGGCTTGCATTCCTACTGGCACCAAAGCAAAGTTTATCCTGTTACACTGCAGGACTTTACAATAGGGTTAGGCCCGATAGAATACATAGAACGTTCCAAGGATGAAGGAGTTCGAAACATGCAGAACACCCTGTGAAGAAAAGTTGATACAGCAAGGGACCAGGGTGTAGCTAGAGTCTCTTTTGACTTGTTATAAATCAGAAGGTGTTCGGCTGCATGTTCACTGGAAAAGAACACCTGATGGCACAAACCATGCGTTTCCATTTTAAAAGCTCTATCCATGCTGCACTGAAGATACCTAAATAACACTGTTTTTGACTGGCCTCTAGTCACTGCAGGCAGCCCTCTGGAAAGAAAAGGAGTTTTCTCTAAGAAAACACGGTGCTTCCATAGCATGGGTGGCAGCTCCTCCTGTCATGCTCTAGAGCTACAGGGAAACTTGACGTGAGTACTTGCCTCAAGCTAAGGCCTGAAAAGCCCTGCTGAAGCGAAAGCGTGTAGCAGTTTCCATTAGGTCGTATTCGCAGTTCTGCTCTACTTTAACGTTTCTTCACTTTTCCTGACACTAGGCACCCTCGTGTAGGCACCCTTTTTCTTGCAAATACAGTGAGTACCAGCAGTCTCCTTTGCCCTTCCAGGACACATCCAGACATAAAAGCCTTTCCCAGTAACTCTACGTATTCAGAGTGTAGGGCAACTCGCTGCACCCTTCCTTAAGAAGCTAGGTGGACTCAGCTCTTCAACAGCTCCAGGGATTCTGTTCTCGCACGTCCTACATGCCATGGAAGTCTGCCTCATTGCCCTCATTGGACCTACACTAAAAAAAGCAATCTGCTTCGCCTTCCTTCTAGGAACTCTTACCCAAGGACACCATACCTACAGGTTAAAGAGGCTTGCATTCTACTGGAACCAAAGCAAATATTTTCATGTTACACTGCAGGACTTTAGAATAGGGTTAGGCCCGATAGCATACATAAAACGTTCCAAGGATGAGGGAGTTCGATACATGCAGAACACCCTGTGAAGAAAAGTTGATTCAGCAAGGCACAAGGGTGTAGCTAGGGTCTCTTTTGACTTGTTAGAAATCAGAAGGTGTTCGGCTGCATGTTCACTGGAAAAGAACACCTGAGAGCACAAACCTTGCTTTCCCAGTTGAAAAGCTCTATCCACGCTGCACTGAAGATACCTAAATAACACTATTTTTGACTGGCCTCTAGTCACTGCAGGCAGCCCTTTTGAAAGAAAAGGAGTTTTCTCTAAGGAAATACGGTGCTTCCATAGCATGGGTGGGAGCTCCTCCTGTCATGCTCTAGAGCTACAGGGAAACTTGACGTGAGTACTTGCCTCAAGCTAAGGCCTGAAAAGCCCTGCTGAAGCGAAAGCGCTTAGCAGTTTCCATTGGGTCGTATTCGCAGTTCTGCTATACTTTAACGTTTCTTCACTTTTCTAGACACTAGGCACCCTCGTGTAGGCACCCTTTTGCCTACAAATACAGTGAGTACCAGCAGGCTCCTCTGCCCTTCTAAGAAACATCCAGGCCTAGTAGCCTTTCCCAGTCAGTCAATGTATTCAGAGGGTAGGGCAACACACTGCACTCTTCCTTGGGAAAGCTAGATGTCCTCAGCGCTCCAACAGCTCCAGGGATTCTGTTCTCTCACGTCATACATGCCATGGAAGTCTGCCTCATTGCCCTCATTGGAGCTACACTAAAAAACGCAATCTGCTTCGCCTTCCTTCTAGAAACTCTTACCCAAGGACCCCATACCTACAGGATAAAGGAGGCTTGCATTCCTACTGGAACCAAATCAAAGTTTTTCCTGTTACACTGCAGGACTTTAGAATAGAGTTAGGCCCGATAGCATACATAGAACGTTCCAAGGATGAAGGAGTTCGAAACATGCAGAACACCCTGTGAAGAAAAGTTGATACAGCAAGGGACCAGGGTGTAGCTAGAGTCTCTTTTGACTTGTTATAAATCAGAAGGTGTTCGGCTGCATGTTCACTGGAAAAGAACACCTGATGGCACAAACCTTGCGTTTCCATTTTAAAAGCTCTATCCATGCTGCACTGAAGATACCTAAATAACACTGTTTTTGACTGGCCTCTAGTCACTGCAGGCAGCCCTCTGGAAAGAAAAGGAGTTTTCTCTAAGAAAACACGGTGCTTCCATAGCATGGGTGGCAGCTCCTCCTGTCATGCTCTAGAGCTACAGGGAAACTTGACGTGAGTACTTGCCTCAAGCTAAGGCCTGAAAAGCCCTGCTGAAGCGAAAGCGCTTAGCAGTTTCCATTGGGTCGTATTCGCAGTTCTGCTATACTTTAACGTTTCTTCACTTTTCTAGACACTAGGCACCCTCGTGTAGGCACCCTTTTGCCTACAAATACAGTGAGTACCAGCAGGCTCCTCTGCCCTTCTAAGAAACATCCAGGCCTAGTAGCCTTTCCCAGTCAGTCAATGTATTCAGAGGGTAGGGCAACACACTGCACTCTTCCTTGGGAAAGCTAGATGTCCTCAGCGCTCCAACAGCTCCAGGGATTCTGTTCTCTCACGTCCTACATGCCATGGAAGTCTGCCTCATTGCCCTCATTGGAGCTACACTAAAAAACGCAATCTGCTTCGCCTTCCTTCTAGAAACTCTTACCCAAGGACCCCATACCTACAGGATAAAGGAGGCTTGCATTCCTACTGGCACCAAAGCAAAGTTTTTCCTGTTACACTGCAGGACTTTACAATAGGGTTAGGCCCGATAGCATACATAGAACGTTCCAAGGATGAAGGAGTTCGAAACATGCAGAACACCCTGTGAAGAAAAGTTGATACAGCAAGGGACCAGGGTGTAGCTAGAGTCTCTTTTGACTTGTTATAAATCAGAAGGTGTTCGGCTGCATGTTCACTGGAAAAGAACACCTGATGGCACAAACCTTGCCTTTCCATTTTAAAAGCTCTATCCATTCTGCACTGAAGATACCTAAATAACACTGTTTTTGACTGGCCTCTAGTCACTGCAGGCAGCGCTCTGGAAAGAAAAGGAGTTTTCTCTAAGAAAACACGGTGCTTCCATAGCATGGGTGGGAGCTCCTCCTGTCATGCTCTAGAGCTACAGGGAAACTTGACGTGAGTACTTGCCTCAAGCTAAGGCCTGAAAAGCCCTGCTGAAGCGAAAGCGCTTAGCAGTTTCCATTAGGTCGTATTCGCAGTTCTGCTCTACTTTAAAGTTTCTTCACTTTTCCTGACACTAGGCACCCTCGTGTAGGCACCCTTTTTCTTGCAAATACAGTGAGTACCAGCAGTCTCCTTTGCCCTTCCAGGACACATCCAGACATAAAAGCCTTTCCCAGTAACTCTACGTATTCAGAGTGTAGGGCAACTCGCTGCACCCTTCCTTAAGAAGCTAGGCGGACTCAGCTCTTCAACAGCTCCAGGGATTCTGTTCTCGCACGTCCTACATGCCATGGAAGTCTGCCTCATTGCCCTCATTGGACCTACACTAAAAAAAGCAATCTGCTTCGCCTTCCTTCTAGGAACTCTTACCCAAGGACACCATACCTACAGGTTAAAGAGGCTTGCATTCTACTGGAACCAAAGCAAATATTTTCCTGTTACACTGCAGGACTTTAGAATAGGGTTAGGCCCGAAAGCATACATAAAACGTTCCAAGGATGAGGGAGTTCGATACATGCAGAACACCCTGTGAAGAAAAGTTGATTCAGCAAGGGACCAGGGTGTAGCTAGGGTCTCTTTTGACTTGTTAGAAATCAGAAGGTGTTCGGCTGCATGTTCACTGGAAAAGAACACCTGAGAGCACCAACCTTGCTTTCCCAGTTGAAAAGCTCTATCCACGCTGCACTGAAGATACCTAAATAACACTGTTTTTGACTGGCCTCTAGTCACTGCAGGCAGCCCGCTGGAAAGAAAAGGAGTTTTCTCTAAGGAAACACGGTGCTTCCATAGCATGGGTGGGAGCTCCTCCTGTCATGCTCTAGAGCTACAGGGAAACCTGACGTGAGTACTTGCCTCAAGCTAAGGCCTGAAAAGCCCTGCTGAAGCAAAAGCGCTTAGCAGTTTCCATTAGGTCGTATTCGCAGTTCTGCTCTACTTTAACGTTTCTTCACATTTCTAGACACTAGGCACCCTCGTGTAGGCACCCTTTTGCCTACAAATACAGTGAGTACCAGCAGGCTCCTCTGCCCTTCTAAGAAACATCCAGGCCTAGTAGCCTTTCCCAGTCAGTCAATGTATTCAGAGGGTAGGGCAACACACTGCACTCTTCCTTGGGAAAGCTAGATGTCCTCAGCGCTCCAACAGCTCCAGGGATTCTGTTCTCTCACGTCATACATGCCATGGAAGTCTGCCTCATTGCCCTCATTGGAGCTACACTAAAAAACGCAATCTGCTTCGCCTTCCTTCTAGAAACTCTTACCCAAGGACCCCATACCTACAGGATAAAGGAGGCTTGCATTCCTACTGGAACCAAATCAAAGTTTTTCCTGTTACACTGCAGGACTTTAGAATAGGGTTAGGCCCGATAGCATATATAGAACGTTCCAAGGATGAAGGAGTTCGATACATGCAGAACACCCTGTGAAGAAAAGTTGATTCAGCAAGGCACAAGGGTGTAGCTAGGGTCTCTTTTGACTTGTTAGAAATCAGAAGGTGTTCGGCTGCATGTTCACTGGAAAAGAACACCTGAGAGCACAAACCTTGCTTTCCCAGTTGAAAAGCTCTATCCACGCTGCACTGAAGATACCTAAATAACACTGTTTTTGTCTGGCCTCTAGTCACTGCAGGCAGCCCTCTGGAAAGAAAAGGAGTTTTCTCTAAGGAAACATGGTGCTTCCATAGCATGGGTGGGAGCTCCTCCTGTCATGCTCTAGAGCTACAGGGAAACTTGACGTGAGTACTTGCCTCAAGCTAAGGCCTGAAAAGCCCTGCTGAAGCAAAAGCGCTTAGCAGATTCCATTAGGTCGTATTCGCAGTTCTGCTCTACTTTAACGTTTCTTCACTTTTCTAGACACTAGGCACCCTCGTGTAGGCACCCTTTTGCCTACAAATACAGTGAGTACCAGCAGGCTCCTCTGCCCTTCTAAGAAACATCCAGGCCTAGTAGCCTTTCCCAGTTAGTCAATGTATTCAGAGGGGAGGGCAACACACTGCACCCTTCCTTGGGATAGCTAGATGTCCTCAGCGCTCCAACAGCTCCAGGGATTCTGTTCTCTCACGTCCTACATGCCATGGAAGTCTGCCTCATTGCCCTCATTGGACCTACACTAAAAAAAGCAATCTGCTTCGCCTTCCTTCTAGGAACTCTTACCCAAGGACACCATACCTACAGGTTAAAGAGGCTTGCATTCTACTGGAACCAAAGCAAATATTTTCCTGTTACACTGCAGGACTTTAGAATAGGGTTAGGCCCGAAAGCATACATAAAACGTTCCAAGGATGAGGGAGTTCGATACATGCAGAACACCCTGTGAAGAAAAGTTGATTCAGCAAGGGACCAGGGTGTAGCTAGGGTCTCTTTTGACTTGTTAGAAATCAGAAGGTGTTCGGCTGCATGTTCACTGGAAAAGAACACCTGAGAGCACAAACCTTGCTTTCCCAGTTGAAAAGCTCTATCCACGCTGCACTGAAGATACCTAAATAACACTATTTTTGACTGGCCTCTAGTCACTGCAGGCAGCCCTTTTGAAAGAAAAGGAGTTTTCTCTAAGGAAATACGGTGCTTCCATAGCATGGGTGGGAGCTCCTCCTGTCATGCTCTAGAGCTACAGGGAAACTTGACGTGAGTACTTGCCTCAAGCTAAGGCCTGAAAAGCCCTGCTGAAGCGAAAGCGCTTAGCAGTTTCCATTGGGTCGTATTCGCAGTTCTGCTATACTTTAACGTTTCTTCACTTTTCTAGACACTAGGCACCCTCGTGTAGGCACCCTTTTGCCTACAAATACAGTGAGTACCAGCAGGCTCCTCTGCCCTTCTAAGAAACATCCAGGCCTAGTAGCCTTTCCCAGTCAGTCAATGTATTCAGAGGGTAGGGCAACACACTGCACTCTTCCTTGGGAAAGCTAGATGTCCTCAGCGCTCCAACAGCTCCAGGGATTCTGTTCTCTCACGTCCTACATGCCATGGAAGTCTGCCTCATTGCCCTCATTGGAGCTACACTAAAAAACGCAATCTGCTTCGCCTTCCTTCTAGAAACTCTTACCCAAGGACCCCATACCTACAGGATAAAGGAGGCTTGCATTCCTACTGGCACCAAAGCAAAGTTTTTCCTGTTACACTGCAGGACTTTACAATAGGGTTAGGCCCGATAGCATACATAGAACGTTCCAAGGATGAAGGAGTTCGAAACATGCAGAACACCCTGTGAAGAAAAGTTGATACAGCAAGGGACCAGGGTGTAGCTAGAGTCTCTTTTGACTTGTTATAAATCAGAAGGTGTTCGGCTGCATGTTCACTGGAAAAGAACACCTGATGGCACAAACCTTGCCTTTCCATTTTAAAAGCTCTATCCATGCTGCACTGAAGATACCTAAATAACACTGTTTTTGACTGGCCTCTAGTCACTGCAGGCAGCGCTCTGGAAAGAAAAGGAGTTTTCTCTAAGAAAACACGGTGCTTCCATAGCATGGGTGGGAGCTCCTCCTGTCATGCTCTAGAGCTACAGGGAAACTTGACGTGAGTACTTGCCTCAAGCTAAGGCCTGAAAAGCCCTGCTGAAGCGAAAGCGCTTAGCAGTTTCCATTAGGTCGTATTCGCAGTTCTGCTCTACTTTAAAGTTTCTTCACTTTTCCTGACACTAGGCACCCTCGTGTAGGCACCCTTTTTCTTGCAAATACAGTGAGTACCAGCAGTCTCCTTTGCCCTTCCAGGACACATCCAGACATAAAAGCCTTTCCCAGTAACTCTACGTATTCAGAGTGTAGGGCAACTCGCTGCACCCTTCCTTAAGAAGCTAGGTGGACTCAGCTCTTCAACAGCTCCAGGGATTCTGTTCTCGCACGTCCTACATGCCATGGAAGTCTGCCTCATTGCCCTCATTGGACCTACACTAAAAAAAGCAATCTGCTTCGCCTTCCTTCTAGGAACTCTTACCCAAGGACACCATACCTACAGGTTAAAGAGGCTTGCATTCTACTGGAACCAAAGCAAATATTTTCCTGTTACACTGCAGGACTTTAGAATAGGGTTAGGCCCGAAAGCATACATAAAACGTTCCAAGGATGAGGGAGTTCGATACATGCAGAACACCCTGTGAAGAAAAGTTGATTCAGCAAGGGACCAGGGTGTAGCTAGGGTCTCTTTTGACTTGTTAGAAATCAGAAGGTGTTCGGCTGCATGTTCACTGGAAAAGAACACCTGAGAGCACCAACCTTGCTTTCCCAGTTGAAAAGCTCTATCCACGCTGCACTGAAGATACCTAAATAACACTGTTTTTGACTGGCCTCTAGTCACTGCAGGCAGCCCGCTGGAAAGAAAAGGAGTTTTCTCTAAGGAAACACGGTGCTTCCATAGCATGGGTGGGAGCTCCTCCTGTCATGCTCTAGAGCTACAGGGAAACCTGACGTGAGTACTTGCCTCAAGCTAAGGCCTGAAAAGCCCTGCTGAAGCAAAAGCGCTTAGCAGTTTCCATTAGGTCGTATTCGCAGTTCTGCTCTACTTTAACGTTTCTTCACATTTCTAGACACTAGGCACCCTCGTGTAGGCACCCTTTTGCCTACAAATACAGTGAGTACCAGCAGGCTCCTCTGCCCTTCTAAGAAACATCCAGGCCTAGTAGCCTTTCCCAGTCAGTCAATGTATTCAGAGGGTAGGGCAACACACTGCACTCTTCCTTGGGAAAGCAAGATGTCCTCAGCGCTCCAACAGCTCCAGGGATTCTGTTCTCTCACGTCATACATGCCATGGAAGTCTGCCTCATTGCCCTCATTGGAGCTACACTAAAAAACGCAATCTGCTTCGCCTTCCTTCTAGAAACTCTTACCCAAGGACCCCATACCTACAGGATAAAGGAGGCTTGCATTCCTACTGGAACCAAATCAAAGTTTTTCCTGTTACACTGCAGGACTTTAGAATAGGGTTAGGCCCGATAGCATATATAGAACGTTCCAAGGATGAAGGAGTTCGATACATGCAGAACACCCTGTGAAGAAAAGTTGATACAGCAAGGGACCAGGGTGTAGCTAGAGTCTCTTTTGACTTGTTAGAAATCAGAAGGTGTTCGGCTGCATGTTCACTGGAAAAGAACACCTGAGAGCACAAACCTTGCTTTCCCAGTTGAAAACCTCTATCCACGCTGCACTGAAGATACCTAAATAACACTGTTTTTGACTGGCCTCTAGTCACTGCAGGCAGCCCTCTGGAAAGAAAAGGAGTTTTCTCTAAGGAAATACGGTGCTTCCATAGCATGGGTGGGAGCTCCTCCTGTCATGCTCTAGAGCTACAGGGAAACTTGACGTGAGTACTTGCCTCAAGCTAAGGCCTGAAAAGCCCTGCTGAAGCGAAAGCGCTTAGCAGTTTCCATTGGGTCGTATTCGCAGTTCTGCTATACTTTAACGTTTCTTCACTTTTCTAGACACTAGGCACCCTCGTGTAGGCACCCTTTTGCCTACAAATACAGTGAGTACCAGCAGGCTCCTCTGCCCTTCTAAGAAACATCCAGGCCTAGTAGCCTTTCCCAGTCAGTCAATGTATTCAGAGGGTAGGGCAACACACTGCACTCTTCCTTGGGAAAGCTAGATGTCCTCAGCGCTCCAACAGCTCCAGGGATTCTGTTCTCTCACGTCCTACATGCCATGGAAGTCTGCCTCATTGCCCTCATTGGAGCTACACTAAAAAACGCAATCTGCTTCGCCTTCCTTCTAGAAACTCTTACCCAAGGACCCCATACCTACAGGATAAAGGAGGCTTGCATTCCTACTGGCACCAAAGCAAAGTTTTTCCTGTTACACTGCAGGACTTTACAATAGGGTTAGGCCCGATAGCATACATAGAACGTTCCAAGGATGAAGGAGTTCGAAACATGCAGAACACCCTGTGAAGAAAAGTTGATACAGCAAGGGACCAGGGTGTAGCTAGAGTCTCTTTTGACTTGTTATAAATCAGAAGGTGTTCGGCTGCATGTTCACTGGAAAAGAACACCTGATGGCACAAACCTTGCCTTTCCATTTTAAAAGCTCTATCCATGCTGCACTGAAGATACCTAAATAACACTGTTTTTGACTGGCCTCTAGTCACTGCAGGCAGCGCTCTGGAAAGAAAAGGAGTTTTCTCTAAGAAAACACGGTGCTTCCATAGCATGGGTGGGAGCTCCTCCTGTCATGCTCTAGAGCTACAGGGAAACTTGACGTGAGTACTTGCCTCAAGCTAAGGCCTGAAAAGCCCTGCTGAAGCGAAAGCGCTTAGCAGTTTCCATTAGGTCGTATTCGCAGTTCTGCTCTACTTTAACGTTTCTTCACTTTTCCTGACACTAGGCACCCTCGTGTAGGCACCCTTTTTCTTGCAAATACAGTGAGTACCAGCAGTCTCCTTTGCCCTTCCAGGACACATCCAGACATAAAAGCCTTTCCCAGTAACTCTACGTATTCAGAGTGTAGGGCAACTCGCTGCACCCTTCCTTAAGAAGCTAGGTGGACTCAGCTCTTCAACAGCTCCAGGGATTCGGTTCTCGCACGTCCTACATGCCATGGAAGTCTGCCTCATTGCCCTCATTGGACCTACACTAAAAAAAGCAATGAGCTTCGCCTTCCTTCTAGGAACTCTTACCCAAGGACCCCATACCTACAGGTTAAAGAGGCTTGCATTCCTACTGGTACCAAAGCAAATGTTTTCCTGTTACACTGCAGGACTTTACAATAGGGTTAGGCCTGATAGCATACATAGAACGTTCCAAGGATGAGGGAGTTCGATTCATGCAGAACACCCTGTGAAGAAAAGTTGATTCAGCAAGGGACCAGGGTGTAGCTAGGGTCTCTTTTGACTTGTTAGAAATCAGAAGGTGTTCGGCTGCATGTTCACTGGAAAAGAACACCTGAGAGCACAAACCTTGCGTTTCCATTTTAAAACCTCTATCCACGCTGCACTGAAGATACCTAAATAACACTGTTTTTGACTGGCCTCTAGTCACTGCAGGCAGCCCTCTGGAAAGAAAAGGAGTTTTCTCTAAGGAAACACGGTGCTTCCATAACATGGGTGGGAGCTCCTCCTGTCATGCTCTAGAGCTACAGGGAAACTTGACGTGAGTACTTGCCTCAAGCTAAGGCCTGAAAAGCCCTGCTGAAACAAAAGCGCTTAGCAGTTTCCATTAGGTCGTATTCGCAGTTCTGCTCTACTTTAAAGTATCTTCACTTTTCTAGACACTAGGCACCCTCGTGTAGGCACCCTTTTGCCTACAAATACAGTGAGTACCAGCAGGCTCCTCTGCCCTTCTAAGAAACATCCAGGCCTAGTAGCCTTTCCCAGTCAGTCAATGTATTCAGAGGGTAGGGCAACACACTGCACTCTTCCTTGGGAAAGCTAGATGTCCTCAGCGCTCCAACAGCTCCAGGGATTCTGTTCTCTCACGTCATACATGCCATGGAAGTCTGCCTCATTGCCCTCATTGGAGCTACACTAAAAAACGCAATCTGCTTCGCCTTCCTTCTAGAAACTCTTACCCAAGGACCCCATACCTACAGGATAAAGGAGGCTTGCATTCCTACTGGAACCAAATCAAAGTTTTTCCTGTTACACTGCAGGACTTTAGAATAGAGTTAGGCCCGATAGCATACATAGAACGTTCCAAGGACGAAGGAGTTCGATACATGCAGAACACCCTGTGAAGAAAAGTTGATACAGCAAGGGACCAGGGTGTAGCTAGAGTCTCTTTTGACTTGTTAGAAATCAGAAGGTGTTCGGCTGCATGTTCACTGGAAAAGAACACCTGATGGCACAAACCTTGCCTTTCCATTTTAAAAGCTCTATCCATGCTGCACTGAAGATACCTAAATAACACTGTTTTTGACTGGCCTCTAGTCACTGCAGGCAGCCCTCTGGAAAGAAAAGGAGTTTTCTCTAAGAAAACACGGTGCTTCCATAGCATGGGTGGCAGCTCCTCCTGTCATGCTCTAGAGCTACAGGGAAACTTGACGTGAGTACTTGCCTCAAGCTAAGGCCTGAAAAGCCCTGCTGAAGCGAAAGCGTGTAGCAGTTTCCATTAGGTCGTATTCGCAGTTCTGCTCTACTTTAACGTTTCTTCACTTTTCCTGACACTAGGCACCCTCGTGTAGGCACCCTTTTTCTTGCAAATACAGTGAGTACCAGCAGTCTCCTTTGCCCTTCCAGGACACATCCAGACATAAAAGCCTTTCCCAGTAACTCTACGTATTCAGAGTGTAGGGCAACTCGCTGCACCCTTCCTTAAGAAGCTAGGTGGACTCAGCTCTTCAACAGCTCCAGGGATTCTGTTCTCGCACGTCCTACATGCCATGGAAGTCTGCCTCATTGCCCTCATTGGACCTACACTAAAAAAAGCAATCTGCTTCGCCTTCCTTCTAGGAACTCTTACCCAAGGACACCATACCTACAGGTTAAAGAGGCTTGCATTCTACTGGAACCAAAGCAAATATTTTCATGTTACACTGCAGGACTTTAGAATAGGGTTAGGCCCGATAGCATACATAAAACGTTCCAAGGATGAGGGAGTTCGATACATGCAGAACACCCTGTGAAGAAAAGTTGATTCAGCAAGGCACAAGGGTGTAGCTAGGGTCTCTTTTGACTTGTTAGAAATCAGAAGGTGTTCGGCTGCATGTTCACTGGAAAAGAACACCTGAGAGCACAAACCTTGCTTTCCCAGTTGAAAAGCTCTATCCACGCTGCACTGAAGATACCTAAATAACACTGTTTTTGACTGGCCTCTAGTCACTGCAGGCAGCCCTCTGGAAAGAAAAGGAGTTTTCTCTAAGGAAACACGGTGCTTCCATAGCATGGGTGGGAGCTCCTCCTGTCATGCTCTAGAGCTACAGGGAAACCTGACGTGAGTACTTGCCTCAAGCTAAGGCCTGAAAAGCCCTGCTGAAGCAAAAGCGCTTAGCAGTTTCCATTAGGTCGTATTCGCAGTTCTGCTCTACTTTAACGTTTCTTCACTTTTCTAGACACTAGGCACCCTCGTGTAGGCACCCTTTTGCCTACAAATACAGTGAGTACCAGCAGGCTCCTCTGCCCTTCTAAGAAACATCCAGGCCTAGTAGCCTTTCCCAGTCAGTCAATGTATTCAGAGGGTAGGGCAACACACTGCACTCTTCCTTGGGAAAGCTAGATGTCCTCAGCGCTCCAACAGCTCCAGGGATTCTGTTCTCTCACGTCATACATGCCATGGAAGTCTGCCTCATTGCCCTCATTGGAGCTACACTAAAAAACGCAATCTGCTTCGCCTTCCTTCTAGAAACTCTTACCCAAGGACCCCATACCTACAGGATAAAGGAGGCTTGCATTCCTACTGGAACCAAATCAAAGTTTTTCCTGTTACACTGCAGGACTTTAGAATAGGGTTAGGCCCGATAGCATATATAGAACGTTCCAAGGATGAAGGAGTTCGATACATGCAGAACACCCTGTGAAGAAAAGTTGATACAGCAAGGGACCAGGGTGTAGCTAGAGTCTCTTTTGACTTGTTAGAAATCAGAAGGTGTTCGGCTGCATGTTCACTGGAAAAGAACACCTGAGAGCACAAACCTTGCTTTCCCAGTTGAAAACCTCTATCCACGCTGCACTGAAGATACCTAAATAACACTGTTTTTGACTGGCCTCTAGTCACTGCAGGCAGCCCTCTGGAAAGAAAAGGAGTTTTCTCTAAGGAAATACGGTGCTTCCATAGCATGGGTGGGAGCTCCTCCTGTCATGCTCTAGAGCTACAGGGAAACTTGACGTGAGTACTTGCCTCAAGCTAAGGCCTGAAAAGCCCTGCTGAAGCGAAAGCGCTTAGCAGTTTCCATTGGGTCGTATTCGCAGTTCTGCTATACTTTAACGTTTCTTCACTTTTCTAGACACTAGGCACCCTCGTGTAGGCACCCTTTTGCCTACAAATACAGTGAGTACCAGCAGGCTCCTCTGCCCTTCTAAGAAACATCCAGGCCTAGTAGCCTTTCCCAGTCAGTCAATGTATTCAGAGGGTAGGGCAACACACTGCACTCTTCCTTGGGAAAGCTAGATGTCCTCAGCGCTCCAACAGCTCCAGGGATTCTGTTCTCTCACGTCCTACATGCCATGGAAGTCTGCCTCATTGCCCTCATTGGAGCTACACTAAAAAACGCAATCTGCTTCGCCTTCCTTCTAGAAACTCTTACCCAAGGACCCCATACCTACAGGATAAAGGAGGCTTGCATTCCTACTGGCACCAAAGCAAAGTTTTTCCTGTTACACTGCAGGACTTTACAATAGGGTTAGGCCCGATAGCATACATAGAACGTTCCAAGGATGAAGGAGTTCGAAACATGCAGAACACCCTGTGAAGAAAAGTTGATACAGCAAGGGACCAGGGTGTAGCTAGAGTCTCTTTTGACTTGTTATAAATCAGAAGGTGTTCGGCTGCATGTTCACTGGAAAAGAACACCTGATGGCACAAACCTTGCCTTTCCATTTTAAAAGCTCTATCCATGCTGCACTGAAGATACCTAAATAACACTGTTTTTGACTGGCCTCTAGTCACTGCAGGCAGCGCTCTGGAAAGAAAAGGAGTTTTCTCTAAGAAAACACGGTGCTTCCATAGCATGGGTGGGAGCTCCTCCTGTCATGCTCTAGAGCTACAGGGAAACTTGACGTGAGTACTTGCCTCAAGCTAAGGCCTGAAAAGCCCTGCTGAAGCGAAAGCGCTTAGCAGTTTCCATTGGGTCGTATTCGCAGTTCTGCTATACTTTAACGTTTCTTCACTTTTCTAGACACTAGGCACCCTCGTGTAGGCACCCTTTTGCCTACAAATACAGTGAGTACCAGCAGGCTCCTCTGCCCTTCTAAGAAACATCCAGGCCTAGTAGCCTTTCCCAGTCAGTCAATGTATTCAGAGGGTAGGGCAACACACTGCACTCTTCCTTGGGAAAGCTAGATGTCCTCAGCGCTCCAACAGCTCCAGGGATTCTGTTCTCTCACGTCCGACATGCCATGGAAGTCTGCCTCATTGCCCTCATTGGACCTACACTAAAAAAAGCAATCTGCTTCGCCTTCCTTCTAGGAACTCTTACCCAAGGACACCATACCTACAGGTTAAAGAGGCTTGCATTCTACTGGAACCAAAGCAAATATTTTCCTGTTACACTGCAGGACTTTAGAATAGGGTTAGGCCCGAAAGCATACATAAAACGTTCCAAGGATGAGGGAGTTCGATACATGCAGAACACCCTGTGAAGAAAAGTTGATTCAGCAAGGGACCAGGGTGTAGCTAGGGTCTCTTTTGACTTGTTAGAAATCAGAAGGTGTTCGGCTGCATGTTCACTGGAAAAGAACACCTGAGAGCACAAACCTTGCTTTCCCAGTTGAAAAGCTCTATCCACGCTGCACTGAAGATACCTAAATAACACTATTTTTGACTGGCCTCTAGTCACTGCAGGCAGCCCTTTTGAAAGAAAAGGAGTTTTCTCTAAGGAAATACGGTGCTTCCATAGCATGGGTGGGAGCTCCTCCTGTCATGCTCTAGAGCTACAGGGAAACTTGACGTGAGTACTTGCCTCAAGCTAAGGCCTGA
The DNA here is from genome assembly GCF_028021215.1 of Eschrichtius robustus. Taxonomy (NCBI): domain Eukaryota; kingdom Metazoa; phylum Chordata; class Mammalia; order Artiodactyla; family Eschrichtiidae; genus Eschrichtius; species Eschrichtius robustus. The sequence continues at coordinate 37,997,842 of NC_090844.1, read as the reverse complement.
AAAGCCCTGCTGAAGCGAAAGCGCTTAGCAGTTTCCATTGGGTCGTATTCGCAGTTCTGCTATACTTTAACGTTTCTTCACTTTTCTAGACACTAGGCACCCTCGTGTAGGCACCCTTTTGCCTACAAATACAGTGAGTACCAGCAGGCTCCTCTGCCCTTCTAAGAAACATCCAGGCCTAGTAGCCTTTCCCAGTCAGTCAATGTATTCAGAGGGTAGGGCAACACACTGCACTCTTCCTTGGGAAAGCTAGATGTCCTCAGCGCTCCAACAGCTCCAGGGATTCTGTTCTCTCACGTCCTACATGCCATGGAAGTCTGCCTCATTGCCCTCATTGGAGCTACACTAAAAAACGCAATCTGCTTCGCCTTCCTTCTAGAAACTCTTACCCAAGGACCCCATACCTACAGGATAAAGGAGGCTTGCATTCCTACTGGCACCAAAGCAAAGTTTTTCCTGTTACACTGCAGGACTTTACAATAGGGTTAGGCCCGATAGCATACATAGAACGTTCCAAGGATGAAGGAGTTCGAAACATGCAGAACACCCTGTGAAGAAAAGTTGATACAGCAAGGGACCAGGGTGTAGCTAGAGTCTCTTTTGACTTGTTTTAAATCAGAAGGTGTTCGGCTGCATGTTCACTGGAAAAGAACACCTGATGGCACAAACCTTGCCTTTCCATTTTAAAAGCTCTATCCATGCTGCACTGAAGATACCTAAATAACACTGTTTTTGACTGGCCTCTAGTCACTGCAGGCAGCGCTCTGGAAAGAAAAGGAGTTTTCTCTAAGAAAACACGGTGCTTCCATAGCATGGGTGGGAGCTCCTCCTGTCATGCTCTAGAGCTACAGGGAAACTTGACGTGAGTACTTGCCTCAAGCTAAGGCCTGAAAAGCCCTGCTGAAGCGAAAGCGCTTAGCAGTTTCCATTAGGTCGTATTCGCAGTTCTGCTCTACTTTAAAGTTTCTTCACTTTTCCTGACACTAGGCACCCTCGTGTAGGCACCCTTTTTCTTGCAAATACAGTGTGTACCAGCAGTCTCCTTTGCCCTTCCAGGACACATCCAGACATAAAAGCCTTTCCCAGTAACTCTACGTATTCAGAGTGTAGGGCAACTCGCTGCACCCTTCCTTAAGAAGGTAGGTGGACTCAGCTCTTCAACAGCTCCAGGGATTCTGTTCTCGCACGTCCTACATGCCATGGAAGTCTGCCTCATTGCCCTCATTGGACCTACACTAAAAAAAGCAATCTGCTTCGCCTTCCTTCTAGGAACTCTTACCCAAGGACACCATACCTACAGGTTAAAGAGGCTTGCATTCTACTGGAACCAAAGCAAATATTTTCCTGTTACACTGCAGGACTTTAGAATAGGGTTAGGCCCGAAAGCATACATAAAACGTTCCAAGGATGAGGGAGTTCGATACATGCAGAACACCCTGTGAAGAAAAGTTGATTCAGCAAGGGACCAGGGTGTAGCTAGGGTCTCTTTTGACTTGTTAGAAATCAGAAGGTGTTCGGCTGCATGTTCACTGGAAAAGAACACCTGAGAGCACCAACCTTGCTTTCCCAGTTGAAAAGCTCTATCCACGCTGCACTGAAGATACCTAAATAACACTGTTTTTGACTGGCCTCTAGTCACTGCAGGCAGCCCGCTGGAAAGAAAAGGAGTTTTCTCTAAGGAAACACGGTGCTTCCATAGCATGGGTGGGAGCTCCTCCTGTCATGCTCTAGAGCTACAGGGAAACCTGACGTGAGTACTTGCCTCAAGCTAAGGCCTGAAAAGCCCTGCTGAAGCAAAAGCGCTTAGCAGTTTCCATTAGGTCGTATTCGCAGTTCTGCTCTACTTTAACGTTTCTTCACTTTTCTAGACACTAGGCACCCTCGTGTAGGCACCCTTTTGCCTACAAATACAGTGAGTACCAGCAGGCTCCTCTGCCCTTCTAAGAAACATCCAGGCCTAGTAGCCTTTCCCAGTCAGTCAATGTATTCAGAGGGTAGGGCAACACACTGCACTCTTCCTTGGGAAAGCTAGATGTCCTCAGCGCTCCAACAGCTCCAGGGATTCTGTTCTCTCACGTCCTACATGCCATGGAAGTCTGCCTCATTGCCCTCATTGGAGCTACACTAAAAAACGCAATCTGCTTCGCCTTCCTTCTAGAAACTCTTACCCAAGGACCCCATACCTACAGGATAAAGGAGGCTTGCATTCCTACTGGCACCAAAGCAAAGTTTTTCCTGTTACACTGCAGGACTTTACAATAGGGTTAGGCCCGATAGCATACATAGAACGTTCCAAGGATGAAGGAGTTCGAAACATGCAGAACACCCTGTGAAGAAAAGTTGATACAGCAAGGGACCAGGGTTTAGCTAGAGTCTCTTTTGACTTGTTATAAATCAGAAGGTGTTCGGCTGCATGTTCACTGGAAAAGAACACCTGAGAGCACCAACCTTGCTTTCCCAGTTGAAAAGCTCTATCCACGCTGCACTGAAGATACCTAAATAACACTGTTTTTGACTGGCCTCTAGTCACTGCAGGCAGCCCTCTGGAAAGAAAAGGAGTTTTCTCTAAGAAAACACGGTGCTTCCATAGCATGGGTGGCAGCTCCTCCTGTCATGCTCTAGAGCTACAGGGAAACTTGACGTGAGTACTTGCCTCAAGCTAAGGCCTGAAAAGCCCTGCTGAAGCGAAAGCGTGTAGCAGTTTCCATTAGGTCGTATTCGCAGTTCTGCTCTACTTTAATGTTTCTTCACTTTTCCTGACACTAGGCACCCTCGTGTAGGCACCCTTTTTCTTGCAAATACAGTGAGTACCAGCAGTCTCCTTTGCCCTTCCAGGACACATCCAGACATAAAAGCCTTTCCCAGTAACTCTACGTATTCAGAGTGTAGGGCAACTCGCTGCACCCTTCCTTAAGAAGCTAGGTGGACTCAGCTCTTCAACAGCTCCAGGGATTCTGTTCTCGCACGTCCTACATGCCATGGAAGTCTGCCTCATTGCCCTCATTGGACCTACACTAAAAAAAGCAATCTGCTTCGCCTTCCTTCTAGGAACTCTTACCCAAGGACACCATACCTACAGGTTAAAGAGGCTTGCATTCTACTGGAACCAAAGCAAATATTTTCCTGTTACACTGCAGGACTTTAGAATAGGGTTAGGCCCGATAGCATACATAAAACGTTCCAAGGATGAGGGAGTTCGATACATGCAGAACACCCTGTGAAGAAAAGTTGATTCAGCAAGGCACAAGGGTGTAGCTAGGGTCTCTTTTGACTTGTTAGAAATCAGAAGGTGTTCGGCTGCATGTTCACTGGAAAAGAACACCTGAGACCACAAACCTTGCTTTCCCAGTTGAAAAGCTCTATCCACGCTGCACTGAAGATACCTAAATAACACTGTTTTTGACTGGCCTCTAGTCACTGCAGGCAGCCCTCTGGAAAGAAAAGGAGTTTTCTCTAAGGAAACATGGTGCTTCCATAGCATGGGTGGGAGCTCCTCCTGTCATGCTCTAGAGCTACAGGGAAACTTGACGTGAGTACTTGCCTCAAGCTAAGGCCTGAAAAGCCCTGCTGAAGCAAAAGCGCTTAGCAGTTTCCATTAGGTCGTATTCGCAGTTCTGCTCTACTTTAACGTTTCTTCACTTTTCTAGACACTAGGCACCCTCGTGTAGGCACCCTTTTGCCTACAAATACAGTGAGTACCAGCAGGCTCCTCTGCCCTTCTAAGAAACATCCAGGCCTAGTAGCCTTTCCCAGTCAGTCAATGTATTCAGAGGGTAGGGCAACACACTGCACTCTTCCTTGGGAAAGCTAGATGTCCTCAGCGCTCCAACAGCTCCAGGGATTCTGTTCTCTCACGTCCTACATGCCATGGAAGTCTGCCTCATTGCCCTCATTGGAGCTACACTAAAAAACGCAATCTGCTTCACCTTCCTTCTAGAAACTCTTACCCAAGGACCCCATACCTACAGGATAAAGGAGGCTTGCATTCCTACTGGCACCAAAGCAAAGTTTTTCCTGTTACACTGCAGGACTTTACAATAGGGTTAGGCCCGATAGCATACATAGAACGTTCCAAGGATGAAGGAGTTCGAAACATGCAGAACACCCTGTGAAGAAAAGTTGATACAGCAAGGGACCAGGGTGTAGCTAGAGTCTCTTTTGACTTGTTATAAATCAGAAGGTGTTCGGCTGCATGTTCACTGGAAAAGAACACCTGATGGCACAAACCATGCGTTTCCATTTTAAAAGCTCTATCCATGCTGCACTGAAGATACCTAAATAACACTGTTTTTGACTGGCCTCTAGTCACTGCAGGCAGCCCTCTGGAAAGAAAAGGAGTTTTCTCTAAGAAAACACGGTGCTTCCATAGCATGGGTGGCAGCTCCTCCTGTCATGCTCTAGAGCTACAGGGAAACTTGACGTGAGTACTTGCCTCAAGCTAAGGCCTGAAAAGCCCTGCTGAAGCGAAAGCGTGTAGCAGTTTCCATTAGGTCGTATTCGCAGTTCTGCTCTACTTTAACGTTTCTTCACTTTTCCTGACACTAGGCACCCTCGTGTAGGCACCCTTTTTCTTGCAAATACAGTGAGTACCAGCAGTCTCCTTTGCCCTTCCAGGACACATCCAGACATAAAAGCCTTTCCCAGTAACTCTACGTATTCAGAGTGTAGGGCAACTCGCTGCACCCTTCCTTAAGAAGCTAGGTGGACTCAGCTCTTCAACAGCTCCAGGGATTCTGTTCTCGCACGTCCTACATGCCATGGAAGTCTGCCTCATTGCCCTCATTGGACCTACACTAAAAAAAGCAATCTGCTTCGCCTTCCTTCTAGGAACTCTTACCCAAGGACACCATACCTACAGGTTAAAGAGGCTTGCATTCTACTGGAACCAAAGCAAATATTTTCCTGTTACACTGCAGGACTTTAGAATAGGGTTAGGCCCGATAGCATACATAAAACGTTCCAAGGATGAGGGAGTTCGATACATGCAGAACACCCTGTGAAGAAAAGTTGATTCAGCAAGGCACAAGGGTGTAGCTAGGGTCTCTTTTGACTTGTTAGAAATCAGAAGGTGTTCGGCTGCATGTTCACTGGAAAAGAACACCTGAGAGCACAAACCTTGCTTTCCCAGTTGAAAAGCTCTATCCACGCTGCACTGAAGATACCTAAATAACACTGTTTTTGACTGGCCTCTAGTCACTGCAGGCAGCCCTCTGGAAAGAAAAGGAGTTTTCTCTAAGGAAACATGGTGCTTCCATAGCATGGGTGGGAGCTCCTCCTGTCATGCTCTAGAGCTACAGGGAAACTTGACGTGAGTACTTGCCTCAAGCTAAGGCCTGAAAAGCTCTGCTGAAGCAAAAGCGCTTAGCAGATTCCATTAGGTCGTATTCGCAGTTCTGCTCTACTTTAACGTTTCTTCACTTTTCTAGACACTAGGCACCCTCGTGTAGGCACCCTTTTGCCTACAAATACAGTGAGTACCAGCAGGCTCCTCTGCCCTTCTAAGAAACATCCAGGCCTAGTAGCCTTTCCCAGTCAGTCAATGTATTCAGAGGGTAGGGCAACACACTGCACTCTTCCTTGGGAAAGCTAGATGTCCTCAGCGCTCCAACAGCTCCAGGGATTCTGTTCTCTCACGTCCTACATGCCATGGAAGTCTGCCTCATTGCCCTCATTGGACCTACACTAAAAAAAGCAATCTGCTTCGCCTTCCTTCTAGGAACTCTTACCCAAGGACACCATACCTACAGGTTAAAGAGGCTTGCATTCTACTGGAACCAAAGCAAATATTTTCCTGTTACACTGCAGGACTTTAGAATAGGGTTAGGCCCGAAAGCATACATAAAACGTTCCAAGGATGAGGGAGTTCGATACATGCAGAACACCCTGTGAAGAAAAGTTGATTCAGCAAGGGACCAGGGTGTAGCTAGGGTCTCTTTTGACTTGTTAGAAATCAGAAGGTGTTCGGCTGCATGTTCACTGGAAAAGAACACCTGAGAGCACAAACCTTGCTTTCCCAGTTGAAAAGCTCTATCCACGCTGCACTGAAGATACCTAAATAACACTATTTTTGACTGGCCTCTAGTCACTGCAGGCAGCCCTTTTGAAAGAAAAGGAGTTTTCTCTAAGGAAATACGGTGCTTCCATAGCATGGGTGGGAGCTCCTCCTGTCATGCTCTAGAGCTACAGGGAAACTTGACGTGAGTACTTGCCTCAAGCTAAGGCCTGAAAAGCCCTGCTGAAGCGAAAGCGCTTAGCAGTTTCCATTGGGTCGTATTCGCAGTTCTGCTATACTTTAACGTTTCTTCACTTTTCTAGACACTAGGCACCCTCGTGTAGGCACCCTTTTGCCTACAAATACAGTGAGTACCAGCAGGCTCCTCTGCCCTTCTAAGAAACATCCAGGCCTAGTAGCCTTTCCCAGTCAGTCAATGTATTCAGAGGGTAGGGCAACACACTGCACTCTTCCTTGGGAAAGCTAGATGTCCTCAGCGCTCCAACAGCTCCAGGGATTCTGTTCTCTCACGTCATACATGCCATGGAAGTCTGCCTCATTGCCCTCATTGGAGCTACACTAAAAAACGCAATCTGCTTCGCCTTCCTTCTAGAAACTCTTACCCAAGGACCCCATACCTACAGGATAAAGGAGGCTTGCATTCCTACTGGAACCAAATCAAAGTTTTTCCTGTTACACTGCAGGACTTTAGAATAGAGTTAGGCCCGATAGCATACATAGAACGTTCCAAGGATGAAGGAGTTCGAAACATGCAGAACACCCTGTGAAGAAAAGTTGATACAGCAAGGGACCAGGGTGTAGCTAGAGTCTCTTTTGACTTGTTATAAATCAGAAGGTGTTCGGCTGCATGTTCACTGGAAAAGAACACCTGATGGCACAAACCTTGCGTTTCCATTTTAAAAGCTCTATCCATGCTGCACTGAAGATACCTAAATAACACTGTTTTTGACTGGCCTCTAGTCACTGCAGGCAGCCCTCTGGAAAGAAAAGGAGTTTTCTCTAAGAAAACACGGTGCTTCCATAGCATGGGTGGCAGCTCCTCCTGTCATGCTCTAGAGCTACAGGGAAACTTGACGTGAGTACTTGCCTCAAGCTAAGGCCTGAAAAGCCCTGCTGAAGCGAAAGCGTGTAGCAGTTTCCATTAGGTCGTATTCGCAGTTCTGCTCTACTTTAACGTTTCTTCACTTTTCCTGACACTAGGCACCCTCGTGTAGGCACCCTTTTTCTTGCAAATACAGTGAGTACCAGCAGTCTCCTTTGCCCTTCCAGGACACATCCAGACATAAAAGCCTTTCCCAGTAACTCTACGTATTCAGAGTGTAGGGCAACTCGCTGCACCCTTCCTTAAGAAGCTAGGTGGACTCAGCTCTTCAACAGCTCCAGGGATTCTGTTCTCGCACGTCCTACATGCCATGGAAGTCTGCCTCATTGCCCTCATTGGACCTACACTAAAAAAAGCAATCTGCTTCGCCTTCCTTCTAGGAACTCTTACCCAAGGACACCATACCTACAGGTTAAAGAGGCTTGCATTCTACTGGAACCAAAGCAAATATTTTCCTGTTACACTGCAGGACTTTAGAATAGGGTTAGGCCCGAAAGCATACATAAAACGTTCCAAGGATGAGGGAGTTCGATACATGCAGAACACCCTGTGAAGAAAAGTTGATTCAGCAAGGGACCAGGGTGTAGCTAGGGTCTCTTTTGACTTGTTAGAAATCAGAAGGTGTTCGGCTGCATGTTCACTGGAAAAGAACACCTGAGAGCACCAACCTTGCTTTCCCAGTTGAAAAGCTCTATCCACGCTGCACTGAAGATACCTAAATAACACTGTTTTTGACTGGCCTCTAGTCACTGCAGGCAGCCCGCTGGAAAGAAAAGGAGTTTTCTCTAAGGAAACACGGTGCTTCCATAGCATGGGTGGGAGCTCCTCCTGTCATGCTCTAGAGCTACAGGGAAACCTGACGTGAGTACTTGCCTCAAGCTAAGGCCTGAAAAGCCCTGCTGAAGCAAAAGCGCTTAGCAGTTTCCATTAGGTCGTATTCGCAGTTCTGCTCTACTTTAACGTTTCTTCACATTTCTAGACACTAGGCACCCTCGTGTAGGCACCCTTTTGCCTACAAATACAGTGAGTACCAGCAGGCTCCTCTGCCCTTCTAAGAAACATCCAGGCCTAGTAGCCTTTCCCAGTCAGTCAATGTATTCAGAGGGTAGGGCAACACACTGCACTCTTCCTTGGGAAAGCTAGATGTCCTCAGCGCTCCAACAGCTCCAGGGATTCTGTTCTCTCACGTCATACATGCCATGGAAGTCTGCCTCATTGCCCTCATTGGAGCTACACTAAAAAACGCAATCTGCTTCGCCTTCCTTCTAGAAACTCTTACCCAAGGACCCCATACCTACAGGATAAAGGAGGCTTGCATTCCTACTGGAACCAAATCAAAGTTTTTCCTGTTACACTGCAGGACTTTAGAATAGGGTTAGGCCCGATAGCATATATAGAACGTTCCAAGGATGAAGGAGTTCAATACATGCAGAACACCCTGTTAAGAAAAGTTGATACAGCAAGGGACCAGGGTGTAGCTAGAGTCTCTTTTGACTTGTTAGAAATCAGAAGGTGTTCGGCTGCATGTTCACTGGAAAAGAACACCTGAGAGCACAAACCTTGCTTTCCCAGTTGAAAACCTCTATCCACGCTGCACTGAAGATACCTAAATAACACTGTTTTTGACTGGCCTCTAGTCACTGCAGGCAGCCCTCTGGAAAGAAAAGGAGTTTTCTCTAAGGAAATACGGTGCTTCCATAGCATGGGTGGGAGCTCCTCCTGTCATGCTCTAGAGCTACAGGGAAACTTGACGTGAGTACTTGCCTCAAGCTAAGGCCTGAAAAGCCCTGCTGAAGCGAAAGCGCTTAGCAGTTTCCATTGGGTCGTATTCGCAGTTCTGCTATACTTTAACGTTTCTTCACTTTTCTAGACACTAGGCACCCTCGTGTAGGCACCCTTTTGCCTACAAATACAGTGAGTACCAGCAGGCTCCTCTGCCCTTCTAAGAAACATCCAGGCCTAGTAGCCTTTCCCAGTCAGTCAATGTATTCAGAGGGTAGGGCAACACACTGCACTCTTCCTTGGGAAAGCTAGATGTCCTCAGCGCTCCAACAGCTCCAGGGATTCTGTTCTCTCACGTCCTACATGCCATGGAAGTCTGCCTCATTGCCCTCATTGGAGCTACACTAAAAAACGCAATCTGCTTCGCCTTCCTTCTAGAAACTCTTACCCAAGGACCCCATACCTACAGGATAAAGGAGGCTTGCATTCCTACTGGCACCAAAGCAAAGTTTTTCCTGTTACACTGCAGGACTTTACAATAGGGTTAGGCCCGATAGCATACATAGAACGTTCCAAGGATGAAGGAGTTCGAAACATGCAGAACACCCTGTGAAGAAAAGTTGATACAGCAAGGGACCAGGGTGTAGCTAGAGTCTCTTTTGACTTGTTATAAATCAGAAGGTGTTCGGCTGCATGTTCACTGGAAAAGAACACCTGATGGCACAAACCTTGCCTTTCCATTTTAAAAGCTCTATCCATGCTGCACTGAAGATACCTAAATAACACTGTTTTTGACTGGCCTCTAGTCACTGCAGGCAGCGCTCTGGAAAGAAAAGGAGTTTTCTCTAAGAAAACACGGTGCTTCCATAGCATGGGTGGGAGCTCCTCCTGTCATGCTCTAGAGCTACAGGGAAACTTGACGTGAGTACTTGCCTCAAGCTAAGGCCTGAAAAGCCCTGCTGAAGCGAAAGCGCTTAGCAGTTTCCATTAGGTCGTATTCGCAGTTCTGCTCTACTTTAACGTTTCTTCACTTTTCCTGACACTAGGCACCCTCGTTTAGGCACCCTTTTTCTTGCAAATACAGTGAGTACCAGCAGTCTCCTTTGCCCTTCCAGGACACATCCAGACATAAAAGCCTTTCCCAGTAACTCTACGTATTCAGAGTGTAGGGCAACTCGCTGCACCCTTCCTTAAGAAGCTAGGTGGACTCAGCTCTTCAACAGCTCCAGGGATTCGGTTCTCGCACGTCCTACATGCCATGGAAGTCTGCCTCATTGCCCTCATTGGACCTACACTAAAAAAAGCAATGAGCTTCGCCTTCCTTCTAGGAACTCTTACCCAAGGACCCCATACCTACAGGTTAAAGAGGCTTGCATTCCTACTGGTAACAAAGCAAATGTTTTCCTGTTACACTGCAGGACTTTACAATAGGGTTAGGCCTGATAGCATACATAGAACGTTCCAAGGATGAGGGAGTTCGATACATGCAGAACACCCTGTGAAGAAAAGTTGATTCAGCAAGGGACCAGGGTGTAGCTAGAGTCTCTTTTGACTTGTTAGAAATCAGAAGGTGTTCGGCTGCATGTTCACTGGAAAAGAACACCTGAGAGCACAAACCTTGCGTTTCCATTTTAAAACCTCTATCCACGCTGCACTGAAGATACCTAAATAACACTGTTTTTGACTGGCCTCTAGTCACTGCAGGCAGCCCTCTGGAAAGAAAAGGAGTTTTCTCTAAGGAAACACGGTGCTTCCATAACATGGGTGGGAGCTCCTCCTGTCATGCTCTAGAGCTACAGGGAAACTTGACGTGAGTACTTGCCTCAAGCTAAGGCCTGAAAAGCCCTGCTGAAGCAAAAGCGCTTAGCAGTTTCCATTAGGTCGTATTCGCAGTTCTGCTCTACTTTAAAGTATCTTCACTTTTCTAGACACTAGGCACCCTCGTGTAGGCACCCTTTTGCCTACAAATACAGTGAGTACCAGCAGGCTCCTCTGCCCTTCTAAGAAACATCCAGGCCTAGTAGCCTTTCCCAGTCAGTCAATGTATTCAGAGGGTAGGGCAACACACTGCACTCTTCCTTGGGAAAGCTAGATGTCCTCAGCGCTCCAACAGCTCCAGGGATTCTGTTCTCTCACGTCATACATGCCATGGAAGTCTGCCTCATTGCCCTCATTGGAGCTACACTAAAAAACGCAATCTGCTTCGCCTTCCTTCTAGAAACTCTTACCCAAGGACCCCATACCTACAGGATAAAGGAGGCTTGCATTCCTACTGGAACCAAATCAAAGTTTTTCCTGTTACACTGCAGGACTTTAGAATAGAGTTAGGCCCGATAGCATACATAGAACGTTCCAAGGACGAAGGAGTTCGATACATGCAGAACACCCTGTGAAGAAAAGTTGATACAGCAAGGGACCAGGGTGTAGCTAGAGTCTCTTTTGACTTGTTAGAAATCAGAAGGTGTTCGGCTGCATGTTCACTGGAAAAGAACACCTGATGGCACAAACCTTGCGTTTCCATTTTAAAAGCTCTATCCATGCTGCACTGAAGATACCTAAATAACACTGTTTTTGACTGGCCTCTAGTCACTGCAGGCAGCCCTCTGGAAAGAAAAGGAGTTTTCTCTAAGAAAACACGGTGCTTCCATAGCATGGGTGGCAGCTCCTCCTGTCATGCTCTAGAGCTACAGGGAAACTTGACGTGAGTACTTGCCTCAAGCTAAGGCCTGAAAAGCCCTGCTGAAGCGAAAGCGTGTAGCAGTTTCCATTAGGTCGTATTCGCAGTTCTGCTCTACTTTAACGTTTCTTCACTTTTCCTGACACTAGGCACCCTCGTGTAGGCACCCTTTTTCTTGCAAATACAGTGAGTACCAGCAGTCTCCTTTGCCCTTCCAGGACACATCCAGACATAAAAGCCTTTCCCAGTAACTCTACGTATTCAGAGTGTAGGGCAACTCGCTGCACCCTTCCTTAAGAAGCTAGGTGGACTCAGCTCTTCAACAGCTCCAGGGATTCTGTTCTCGCACGTCCTACATGCCATGGAAGTCTGCCTCATTGCCCTCATTGGACCTACACTAAAAAAAGCAATCTGCTTCGCCTTCCTTCTAGGAACTCTTACCCAAGGACACCATACCTACAGGTTAAAGAGGCTTGCATTCTACTGGAACCAAAGCAAATATTTTCATGTTACACTGCAGGACTTTAGAATAGGGTTAGGCCCGATAGCATACATAAAACGTTCCAAGGATGAGGGAGTTCGATACATGCAGAACACCCTGTGAAGAAAAGTTGATTCAGCAAGGCACAAGGGTGTAGCTAGGGTCTCTTTTGACTTGTTAGAAATCAGAAGGTGTTCGGCTGCATGTTCACTGGAAAAGAACACCTGAGAGCACAAACCTTGCTTTCCCAGTTGAAAAGCTCTATCCACGCTGCACTGAAGATACCTAAATAACACTGTTTTTGACTGGCCTCTAGTCACTGCAGGCAGCCCTCTGGAAAGAAAAGGAGTTTTCTCTAAGGAAACACGGTGCTTCCATAGCATGGGTGGGAGCTCCTCCTGTCATGCTCTAGAGCTACAGGGAAACCTGACGTGAGTACTTGCCTCAAGCTAAGGCCTGAAAAGCCCTGCTGAAGCAAAAGCGCTTAGCAGTTTCCATTAGGTCGTATTCGCAGTTCTGCTCTACTTTAACGTTTCTTCACTTTTCTAGACACTAGGCACCCTCGTGTAGGCACCCTTTTGCCTACAAATACAGTGAGTACCAGCAGGCTCCTCTGCCCTTCTAAGAAACATCCAGGCCTAGTAGCCTTTCCCAGTCAGTCAATGTATTCAGAGGGTAGGGCAACACACTGCACTCTTCCTTGGGAAAGCTAGATGTCCTCAGCGCTCCAACAGCTCCAGGGATTCTGTTCTCTCACGTCATACATGCCATGGAAGTCTGCCTCATTGCCCTCATTGGAGCTACACTAAAAAACGCAATCTGCTTCGCCTTCCTTCTAGAAACTCTTACCCAAGGACCCCATACCTACAGGATAAAGGAGGCTTGCATTCCTACTGGAACCAAAGCAAAGTTTTTCCTGTTACACTGCAGGACTTTAGAATAGGGTTAGGCCCGATAGCATATATAGAACGTTCCAAGGATGAAGGAGTTCGATACATGCAGAACACCCTGTGAAGAAAAGTTGATACAGCAAGGGACCAGGGTGTAGCTAGAGTCTCTTTTGACTTGTTAGAAATCAGAAGGTGTTCGGCTGCATGTTCACTGGAAAAGAACACCTGAGAGCACAAACCTTGCTTTCCCAGTTGAAAACCTCTATCCACGCTGCACTGAAGATACCTAAATAACACTGTTTTTGACTGGCCTCTAGTCACTGCAGGCAGCCCTCTGGAAAGAAAAGGAGTTTTCTCTAAGGAAATACGGTGCTTCCATAGCATGGGTGGGAGCTCCTCCTGTCATGCTCTAGAGCTACAGGGAAACTTGACGTGAGTACTTGCCTCAAGCTAAGGCCTGAAAAGCCCTGCTGAAGCGAAAGCGCTTAGCAGTTTCCATTGGGTCGTATTCGCAGTTCTGCTATACTTTAACGTTTCTTCACTTTTCTAGACACTAGGCACCCTCGTGTAGGCACCCTTTTGCCTACAAATACAGTGAGTACCAGCAGGCTCCTCTGCCCTTCTAAGAAACATCCAGGCCTAGTAGCCTTTCCCAGTCAGTCAATGTATTCAGAGGGTAGGGCAACACACTGCACTCTTCCTTGGGAAAGCTAGATGTCCTCAGCGCTCCAACAGCTCCAGGGATTCTGTTCTCTCACGTCCTACATGCCATGGAAGTCTGCCTCATTGCCCTCATTGGAGCTACACTAAAAAACGCAATCTGCTTCGCCTTCCTTCTAGAAACTCTTACCCAAGGACCCCATACCTACAGGATAAAGGAGGCTTGCATTCCTACTGGCACCAAAGCAAAGTTTTTCCTGTTACACTGCAGGACTTTACAATAGGGTTAGGCCCGATAGCATACATAGAACGTTCCAAGGATGAAGGAGTTCGAAACATGCAGAACACCCTGTGAAGAAAAGTTGATACAGCAAGGGACCAGGGTGTAGCTAGAGTCTCTTTTGACTTGTTATAAATCAGAAGGTGTTCGGCTGCATGTTCACTGGAAAAGAACACCTGATGGCACAAACCTTGCCTTTCCATTTTAAAAGCTCTATCCATGCTGCACTGAAGATACCTAAATAACACTGTTTTTGACTGGCCTCTAGTCACTGCAGGCAGCGCTCTGGATAGAAAAGGAGTTTTCTCTAAGAAAACACGGTGCTTCCATAGCATGGGTGGGAGCTCCTCCTGTCATGCTCTAGAGCTACAGGGAAACTTGACGTGAGTACTTGCCTCAAGCTAAGGCCTGAAAAGCCCTGCTGAAGCGAAAGCGCTTAGCAGTTTCCATTGGGTCGTATTCGCAGTTCTGCTATACTTTAACGTTTCTTCACTTTTCTAGACACTAGGCACCCTCGTGTAGGCACCCTTTTGCCTACAAATACAGTGAGTACCAGCAGGCTCCTCTGCCCTTCTAAGAAACATCCAGGCCTAGTAGCCTTTCCCAGTCAGTCAATGTATTCAGAGGGTAGGGCAACACACTGCACTCTTCCTTGGGAAAGCTAGATGTCCTCAGCGCTCCAACAGCTCCAGGGATTCTGTTCTCTCACGTCCGACATGCCATGGAAGTCTGCCTCATTGCCCTCATTGGACCTACACTAAAAAAAGCAATCTGCTTCGCCTTCCTTCTAGGAACTCTTACCCAAGGACACCATACCTACAGGTTAAAGAGGCTTGCATTCTACTGGAACCAAAGCAAATATTTTCCTGTTACACTGCAGGACTTTAGAATAGGGTTAGGCCCGAAAGCATACATAAAACGTTCCAAGGATGAGGGAGTTCGATACATGCAGAACACCCTGTGAAGAAAAGTTGATTCAGCAAGGGACCAGGGTGTAGCTAGGGTCTCTTTTGACTTGTTAGAAATCAGAAGGTGTTCGGCTGCATGTTCACTGGAAAAGAACACCTGAGACCACAAACCTTGCTTTCCCAGTTGAAAAGCTCTATCCACGCTGCACTGAAGATACCTAAATAACACTATTTTTGACTGGCCTCTAGTCACTGCAGGCAGCCCTTTTGAAAGAAAAGGAGTTTTCTCTAAGGAAATACGGTGCTTCCATAGCATGGGTGGGAGCTCCTCCTGTCATGCTCTAGAGCTACAGGGAAACTTGACGTGAGTACTTGCCTCAAGCTAAGGCCTGAAAAGCCCTGCTGAAGCGAAAGCGCTTAGCAGTTTCCATTGGGTCGTATTCGCAGTTCTGCTATACTTTAACGTTTCTTCACTTTTCTAGACACTAGGCACCCTCGTGTAGGCACCCTTTTGCCTACAAATACAGTGAGTACCAGCAGGCTCCTCTGCCCTTCTAAGAAACATCCAGGCCTAGTAGCCTTTCCCAGTCAGTCAATGTATTCAGAGGGTAGGGCAACACACTGCACTCTTCCTTGGGAAAGCTAGATGTCCTCAGCGCTCCAACAGCTCCAGGGATTCTGTTCTCTCACGTCCTACATGCCATGGAAGTCTGCCTCATTGCCCTCATTGGAGCTACACTAAAAAACGCAATCTGCTTCGCCTTCCTTCTAGAAACTCTTACCCAAGGACCCCATACCTACAGGATAAAGGAGGCTTGCATTCCTACTGGCACCAAAGCAAAGTTTTTCCTGTTACACTGCAGGACTTTACAATAGGGTTAGGCCCGATAGCATACATAGAACGTTCCAAGGATGAAGGAGTTCGAAACATGCAGAACACCCTGTGAAGAAAAGTTGATACAGCAAGGGACCAGGGTGTAGCTAGAGTCTCTTTTGACTTGTTTTAAATCAGAAGGTGTTCGGCTGCATGTTCACTGGAAAAGAACACCTGATGGCACAAACCTTGCCTTTCCATTTTAAAAGCTCTATCCATGCTGCACTGAAGATACCTAAATAACACTGTTTTTGACTGGCCTCTAGTCACTGCAGGCAGCGCTCTGGAAAGAAAAGGAGTTTTCTCTAAGAAAACACGGTGCTTCCATAGCATGGGTGGGAGCTCCTCCTGTCATGCTCTAGAGCTACAGGGAAACTTGACGTGAGTACTTGCCTCAAGCTAAGGCCTGAAAAGCCCTGCTGAAGCGAAAGCGCTTAGCAGTTTCCATTAGGTCGTATTCGCAGTTCTGCTCTACTTTAAAGTTTCTTCACTTTTCCTGACACTAGGCACCCTCGTGTAGGCACCCTTTTTCTTGCAAATACAGTGAGTACCAGCAGTCTCCTTTGCCCTTCCAGGACACATCCAGACATAAAAGCCTTTCCCAGTAACTCTACGTATTCAGAGTGTAGGGCAACTCGCTGCACCCTTCCTTAAGAAGCTAGGTGGACTCAGCTCTTCAACAGCTCCAGGGATTCTGTTCTCGCACGTCCTACATGCCATGGAAGTCTGCCTCATTGCCCTCATTGGACCTACACTAAAAAAAGCAATCTGCTTCGCCTTCCTTCTAGGAACTCTTACCCAAGGACACCATACCTACAGGTTAAAGAGGCTTGCATTCTACTGGAACCAAAGCAAATATTTTCCTATTACACTGCAGGACTTTAGAATAGGGTTAGGCCCGAAAGCATACATAAAACGTTCCAAGGATGAGGGAGTTCGATACATGCAGAACACCCTGTGAAGAAAAGTTGATTCAGCAAGGGACCAGGGTGTAGCTAGGGTCTCTTTTGACTTGTTAGAAATCAGAAGGTGTTCGGCTGCATGTTCACTGGAAAAGAACACCTGAGAGCACCAACCTTGCTTTCCCAGTTGAAAAGCTCTATCCACGCTGCACTGAAGATACCTAAATAACACTGTTTTTGACTGGCCTCTAGTCACTGCAGGCAGCCCGCTGGAAAGAAAAGGAGTTTTCTCTAAGGAAACACGGTGCTTCCATAGCATGGGTGGGAGCTCCTCCTGTCATGCTCTAGAGCTACAGGGAAACCTGACGTGAGTACTTGCCTCAAGCTAAGGCCTGAAAAGCCCTGCTGAAGCAAAAGCGCTTAGCAGTTTCCATTAGGTCGTATTCGCAGTTCTGCTCTACTTTAACGTTTCTTCACTTTTCTAGACACTAGGCACCCTCGTGTAGGCACCCTTTTGCCTACAAATACAGTGAGTACCAGCAGGCTCCTCTGCCCTTCTAAGAAACATCCAGGCCTAGTAGCCTTTCCCAGTCAGTCAATGTATTCAGAGGGTAGGGCAACACACTGCACTCTTCCTTGGGAAAGCTAGATGTCCTCAGCGCTCCAACAGCTCCAGGGATTCTGTTCTCTCACGTCCTACATGCCATGGAAGTCTGCCTCATTGCCCTCATTGGAGCTACACTAAAAAACGCAATCTGCTTCGCCTTCCTTCTAGAAACTCTTACCCAAGGAACCCATACCTACAGGATAAAGGAGGCTTGCATTCCTACTGGCACCAAAGCAAAGTTTTTCCTGTTACACTGCAGGACTTTACAATAGGGTTAGGCCCGATAGCATACATAGAACGTTCCAAGGATGAAGGAGTTCGAAACATGCAGAACACCCTGTGAAGAAAAGTTGATACAGCAAGGGACCAGGGTTTAGCTAGAGTCTCTTTTGACTTG
This sequence comes from Eschrichtius robustus, assembly GCF_028021215.1. Taxonomy (NCBI): domain Eukaryota; kingdom Metazoa; phylum Chordata; class Mammalia; order Artiodactyla; family Eschrichtiidae; genus Eschrichtius; species Eschrichtius robustus. The sequence continues at coordinate 37,980,329 of NC_090844.1, read as the reverse complement.
TTATAAATCAGAAGGTGTTCGGCTGCATGTTCACTGGAAAAGAACACCTGAGAGCACCAACCTTGCTTTCCCAGTTGAAAAGCTCTATCCACGCTGCACTGAAGATACCTAAATAACACTGTTTTTGACTGGCCTCTAGTCACTGCAGGCAGCCCTCTGGAAAGAAAAGGAGTTTTCTCTAAGAAAACACGGTGCTTCCATAGCATGGGTGGCAGCTCCTCCTGTCATGCTCTAGAGCTACAGGGAAACTTGACGTGAGTACTTGCCTCAAGCTAAGGCCTGAAAAGCCCTGCTGAAGCGAAAGCGTGTAGCAGTTTCCATTAGGTCGTATTCGCAGTTCTGCTCTACTTTAATGTTTCTTCACTTTTCCTGACACTAGGCACCCTCGTGTAGGCACCCTTTTTCTTGCAAATACAGTGAGTACCAGCAGTCTCCTTTGCCCTTCCAGGACACATCCAGACATAAAAGCCTTTCCCAGTAACTCTACGTATTCAGAGTGTAGGGCAACTCGCTGCACCCTTCCTTAAGAAGCTAGGTGGACTCAGCTCTTCAACAGCTCCAGGGATTCTGTTCTCGCACGTCCTACATGCCATGGAAGTCTGCCTCATTGCCCTCATTGGACCTACACTAAAAAAAGCAATCTGCTTCGCCTTCCTTCTAGGAACTCTTACCCAAGGACACCATACCTACAGGTTAAAGAGGCTTGCATTCTACTGGAACCAAAGCAAATATTTTCCTGTTACACTGCAGGACTTTAGAATAGGGTTAGGCCCGATAGCATACATAAAACGTTCCAAGGATGAGGGAGTTCGATACATGCAGAACACCCTGTGAAGAAAAGTTGATTCAGCAAGGCACAAGGGTGTAGCTAGGGTCTCTTTTGACTTGTTAGAAATCAGAAGGTGTTCGGCTGCATGTTCACTGGAAAAGAACACCTGAGACCACAAACCTTGCTTTCCCAGTTGAAAAGCTCTATCCACGCTGCACTGAAGATACCTAAATAACACTGTTTTTGACTGGCCTCTAGTCACTGCAGGCAGCCCTCTGGAAAGAAAAGGAGTTTTCTCTAAGGAAACATGGTGCTTCCATAGCATGGGTGGGAGCTCCTCCTGTCATGCTCTAGAGCTACAGGGAAACTTGACGTGAGTACTTGCCTCAAGCTAAGGCCTGAAAAGCCCTGCTGAAGCAAAAGCGCTTAGCAGTTTCCATTAGGTCGTATTCGCAGTTCTGCTCTACTTTAACGTTTCTTCACTTTTCTAGACACTAGGCACCCTCGTGTAGGCACCCTTTTGCCTACAAATACAGTGAGTACCAGCAGGCTCCTCTGCCCTTCTAAGAAACATCCAGGCCTAGTAGCCTTTCCCAGTCAGTCAATGTATTCAGAGGGTAGGGCAACAGACTGCACTCTTCCTTGGGAAAGCTAGATGTCCTCAGCACTCCAACAGCTCCAGGGATTCTGTTCTCTCACGTCCTACATGCCATGGAAGTCTGCCTCATTGCCCTCATTGGAGCTACACTAAAAAACGCAATCTGCTTCACCTTCCTTCTAGAAACTCTTACCCAAGGACCCCATACCTACAGGATAAAGGAGGCTTGCATTCCTACTGGCACCAAAGCAAAGTTTTTCCTGTTACACTGCAGGACTTTACAATAGGGTTAGGCCCGATAGCATACATAGAACGTTCCAAGGATGAAGGAGTTCGAAACATGCAGAACACCCTGTGAAGAAAAGTTGATACAGCAAGGGACCAGGGTGTAGCTAGAGTCTCTTTTGACTTGTTATAAATCAGAAGGTGTTCGGCTGCATGTTCACTGGAAAAGAACACCTGATGGCACAAACCATGCGTTTCCATTTTAAAAGCTCTATCCATGCTGCACTGAAGATACCTAAATAACACTGTTTTTGACTGGCCTCTAGTCACTGCAGGCAGCCCTCTGGAAAGAAAAGGAGTTTTCTCTAAGAAAACACGGTGCTTCCATAGCATGGGTGGCAGCTCCTCCTGTCATGCTCTAGAGCTACAGGGAAACTTGACGTGAGTACTTGCCTCAAGCTAAGGCCTGAAAAGCCCTGCTGAAGCGAAAGCGTGTAGCAGTTTCCATTAGGTCGTATTCGCAGTTCTGCTCTACTTTAACGTTTCTTCACTTTTCCTGACACTAGGCACCCTCGTGTAGGCACCCTTTTTCTTGCAAATACAGTGAGTACCAGCAGTCTCCTTTGCCCTTCCAGGACACATCCAGACATAAAAGCCTTTCCCAGTAACTCTACGTATTCAGAGTGTAGGGCAACTCGCTGCACCCTTCCTTAAGAAGCTAGGTGGACTCAGCTCTTCAACAGCTCCAGGGATTCTGTTCTCGCACGTCCTACATGCCATGGAAGTCTGCCTCATTGCCCTCATTGGACCTACACTAAAAAAAGCAATCTGCTTCGCCTTCCTTCTAGGAACTCTTACCCAAGGACACCATACCTACAGGTTAAAGAGGCTTGCATTCTACTGGAACCAAAGCAAATATTTTCATGTTACACTGCAGGACTTTAGAATAGGGTTAGGCCCGATAGCATACATAAAACGTTCCAAGGATGAGGGAGTTCGATACATGCAGAACACCCTGTGAAGAAAAGTTGATTCAGCAAGGCACAAGGGTGTAGCTAGGGTCTCTTTTGACTTGTTAGAAATCAGAAGGTGTTCGGCTGCATGTTCACTGGAAAAGAACACCTGAGAGCACAAACCTTGCTTTCCCAGTTGAAAAGCTCTATCCACGCTGCACTGAAGATACCTAAATAACACTGTTTTTGACTGGCCTCTAGTCACTGCAGGCAGCCCTCTGGAAAGAAAAGGAGTTTTCTCTAAGGAAACATGGTGCTTCCATAGCATGGGTGGGAGCTCCTCCTGTCATGCTCTAGAGCTACAGGGAAACTTGACGTGAGTACTTGCCTCAAGCTAAGGCCTGAAAAGCCCTGCTGAAGCAAAAGCGCTTAGCAGATTCCATTAGGTCGTATTCGCAGTTCTGCTCTACTTTAACGTTTCTTCACTTTTCTAGACACTAGGCACCCTCGTGTAGGCACCCTTTTGCCTACAAATACAGTGAGTACCAGCAGGCTCCTCTGCCCTTCTAAGAAACATCCAGGCCTAGTAGCCTTTCCCAGTCAGTCAATGTATTCAGAGGGTAGGGCAACAAACTGCACTCTTCCTTGGGAAAGCTAGATGTCCTCAGCGCTCCAACAGCTCCAGGGATTCTGTTCTCTCACGTCCTACATGCCATGGAAGTCTGCCTCATTGCCCTCATTGGACCTACACTAAAAAAAGCAATCTGCTTCGCCTTCCTTCTAGGAACTCTTACCCAAGGACACCATACCTACAGGTTAAAGAGGCTTGCATTCTACTGGAACCAAAGCAAATATTTTCCTGTTACACTGCAGGACTTTAGAATAGGGTTAGGCCCGAAAGCATACATAAAACGTTCCAAGGATGAGGGAGTTCGATACATGCAGAACACCCTGTGAAGAAAAGTTGATTCAGCAAGGGACCAGGGTGTAGCTAGGGTCTCTTTTGACTTGTTAGAAATCAGAAGGTGTTCGGCTGCATGTTCACTGGAAAAGAACACCTGAGAGCACAAACCTTGCTTTCCCAGTTGAAAAGCTCTATCCACGCTGCACTGAAGATACCTAAATAACACTATTTTTGACTGGCCTCTAGTCACTGCAGGCAGCCCTTTTGAAAGAAAAGGAGTTTTCTCTAAGGAAATACGGTGCTTCCATAGCATGGGTGGGAGCTCCTCCTGTCATGCTCTAGAGCTACAGGGAAACTTGACGTGAGTACTTGCCTCAAGCTAAGGCCTGAAAAGCCCTGCTGAAGCGAAAGCGCTTAGCAGTTTCCATTGGGTCGTATTCGCAGTTCTGCTATACTTTAACGTTTCTTCACTTTTCTAGACACTAGGCACCCTCGTGTAGGCACCCTTTTGCCTACAAATACAGTGAGTACCAGCAGGCTCCTCTGCCCTTCTAAGAAACATCCAGGCCTAGTAGCCTTTCCCAGTCAGTCAATGTATTCAGAGGGTAGGGCAACACACTGCACTCTTCCTTGGGAAAGCTAGATGTCCTCAGCGCTCCAACAGCTCCAGGGATTCTGTTCTCTCACGTCATACATGCCATGGAAGTCTGCCTCATTGCCCTCATTGGAGCTACACTAAAAAACGCAATCTGCTTCGCCTTCCTTCTAGAAACTCTTACCCAAGGACCCCATACCTACAGGATAAAGGAGGCTTGCATTCCTACTGGCACCAAAGCAAAGTTTTTCCTGTTACACTGCAGGACTTTAGAATAGAGTTAGGCCCGATAGCATACATAGAACGTTCCAAGGATGAAGGAGTTCGAAACATGCAGAACACCCTGTGAAGAAAAGTTGATACAGCAAGGGACCAGGGTGTAGCTAGAGTCTCTTTTGACTTGTTATAAATCAGAAGGTGTTCGGCTGCATGTTCACTGGAAAAGAACACCTGATGGCACAAACCTTGCCTTTCCATTTTAAAAGCTCTATCCATGCTGCACTGAAGATACCTAAATAACACTGTTTTTGACTGGCCTCTAGTCACTGCAGGCAGCGCTCTGGAAAGAAAAGGAGTTTTCTCTAAGAAAACACGGTGCTTCCATAGCATGGGTGGGAGCTCCTCCTGTCATGCTCTAGAGCTACAGGGAAACTTGACGTGAGTACTTGCCTCAAGCTAAGGCCTGAAAAGCCCTGCTGAAGCGAAAGCGCTTAGCAGTTTCCATTAGGTCGTATTCGCAGTTCTGCTCTACTTTAAAGTTTCTTCACTTTTCCTGACACTAGGCACCCTCGTGTAGGCACCCTTTTTCTTGCAAATACAGTGAGTACCAGCAGTCTCCTTTGCCCTTCCAGGACACATCCAGACATAAAAGCCTTTCCCAGTAACTCTACGTATTCAGAGTGTAGGGCAACTCGCTGCACCCTTCCTTAAGAAGCTAGGTGGACTCAGCTCTTCAACAGCTCCAGGGATTCTGTTCTCGCACGTCCTACATGCCATGGAAGTCTGCCTCATTGCCCTCATTGGACCTACACTAAAAAAAGCAATCTGCTTCGCCTTCCTTCTAGGAACTCTTACCCAAGGACACCATACCTACAGGTTAAAGAGGCTTGCATTCTACTGGAACCAAAGCAAATATTTTCCTGTTACACTGCAGGACTTTAGAATAGGGTTAGGCCCGAAAGCATACATAAAACGTTCCAAGGATGAGGGAGTTCGATACATGCAGAACACCCTGTGAAGAAAAGTTGATTCAGCAAGGGACCAGGGTGTAGCTAGGGTCTCTTTTGACTTGTTAGAAATCAGAAGGTGTTCGGCTGCATGTTCACTGGAAAAGAACACCTGAGAGCACCAACCTTGCTTTCCCAGTTGAAAAGCTCTATCCACGCTGCACTGAAGATACCTAAATAACACTGTTTTTGACTGGCCTCTAGTCACTGCAGGCAGCCCGCTGGAAAGAAAAGGAGTTTTCTCTAAGGAAACACGGTGCTTCCATAGCATGGGTGGGAGCTCCTCCTGTCATGCTCTAGAGCTACAGGGAAACCTGACGTGAGTACTTGCCTCAAGCTAAGGCCTGAAAAGCCCTGCTGAAGCAAAAGCGCTTAGCAGTTTCCATTAGGTCGTATTCGCAGTTCTGCTCTACTTTAACGTTTCTTCACTTTTCTAGACACTAGGCACCCTCGTGTAGGCACCCTTTTGCCTACAAATACAGTGAGTACCAGCAGGCTCCTCTGCCCTTCTAAGAAACATCCAGGCCTAGTAGCCTTTCCCAGTCAGTCAATGTATTCAGAGGGTAGGGCAACACACTGCACTCTTCCTTGGGAAAGCTAGATGTCCTCAGCGCTCCAACAGCTCCAGGGATTCTGTTCTCTCACGTCATACATGCCATGGAAGTCTGCCTCATTGCCCTCATTGGAGCTACACTAAAAAACGCAATCTGCTTCGCCTTCCTTCTAGAAACTCTTACCCAAGGACCCCATACCTACAGGATAAAGGAGGCTTGCATTCCTACTGGAACCAAATCAAAGTTTTTCCTGTTACACTGCAGGACTTTAGAATAGGGTTAGGCCCGATAGCATATATAGAACGTTCCAAGGATGAAGGAGTTCGATACATGCAGAACACCCTGTGAAGAAAAGTTGATACAGCAAGGGACCAGGGTGTAGCTAGAGTCTCTTTTGACTTGTTAGAAATCAGAAGGTGTTCGGCTGCATGTTCACTGGAAAAGAACACCTGAGAGCACAAACCTTGCTTTCCCAGTTGAAAACCTCTATCCACGCTGCACTGAAGATACCTAAATAACACTGTTTTTGACTGGCCTCTAGTCACTGCAGGCAGCCCTCTGGAAAGAAAAGGAGTTTTCTCTAAGGAAATACGGTGCTTCCATAGCATGGGTGGGAGCTCCTCCTGTCATGCTCTAGAGCTACAGGGAAACTTGACGTGAGTACTTGCCTCAAGCTAAGGCCTGAAAAGCCCTGCTGAAGCGAAAGCGCTTAGCAGTTTCCATTGGGTCGTATTCGCAGTTCTGCTATGCTTTAACGTTTCTTCACTTTTCTAGACACTAGGCACCCTCGTGTAGGCACCCTTTTGCCTACAAATACAGTGAGTACCAGCAGGCTCCTCTGCCCTTCTAAGAAACATCCAGGCCTAGTAGCCTTTCCCAGTCAGTCAATGTATTCAGAGGGTAGGGCAACAGACTGCACTCTTCCTTGGGAAAGCTAGATGTCCTCAGCGCTCCAACAGCTCCAGGGATTCTGTTCTCTCACGTCCTACATGCCATGGAAGTCTGCCTCATTGCCCTCATTGGAGCTACACTAAAAAACGCAATCTGCTTCGCCTTCCTTCTAGAAACTCTTACCCAAGGACCCCATACCTACAGGATAAAGGAGGCTTGCATTCCTACTGGCACCAAAGCAAAGTTTTTCCTGTTACACTGCAGGACTTTACAATAGGGTTAGGCCCGATAGCATACATAGAACGTTCCAAGGATGAAGGAGTTCGAAACATGCAGAACACCCTGTGAAGAAAAGTTGATACAGCAAGGGACCAGGGTTTAGCTAGAGTCTCTTTTGACTTGTTATAAATCAGAAGGTGTTCGGCTGCATGTTCACTGGAAAAGAACACCTGAGAGCACCAACCTTGCTTTCCCAGTTGAAAAGCTCTATCCACGCTGCACTGAAGATACCTAAATAACACTGTTTTTGACTGGCCTCTAGTCACTGCAGGCAGCCCTCTGGAAAGAAAAGGAGTTTTCTCTAAGAAAACACGGTGCTTCCATAGCATGGGTGGCAGCTCCTCCTGTCATGCTCTAGAGCTACAGGGAAACTTGACGTGAGTACTTGCCTCAAGCTAAGGCCTGAAAAGCCCTGCTGAAGCGAAAGCGTGTAGCAGTTTCCATTAGGTCGTATTCGCAGTTCTGCTCTACTTTAACGTTTCTTCACTTTTCCTGACACTAGGCACCCTCGTGTAGGCACCCTTTTTCTTGCAAATACAGTGAGTACCAGCAGTCTCCTTTGCCCTTCCAGGACACATCCAGACATAAAAGCCTTTCCCAGTAACTCTACGTATTCAGAGTGTAGGGCAACTCGCTGCACCCTTCCTTAAGAAGCTAGGTGGACTCAGCTCTTCAACAGCTCCAGGGATTCTGTTCTCGCACGTCCTACATGCCATGGAAGTCTGCCTCATTGCCCTCATTGGACCTACACTAAAAAAAGCAATCTGCTTCGCCTTCCTTCTAGGAACTCTTACCCAAGGACACCATACCTACAGGTTAAAGAGGCTTGCATTCTACTGGAACCAAAGCAAATATTTTCCTGTTACACTGCAGGACTTTAGAATAGGGTTAGGCCCGATAGCATACATAAAACGTTCCAAGGATGAGGGAGTTCGATACATGCAGAACAACCTGTGAAGAAAAGTTGATTCAGCAAGGCACAAGGGTGTAGCTAGGGTCTCTTTTGACTTGTTAGAAATCAGAAGGTGTTCGGCTGCATGTTCACTGGAAAAGAACACCTGAGACCACAAACCTTGCTTTCCCAGTTGAAAAGCTCTATCCACGCTGCACTGAAGATACCTAAATAACACTGTTTTTGACTGGCCTCTAGTCACTGCAGGCAGCCCTCTGGAAAGAAAAGGAGTTTTCTCTAAGGAAACATGGTGCTTCCATAGCATGGGTGGGAGCTCCTCCTGTCATGCTCTAGAGCTACAGGGAAACTTGACGTGAGTACTTGCCTCAAGCTAAGGCCTGAAAAGCCCTGCTGAAGCAAAAGCGCTTAGCAGTTTCCATTAGGTCGTATTCGCAGTTCTGCTCTACTTTAACGTTTCTTCACTTTTCTAGACACTAGGCACCCTCGTGTAGGCACCCTTTTTCTTGCAAATACAGTGAGTACCAGCAGTCTCCTTTGCCCTTCCAGGACACATCCAGACATAAAAGCCTTTCCCAGTAACTCTACGTATTCAGAGTGTAGGGCAACTCGCTGCACCCTTCCTTAAGAAGCTAGGTGGACTCAGCTCTTCAACAGCTCCAGGGATTCTGTTCTCGCACGTCCTACATGCCATGGAAGTCTGCCTCATTGCCCTCATTGGACCTACACTAAAAAAAGCAATCTGCTTCGCCTTCCTTCTAGGAACTCTTACCCAAGGACACCATACCTACAGGTTAAAGAGGCTTGCATTCTACTGGAACCAAAGCAAATATTTTCCTGTTACACTGCAGGACTTTAGAATAGGGTTAGGCCCGATAGCATACATAAAACGTTCCAAGGATGAGGGAGTTCGATACATGCAGAACACCCTGTGAAGAAAAGTTGATTCAGCAAGGCACAAGGGTGTAGCTAGGGTCTCTTTTGACTTGTTAGAAATCAGAAGGTGTTCGGCTGCATGTTCACTGGAAAAGAACACCTGAGACCACAAACCTTGCTTTCCCAGTTGAAAAGCTCTATCCACGCTGCACTGAAGATACCTAAATAACACTGTTTTTGACTGGCCTCTAGTCACTGCAGGCAGCCCGCTGGAAAGAAAAGGAGTTTTCTCTAAGGAAACACGGTGCTTCCATAGCATGGGTGGGAGCTCCTCCTGTCATGCTCTAGAGCTACAGGGAAACCTGACGTGAGTACTTGCCTCAAGCTAAGGCCTGAAAAGCCCTGCTGAAGCAAAAGCGCTTAGCAGTTTCCATTAGGTCGTATTCGCAGTTCTGCTCTACTTTAACGTTTCTTCACTTTTCTAGACACTAGGCACCCTCGTGTAGGCACCCTTTTGCCTACAAATACAGTGAGTACCAGCAGGCTCCTCTGCCCTTCTAAGAAACATCCAGGCCTAGTAGCCTTTCCCAGTCAGTCAATGTATTCAGAGGGTAGGGCAACACACTGCACTCTTCCTTGGGAAAGCTAGATGTCCTCAGCGCTCCAACAGCTCCAGGGATTCTGTTCTCTCACGTCATACATGCCATGGAAGTCTGCCTCATTGCCCTCATTGGAGCTACACTAAAAAACGCAATCTGCTTCGCCTTCCTTCTAGAAACTCTTACCCAAGGACCCCATACCTACAGGATAAAGGAGGCTTGCATTCCTACTGGAACCAAATCAAAGTTTTTCCTGTTACACTGCAGGACTTTAGAATAGGGTTAGGCCCGATAGCATATATAGAACGTTCCAAGGATGAAGGAGTTCGATACATGCAGAACACCCTGTGAAGAAAAGTTGATACAGCAAGGGACCAGGGTGTAGCTAGAGTCTCTTTTGACTTGTTAGAAATCAGAAGGTGTTCGGCTGCATGTTCACTGGAAAAGAACACCTGAGAGCACAAACCTTGCTTTCCCAGTTGAAAACCTCTATCCACGCTGCACTGAAGATACCTAAATAACACTGTTTTTGACTGGCCTCTAGTCACTGCAGGCAGCCCTCTGGAAAGAAAAGGAGTTTTCTCTAAGGAAATACGGTGCTTCCATAGCATGGGTGGGAGCTCCTCCTGTCATGCTCTAGAGCTACAGGGAAACTTGACGTGAGTACTTGCCTCAAGCTAAGGCCAGAAAAGCCCTGCTGAAGCGAAAGCGCTTAGCAGTTTCCATTGGGTCGTATTCGCAGTTCTGCTATGCTTTAACGTTTCTTCACTTTTCTAGACACTAGGCACCCTCGTGTAGGCACCCTTTTGCCTACAAATACAGTGAGTACCAGCAGGCTCCTCTGCCCTTCTAAGAAACATCCAGGCCTAGTAGCCTTTCCCAGTCAGTCAATGTATTCAGAGGGTAGGGCAACAGACTGCACTCTTCCTTGGGAAAGCTAGATGTCCTCAGCGCTCCAACAGCTCCAGGGATTCTGTTCTCTCACGTCCTACATGCCATGGAAGTCTGCCTCATTGCCCTCATTGGAGCTACACTAAAAAACGCAATCTGCTTCGCCTTCCTTCTAGAAACTCTTACCCAAGGACCCCATACCTACAGGATAAAGGAGGCTTGCATTCCTACTGGCACCAAAGCAAAGTTTTTCCTGTTACACTGCAGGACTTTACAATAGGGTTAGGCCCGATAGCATACATAGAACGTTCCAAGGATGAAGGAGTTCGAAACATGCAGAACACCCTGTGAAGAAAAGTTGATACAGCAAGGGACCAGGGTTTAGCTAGAGTCTCTTTTGACTTGTTATAAATCAGAAGGTGTTCGGCTGCATGTTCACTGGAAAAGAACACCTGAGAGCACCAACCTTGCTTTCCCAGTTGAAAAGCTCTATCCACGCTGCACTGAAGATACCTAAATAACACTGTTTTTGACTGGCCTCTAGTCACTGCAGGCAGCCCTCTGGAAAGAAAAGGAGTTTTCTCTAAGAAAACACGGTGCTTCCATAGCATGGGTGGCAGCTCCTCCTGTCATGCTCTAGAGCTACAGGGAAACTTGACGTGAGTACTTGCCTCAAGCTAAGGCCTGAAAAGCCCTGCTGAAGCGAAAGCGTGTAGCAGTTTCCATTAGGTCGTATTCGCAGTTCTGCTCTACTTTAACGTTTCTTCACTTTTCCTGACACTAGGCACCCTCGTGTAGGCACCCTTTTTCTTGCAAATACAGTGAGTACCAGCAGTCTCCTTTGCCCTTCCAGGACACATCCAGACATAAAAGCCTTTCCCAGTAACTCTACGTATTCAGAGTGTAGGGCAACTCGCTGCACCCTTCCTTAAGAAGCTAGGTGGACTCAGCTCTTCAACAGCTCCAGGGATTCTGTTCTCGCACGTCCTACATGCCATGGAAGTCTGCCTCATTGCCCTCATTGGACCTACACTAAAAAAAGCAATCTGCTTCGCCTTCCTTCTAGGAACTCTTACCCAAGGACACCATACCTACAGGTTAAAGAGGCTTGCATTCTACTGGAACCAAAGCAAATATTTTCCTGTTACACTGCAGGACTTTAGAATAGGGTTAGGCCCGATAGCATACATAAAACGTTCCAAGGATGAGGGAGTTCGATACATGCAGAACAACCTGTGAAGAAAAGTTGATTCAGCAAGGCACAAGGGTGTAGCTAGGGTCTCTTTTGACTTGTTAGAAATCAGAAGGTGTTCGGCTGCATGTTCACTGGAAAAGAACACCTGAGACCACAAACCTTGCTTTCCCAGTTGAAAAGCTCTATCCACGCTGCACTGAAGATACCTAAATAACACTGTTTTTGACTGGCCTCTAGTCACTGCAGGCAGCCCTCTGGAAAGAAAAGGAGTTTTCTCTAAGGAAACATGGTGCTTCCATAGCATGGGTGGGAGCTCCTCCTGTCATGCTCTAGAGCTACAGGGAAACTTGACGTGAGTACTTGCCTCAAGCTAAGGCCTGAAAAGCCCTGCTGAAGCAAAAGCGCTTAGCAGTTTCCATTAGGTCGTATTCGCAGTTCTGCTCTACTTTAACGTTTCTTCACTTTTCTAGACACTAGGCACCCTCGTGTAGGCACCCTTTTTCTTGCAAATACAGTGAGTACCAGCAGTCTCCTTTGCCCTTCCAGGACACATCCAGACATAAAAGCCTTTCCCAGTAACTCTACGTATTCAGAGTGTAGGGCAACTCGCTGCACCCTTCCTTAAGAAGCTAGGTGGACTCAGCTCTTCAACAGCTCCAGGGATTCTGTTCTCGCACGTCCTACATGCCATGGAAGTCTGCCTCATTGCCCTCATTGGACCTACACTAAAAAAAGCAATCTGCTTCGCCTTCCTTCTAGGAACTCTTACCCAAGGACACCATACCTACAGGTTAAAGAGGCTTGCATTCTACTGGAACCAAAGCAAATATTTTCCTGTTACACTGCAGGACTTTAGAATAGGGTTAGGCCCGATAGCATACATAAAACGTTCCAAGGATGAGGGAGTTCGATACATGCAGAACACCCTGTGAAGAAAAGTTGATTCAGCAAGGCACAAGGGTGTAGCTAGGGTCTCTTTTGACTTGTTAGAAATCAGAAGGTGTTCGGCTGCATGTTCACTGGAAAAGAACACCTGAGACCACAAACCTTGCTTTCCCAGTTGAAAAGCTCTATCCACGCTGCACTGAAGATACCTAAATAACACTGTTTTTGACTGGCCTCTAGTCACTGCAGGCAGCCCTCTGGAAAGAAAAGGAGTTTTCTCTAAGGAAACATGGTGCTTCCATAGCATGGGTGGGAGCTCCTCCTGTCATGCTCTAGAGCTACAGGGAAACTTGACGTGAGTACTTGCCTCAAGCTAAGGCCTGAAAAGCCCTGCTGAAGCAAAAGCGCTTAGCAGTTTCCATTAGGTCGTATTCGCAGTTCTGCTCTACTTTAACGTTTCTTCACTTTTCTAGACACTAGGCACCCTCGTGTAGGCACCCTTTTGCCTACAAATACAGTGAGTACCAGCAGGCTCCTCTGCCCTTCTAAGAAACATCCAGGCCTAGTAGCCTTTCCCAGTCAGTCAATGTATTCAGAGGGTAGGGCAACACACTGCACTCTTCCTTGGGAAAGCTAGATGTCCTCAGCGCTCCAACAGCTCCAGGGATTCTGTTCTCTCACGTCCTACATGCCATGGAAGTCTGCCTCATTGCCCTCATTGGAGCTACACTAAAAAACGCAATCTGCTTCACCTTCCTTCTAGAAACTCTTACCCAAGGACCCCATACCTACAGGATAAAGGAGGCTTGCATTCCTACTGGCACCAAAGCAAAGTTTTTCCTGTTACACTGCAGGACTTTACAATAGGGTTAGGCCCGATAGCATACATAGAACGTTCCAAGGATGAAGGAGTTCGAAACATGCAGAACACCCTGTGAAGAAAAGTTGATACAGCAAGGGACCAGGGTGTAGCTAGAGTCTCTTTTGACTTGTTATAAATCAGAAGGTGTTCGGCTGCATGTTCACTGGAAAAGAACACCTGATGGCACAAACCATGCGTTTCCATTTTAAAAGCTCTATCCATGCTGCACTGAAGATACCTAAATAACACTGTTTTTGACTGGCCTCTAGTCACTGCAGGCAGCCCTCTGGAAAGAAAAGGAGTTTTCTCTAAGAAAACACGGTGCTTCCATAGCATGGGTGGCAGCTCCTCCTGTCATGCTCTAGAGCTACAGGGAAACTTGACGTGAGTACTTGCCTCAAGCTAAGGCCTGAAAAGCCCTGCTGAAGCGAAAGCGTGTAGCAGTTTCCATTAGGTCGTATTCGCAGTTCTGCTCTACTTTAACGTTTCTTCACTTTTCCTGACACTAGGCACCCTCGTGTAGGCACCCTTTTTCTTGCAAATACAGTGAGTACCAGCAGTCTCCTTTGCCCTTCCAGGACACATCCAGACATAAAAGCCTTTCCCAGTAACTCTACGTATTCAGAGTGTAGGGCAACTCGCTGCACCCTTCCTTAAGAAGCTAGGTGGACTCAGCTCTTCAACAGCTCCAGGGATTCTGTTCTCGCACGTCCTACATGCCATGGAAGTCTGCCTCATTGCCCTCATTGGACCTACACTAAAAAAAGCAATCTGCTTCGCCTTCCTTCTAGGAACTCTTACCCAAGGACACCATACCTACAGGTTAAAGAGGCTTGCATTCTACTGGAACCAAAGCAAATATTTTCATGTTACACTGCAGGACTTTAGAATAGGGTTAGGCCCGATAGCATACATAAAACGTTCCAAGGATGAGGGAGTTCGATACATGCAGAACACCCTGTGAAGAAAAGTTGATTCAGCAAGGCACAAGTGTGTAGCTAGGGTCTCTTTTGACTTGTTAGAAATCAGAAGGTGTTCGGCTGCATGTTCACTGGAAAAGAACACCTGAGAGCACAAACCTTGCTTTCCCAGTTGAAAAGCTCTATCCACGCTGCACTGAAGATACCTAAATAACACTGTTTTTGACTGGCCTCTAGTCACTGCAGGCAGCCCTCTGGAAAGAAAAGGAGTTTTCTCTAAGGAAACATGGTGCTTCCATAGCATGGGTGGGAGCTCCTCCTGTCATGCTCTAGAGCTACAGGGAAACTTGACGTGAGTACTTGCCTCAAGCTAAGGCCTGAAAAGCCCTGCTGAAGCAAAAGCGCTTAGCAGATTCCATTAGGTCGTATTCGCAGTTCTGCTCTACTTTAACGTTTCTTCACTTTTCTAGACACTAGGCACCCTCGTGTAGGCACCCTTTTGCCTACAAATACAGTGAGTACCAGCAGGCTCCTCTGCCCTTCTAAGAAACATCCAGGCCTAGTAGCCTTTCCCAGTCAGTCAATGTATTCAGAGGGTAGGGCAACACACTGCACTCTTCCTTGGGAAAGCTAGATGTCCTCAGCGCTCCAACAGCTCCAGGGATTCTGTTCTCTCACGTCCTACATGCCATGGAAGTCTGCCTCATTGCCCTCATTGGACCTACACTAAAAAAAGCAATCTGCTTCGCCTTCCTTCTAGGAACTCTTACCCAAGGACACCATACCTACAGGTTAAAGAGGCTTGCATTCTACTGGAACCAAAGCAAATATTTTCCTGTTACACTGCAGGACTTTAGAATAGGGTTAGGCCCGAAAGCATACATAAAACGTTCCAAGGATGAGGGAGTTCGATACATGCAGAACACCCTGTGAAGAAAAGTTGATTCAGCAAGGGACCAGGGTGTAGCTAGGGTCTCTTTTGACTTGTTAGAAATCAGAAGGTGTTCGGCTGCATGTTCACTGGAAAAGAACACCTGAGAGCACAAACCTTGCTTTCCCAGTTGAAAAGCTCTATCCACGCTGCACTGAAGATACCTAAATAACACTATTTTTGACTGGCCTCTAGTCACTGCAGGCAGCCCTTTTGAAAGAAAAGGAGTTTTCTCTAAGGAAATACGGTGCTTCCATAGCATGGGTGGGAGCTCCTCCTGTAATGCTCTAGAGCTACAGGGAAACTTGACGTGAGTACTTGCCTCAAGCTAAGGCCTGAAAAGCCCTGCTGAAGCGAAAGCGCTTAGCAGTTTCCATTGGGTCGTATTCGCAGTTCTGCTATACTTTAACGTTTCTTCACTTTTCTAGACACTAGGCACCCTCGTGTAGGCACCCTTTTGCCTACAAATACAGTGAGTACCAGCAGGCTCCTCTGCCCTTCTAAGAAACATCCAGGCCTAGTAGCCTTTCCCAGTCAGTCAATGTATTCAGAGGGTAGGGCAACACACTGCACTCTTCCTTGGGAAAGCTAGATGTCCTCAGCGCTCCAACAGCTCCAGGGATTCTGTTCTCTCACGTCCTACATGCCATGGAAGTCTGCCTCATTGCCCTCATTGGAGCTACACTAAAAAACGCAATCTGCTTCGCCTTCCTTCTAGAAACTCTTACCCAAGGACCCCATACCTACAGGATAAAGGAGGCTTGCATTCCTACTGGCACCAAAGCAAAGTTTTTCCTGTTACACTGCAGGACTTTACAATAGGGTTAGGCCCGATAGCATACATAGAACGTTCCAAGGATGAAGGAGTTCGAAACATGCAGAACACCCTGTGAAGAAAAGTTGATACAGCAAGGGACCAGGGTGTAGCTAGAGTCTCTTTTGACTTGTTATAAATCAGAAGGTGTTCGGCTGCATGTTCACTGGAAAAGAACACCTGATGGCACAAACCTTGCCTTTCCATTTTAAAAGCTCTATCCATTCTGCACTGAAGATACCTAAATAACACTGTTTTTGACTGGCCTCTAGTCACTGCAGGCAGCGCTCTGGAAAGAAAAGGAGTTTTCTCTAAGAAAACACGGTGCTTCCATAGCATGGGTGGGAGCTCCTCCTGTCATGCTCTAGAGCTACAGGGAAACTTGACGTGAGTACTTGCCTCAAGCTAAGGCCTGAAAAGCCCTGCTGAAGCGAAAGCGCTTAGCAGTTTCCATTAGGTCGTATTCGCAGTTCTGCTCTACTTTAAAGTTTCTTCACTTTTCCTGACACTAGGCACCCTCGTGTAGGCACCCTTTTTCTTGCAAATACAGTGAGTACCAGCAGTCTCCTTTGCCCTTCCAGGACACATCCAGACATAAAAGCCTTTCCCAGTAACTCTACGTATTCAGAGTGTAGGGCAACTCGCTGCACCCTTCCTTAAGAAGCTAGGTGGACTCAGCTCTTCAACAGCTCCAGGGATTCTGTTCTCGCACGTCCTACATGCCATGGAAGTCTGCCTCATTGCCCTCATTGGACCTACACTAAAAAAAGCAATCTGCTTCGCCTTCCTTCTAGGAACTCTTACCCAAGGACACCATACCTACAGGTTAAAGAGGCTTGCATTCTACTGGAACCAAAGCAAATATTTTCCTGTTACACTGCAGGACTTTAGAATAGGGTTAGGCCCGAAAGCATACATAAAACGTTCCAAGGATGAGGGAGTTCGATACATGCAGAACACCCTGTGAAGAAAAGTTGATTCAGCAAGGGACCAGGGTGTAGCTAGGGTCTCTTTTGACTTGTTAGAAATCAGAAGGTGTTCGGCTGCATGTTCACTGGAAAAGAACACCTGAGAGCACAAACCTTGCTTTCCCAGTTGAAAAGCTCTATCCACGCTGCACTGAAGATACCTAAATAACACTGTTTTTGACTGGCCTCTAGTCACTGCAGGCAGCCCGCTGGAAAGAAAAGGAGTTTTCTCTAAGGAAACACGGTGCTTCCATAGCATGGGTGGGAGCTCCTCCTGTCATGCTCTAGAGCTACAGGGAAACCTGACGTGAGTACTTGCCTCAAGCTAAGGCCTGAAAAGCCCTGCTGAAGCAAAAGCGCTTAGCAGTTTCCATTAGGTCGTATTCGCAGTTCTGCTCTACTTTAACGTTTCTTCACATTTCTAGACACTAGGCACCCTCGTGTAGGCACCCTTTTGCCTACAAATACAGTGAGTACCAGCAGGCTCCTCTGCCCTTCTAAGAAACATCCAGGCCTAGTAGCCTTTCCCAGTCAGTCAATGTATTCAGAGGGTAGGGCAACACACTGCACTCTTCCTTGGGAAAGCTAGATGTCCTCAGCGCTCCAACAGCTCCAGGGATTCTGTTCTCTCACGTCATACATGCCATGGAAGTCTGCCTCATTGCCCTCATTGGAGCTACACTAAAAAACGCAATCTGCTTCGCCTTCCTTCTAGAAACTCTTACCCAAGGACCCCATACCTACAGGATAAAGGAGGCTTGCATTCCTACTGGAACCAAAGCAAAGTTTTTCCTGTTACACTGCAGGACTTTAGAATAGGGTTAGGCCCGATAGCATATATAGAACGTTCCAAGGATGAAGGAGTTCGATACATGCAGAACACCCTGTGAAGAAAAGTTGATTCAGCAAGGCACAAGGGTGTAGCTAGGGTCTCTTTTGACTTGTTAGAAATCAGAAGGTGTTCGGCTGCATGTTCACTGGAAAAGAACACCTGAGAGCACAAACCTTGCTTTCCCAGTTGAAAAGCTCTATCCACGCTGCACTGAAGATACCTAAATAACACTGTTTTTGTCTGGCCTCTAGTCACTGCAGGCAGCCCTCTGGAAAGAAAAGGAGTTTTCTCTAAGGAAACATGGTGCTTCCATAGAATGGGTGGGAGCTCCTCCTGTCATGCTCTAGAGCTACAGGGAAACTTGACGTGAGTACTTGCCTCAAGCTAAGGCCTGAAAAGCCCTGCTGAAGCAAAAGCGCTTAGCAGATTCCATTAGGTCGTATTCGCAGTTCTGCTCTACTTTAACGTTTCTTCACTTTTCTAGACACTAGGCACCCTCGTGTAGGCACCCTTTTGCCTACAAATACAGTGAGTACCAGCAGGCTCCTCTGCCCTTCTAAGAAACATCCAGGCCTAGTAGCCTTTCCCAGTCAGTCAATGTATTCAGAGGGTAGGGCAACACACTGCACTCTTCCTTGGGAAAGCTAGATGTCCTCAGCGCTCCAACAGCTCCAGGGATTCTGTTCTCTCACGTCCTACATGCCATGGAAGTCTGCCTCATTGCCCTCATTGGACCTACACTAAAAAAAGCAATCTGCTTCGCCTTCCTTCTAGGAACTCTTACCCAAGGACACCATACCTACAGGTTAAAGAGGCTTGCATTCTACTGGAACCAAAGCAAATATTTTCCTGTTACACTGCAGGACTTTAGAATAGGGTTAGGCCCGAAAGCATACATAAAACGTTCCAAGGATGAGGGAGTTCGATACATGCAGAACACCCTGTGAAGAAAAGTTGATTCAGCAAGGGACCAGGGTGTAGCTAGGGTCTCTTTTGACTTGTTAGAAATCAGAAGGTGTTCGGCTGCATGTTCACTGGAAAAGAACACCTGAGAGCACAAACCTTGCTTTCCCAGTTGAAAAGCTCTATCCACGCTGCACTGAAGATACCTAAATAACACTATTTTTGACTGGCCTCTAGTCACTGCAGGCAGCCCTTTTGAAAGAAAAGGAGTTTTCTCTAAGGAAATACGGTGCTTCCATAGCATGGGTGGGAGCTCCTCCTGTCATGCTCTAGAGCTACAGGGAAACTTGACGTGAGTACTTGCCTCAAGCTAAGGCCTGAAAAGCCCTGCTGAAGCGAAAGCGCTTAGCAGTTTCCATTGGGTCGTATTCGCAGTTCTGCTATACTTTAACGTTTCTTCACTTTTCTAGACACTAGGCACCCTCGTGTAGGCACCCTTTTGCCTACAAATACAGTGAGTACCAGCAGGCTCCTCTGCCCTTCTAAGAAACATCCAGGCCTAGTAGCCTTTCCCAGTCAGTCAATGTATTCAGAGGGTAGGGCAACACACTGCACTCTTCCTTGGGAAAGCTAGATGTCCTCAGCGCTCCAACAGTTCCAGGGATTCTGTTCTCTCACGTCCTACATGCCATGGAAGTCTGCCTCATTGCCCTCATTGGAGCTACACTAAAAAACGCAATCTGCTTCGCCTTCCTTCTAGAAACTCTTACCCAAGGACCCCATACCTACAGGATAAAGGAGGCTTGCATTCCTACTGGCACCAAAGCAAAGTTTTTCCTGTTACACTGCAGGACTTTACAATAGGGTTAGGCCCGATAGCATACATAGAACGTTCCAAGGATGAAGGAGTTCGAAACATGCAGAACACCCTGTGAAGAAAAGTTGATACAGCAAGGGACCAGGGTGTAGCTAGAGTCTCTTTTGACTTGTTATAAATCAGAAGGTGTTCGGCTGCATGTTCACTGGAAAAGAACACCTGATGGCACAAACCTTGCCTTTCCATTTTAAAAGCTCTATCCATGCTGCACTGAAGATACCTAAATAACACTGTTTTTGACTGGCCTCTAGTCACTGCAGGCAGCGCTCTGGAAAGAAAAGGAGTTTTCTCTAAGAAAACACGGTGCTTCCATAGCATGGGTGGGAGCTCCTCCTGTCATGCTCTAGAGCTACAGGGAAACTTGACGTGAGTACTTGCCTCAAGCTAAGGCCTGAAAAGCCCTGCTGAAGCGAAAGCGCTTAGCAGTTTCCATTAGGTCGTATTCGCAGTTCTGCTCTACTTTAAAGTTTCTTCACTTTTCCTGACACTAGGCACCCTCGTGTAGGCACCCTTTTTCTTGCAAATACAGTGAGTACCAGCAGTCTCCTTTGCCCTTCCAGGACACATCCAGACATAAAAGCCTTTCCCAGTAACTCTACGTATTCAGAGTGTAGGGCAACTCGCTGCACCCTTCCTTAAGAAGCTAGGTGGACTCAGCTCTTCAACAGCTCCAGGGATTCTGTTCTCGCACGTCCTACATGCCATGGAAGTCTGCCTCATTGCCCTCATTGGACCTACACTAAAAAAAGCAATCTGCTTCGCCTTCCTTCTAGGAACTCTTACCCAAGGACACCATACCTACAGGTTAAAGAGGCTTGCATTCTACTGGAACCAAAGCAAATATTTTCCTGTTACACTGCAGGACTTTAGAATAGGGTTAGGCCCGAAAGCATACATAAAACGTTCCAAGGATGAGGGAGTTCGATACATGCAGAACACCCTGTGAAGAAAAGTTGATTCAGCAAGGGACCAGGGTGTAGCTAGGGTCTCTTTTGACTTGTTAGAAATCAGAAGGTGTTCGGCTGCATGTTCACTGGAAAAGAACACCTGAGAGCACCAACCTTGCTTTCCCAGTTGAAAAGCTCTATCCACGCTGCACTGAAGATACCTAAATAACACTGTTTTTGACTGGCCTCTAGTCACTGCAGGCAGCCCTCTGGAAAGAAAAGGAGTTTTCTCTAAGGAAACACGGTGCTTCCATAGCATGGGTGGGATCTCCTCCTGTCATGCTCTAGAGCTACAGGGAAACCTGACGTGAGTACTTGCCTCAAGCTAAGGCCTGAAAAGCCCTGCTGAAGCAAAAGCGCTTAGCAGTTTCCATTAGGTCGTATTCGCAGTTCTGCTCTACTTTAACGTTTCTTCACATTTCTAGACACTAGGCACCCTCGTGTAGGCACCCTTTTGCCTACAAATACAGTGAGTACCAGCAGGCTCCTCTGCCCTTCTAAGAAACATCCAGGCCTAGTAGCCTTTCCCAGTCAGTCAATGTATTCAGAGGGTAGGGCAACACACTGCACTCTTCCTTGGGAAAGCAAGATGTCCTCAGCGCTCCAACAGCTCCAGGGATTCTGTTCTCTCACGTCATACATGCCATGGAAGTCTGCCTCATTGCCCTCATTGGAGCTACACTAAAAAACGCAATCTGCTTCGCCTTCCTTCTAGAAACTCTTACCCAAGGACCCCATACCTACAGGATAAAGGAGGCTTGCATTCCTACTGGAACCAAATCAAAGTTTTTCCTGTTACACTGCAGGACTTTAGAATAGGGTTAGGCCCGATAGCATATATAGAACGTTCCAAGGATGAAGGAGTTCGATACATGCAGAACACCCTGTGAAGAAAAGTTGATACAGCAAGGGACCAGGGTGTAGCTAGAGTCTCTTTTGACTTGTTAGAAATCAGAAGGTGTTCGGCTGCATGTTCACTGGAAAAGAACACCTGAGAGCACAAACCTTGCTTTCCCAGTTGAAAACCTCTATCCACGCTGCACTGAAGATACCTAAATAACACTGTTTTTGACTGGCCTCTAGTCACTGCAGGCAGCCCTCTGGAAAGAAAAGGAGTTTTCTCTAAGGAAATACGGTGCTTCCATAGCATGGGTGGGAGCTCCTCCTGTCATGCTCTAGAGCTACAGGGAAACTTGACGTGAGTACTTGCCTCAAGCTAAGGCCTGAAAAGCCCTGCTGAAGCGAAAGCGCTTAGCAGTTTCCATTGGGTCGTATTCGCAGTTCTGCTATACTTTAACGTTTCTTCACTTTTCTAGACACTAGGCACCCTCGTGTAGGCACCCTTTTGCCTACAAATACAGTGAGTACCAGCAGGCTCCTCTGCCCTTCTAAGAAACATCCAGGCCTAGTAGCCTTTCCCAGTCAGTCAATGTATTCAGAGGGTAGGGCAACACACTGCACTCTTCCTTGGGAAAGCTAGATGTCCTCAGCGCTCCAACAGCTCCAGGGATTCTGTTCTCTCACGTCCTACATGCCATGGAAGTCTGCCTCATTGCCCTCATTGGAGCTACACTAAAAAACGCAATCTGCTTCGCCTTCCTTCTAGAAACTCTTACCCAAGGACCCCATACCTACAGGATAAAGGAGGCTTGCATTCCTACTGGCACCAAAGCAAAGTTTTTCCTGTTACACTGCAGGACTTTACAATAGGGTTAGGCCCGATAGCATACATAGAACGTTCCAAGGATGAAGGAGTTCGAAACATGCAGAACACCCTGTGAAGAAAAGTTGATACAGCAAGGGACCAGGGTGTAGCTAGAGTCTCTTTTGACTTGTTATAAATCAGAAGGTGTTCGGCTGCATGTTCACTGGAAAAGAACACCTGATGGCACAAACCTTGCCTTTCCATTTTAAAAGCTCTATCCATGCTGCACTGAAGATACCTAAATAACACTGTTTTTGACTGGCCTCTAGTCACTGCAGGCAGCGCTCTGGAAAGAAAAGGAGTTTTCTCTAAGAAAACACGGTGCTTCCATAGCATGGGTGGGAGCTCCTCCTGTCATGCTCTAGAGCTACAGGGAAACTTGACGTGAGTACTTGCCTCAAGCTAAGGCCTGAAAAGCCCTGCTGAAGCGAAAGCGCTTAGCAGTTTCCATTAGGTCGTATTCGCAGTTCTGCTCTACTTTAACGTTTCTTCACTTTTCCTGACACTAGGCACCCTCGTTTAGGCACCCTTTTTCTTGCAAATACAGTGAGTACCAGCAGTCTCCTTTGCCCTTCCAGGACACATCCAGACATAAAAGCCTTTCCCAGTAACTCTACGTATTCAGAGTGTAGGGCAACTCGCTGCACCCTTCCTTAAGAAGCTAGGTGGACTCAGCTCTTCAACAGCTCCAGGGATTCGGTTCTCGCACGTCCTACATGCCATGGAAGTCTGCCTCATTGCCCTCATTGGACCTACACTAAAAAAAGCAATGAGCTTCGCCTTCCTTCTAGGAACTCTTACCCAAGGACCCCATACCTACAGGTTAAAGAGGCTTGCATTCCTACTGGTACCAAAGCAAATGTTTTCCTGTTACACTGCAGGACTTTACAATAGGGTTAGGCCTGATAGCATACATAGAACGTTCCAAGGATGAGGGAGTTCGATACATGCAGAACACCCTGTGAAGAAAAGTTGATTCAGCAAGGGACCAGGGTGTAGCTAGAGTCTCTTTTGACTTGTTAGAAATCAGAAGGTGTTCGGCTGCATGTTCACTGGAAAAGAACACCTGAGAGCACAAACCTTGCTTTCCCAGTTGAAAAGCTCTATCCACGCTGCACTGAAGATACCTAAATAACACTATTTTTGACTGGCCTCTAGTCACTGCAGGCAGCCCTTTTGAAAGAAAAGGAGTTTTCTCTAAGGAAATACGGTGCTTCCATAGCATGGGTGGGAGCTCCTCCTGTCATGCTCTAGAGCTACAGGGAAACTTGACGTGAGTACTTGCCTCAAGCTAAGGCCTGAAAAGCCCTGCTGAAGCGAAAGCGCTTAGCAGTTTCCATTGGGTCGTATTCGCAGTTCTGCTATACTTTAACGTTTCTTCACTTTTCTAGACACTAGGCACCCTCGTGTAGGCACCCTTTTGCCTACAAATACAGTGAGTACCAGCAGGCTCCTCTGCCCTTCTAAGAAACATCCAGGCCTAGTAGCCTTTCCCAGTCAGTCAATGTATTCAGAGGGTAGGACAACACACTGCACTCTTCCTTGGGAAAGCTAGATGTCCTCAGCGCTCCAACAGCTCCAGGGATTCTGTTCTCTCACGTCCTACATGCCATGGAAGTCTGCCTCATTGCCCTCATTGGAGCTACACTAAAAAACGCAATCTGCTTCGCCTTCCTTCTAGAAACTCTTACCCAAGGACCCCATACCTACAGGATAAAGGAGGCTTGCATTCCTACTGGCACCAAAGCAAAGTTTTTCCTGTTACACTGCAGGACTTTACAATAGGGTTAGGCCCGATAGCATACATAGAACGTTCCAAGGATGAAGGAGTTCGAAACATGCAGAACACCCTGTGAAGAAAAGTTGATACAGCAAGGGACCAGGGTGTAGCTAGAGTCTCTTTTGACTTGTTATAAATCAGAAGGTGTTCGGCTGCATGTTCACTGGAAAAGAACACCTGATGGCACAAACCTTGCCTTTCCATTTTAAAAGCTCTATCCATGCTGCACTGAAGATACCTAAATAACACTGTTTTTGACTGGCCTCTAGTCACTGCAGGCAGCGCTCTGGAAAGAAAAGGAGTTTTCTCTAAGAAAACACGGTGCTTCCATAGCATGGGTGGGAGCTCCTCCTGTCATGCTCTAGAGCTACAGGGAAACTTGACGTGAGTACTTGCCTCAAGCTAAGGCCTGAAAAGCCCTGCTGAAGCGAAAGCGCTTAGCAGTTTCCATTAGGTCGTATTCGCAGTTCTGCTCTACTTTAAAGTTTCTTCACTTTTCCTGACACTAGGCACCCTCGTGTAGGCACCCTTTTTCTTGCAAATACAGTGAGTACCAGCAGTCTCCTTTGCCCTTCCAGGACACATCCAGACATAAAAGCCTTTCCCAGTAACTCTACGTATTCAGAGTGTAGGGCAACTCGCTGCACCCTTCCTTAAGAAGCTAGGTGGACTCAGCTCTTCAACAGCTCCAGGGATTCTGTTCTCGCACGTCCTACATGCCATGGAAGTCTGCCTCATTGCCCTCATTGGACCTACACTAAAAAAAGCAATCTGCTTCGCCTTCCTTCTAGGAACTCTTACCCAAGGACACCATACCTACAGGTTAAAGAGGCTTGCATTCTACTGGAACCAAAGCAAATATTTTCCTGTTACACTGCAGGACTTTAGAATAGGGTTAGGCCCGAAAGCATACATAAAACGTTCCAAGGATGAGGGAGTTCGATACATGCAGAACACCCTGTGAAGAAAAGTTGATTCAGCAAGGGACCAGGGTGTAGCTAGGGTCTCTTTTGACTTGTTAGAAATCAGAAGGTGTTCGGCTGCATGTTCACTGGAAAAGAACACCTGAGAGCACCAACCTTGCTTTCCCAGTTGAAAAGCTCTATCCACGCTGCACTGAAGATACCTAAATAACACTGTTTTTGACTGGCCTCTAGTCACTGCAGGCAGCCCTCTGGAAAGAAAAGGAGTTTTCTCTAAGGAAACACGGTGCTTCCATAGCATGGGTGGGATCTCCTCCTGTCATGCTCTAGAGCTACAGGGAAACCTGACGTGAGTACTTGCCTCAAGCTAAGGCCTGAAAAGCCCTGCTGAAGCAAAAGCGCTTAGCAGTTTCCATTAGGTCGTATTCGCAGTTCTGCTCTACTTTAACGTTTCTTCACATTTCTAGACACTAGGCACCCTCGTGTAGGCACCCTTTTGCCTACAAATACAGTGAGTACCAGCAGGCTCCTCTGCCCTTCTAAGAAACATCCAGGCCTAGTAGCCTTTCCCAGTCAGTCAATGTATTCAGAGGGTAGGGCAACACACTGCACTCTTCCTTGGGAAAGCAAGATGTCCTCAGCGCTCCAACAGCTCCAGGGATTCTGTTCTCTCACGTCATACATGCCATGGAAGTCTGCCTCATTGCCCTCATTGGAGCTACACTAAAAAACGCAATCTGCTTCGCCTTCCTTCTAGAAACTCTTACCCAAGGACCCCATACCTACAGGATAAAGGAGGCTTGCATTCCTACTGGAACCAAATCAAAGTTTTTCCTGTTACACTGCAGGACTTTAGAATAGGGTTAGGCCCGATAGCATATATAGAACGTTCCAAGGATGAAGGAGTTCGATACATGCAGAACACCCTGTGAAGAAAAGTTGATACAGCAAGGGACCAGGGTGTAGCTAGAGTCTCTTTTGACTTGTTAGAAATCAGAAGGTGTTCGGCTGCATGTTCACTGGAAAAGAACACCTGAGAGCACAAACCTTGCTTTCCCAGTTGAAAACCTCTATCCACGCTGCACTGAAGATACCTAAATAACACTGTTTTTGACTGGCCTCTAGTCACTGCAGGCAGCCCTCTGGAAAGAAAAGGAGTTTTCTCTAAGGAAATACGGTGCTTCCATAGCATGGGTGGGAGCTCCTCCTGTCATGCTCTAGAGCTACAGGGAAACTTGACGTGAGTACTTGCCTCAAGCTAAGGCCTGAAAAGCCCTGCTGAAGCGAAAGCGCTTAGCAGTTTCCATTGGGTCGTATTCGCAGTTCTGCTATACTTTAACGTTTCTTCACTTTTCTAGACACTAGGCACCCTCGTGTAGGCACCCTTTTGCCTACAAATACAGTG
Organism: Eschrichtius robustus; assembly: GCF_028021215.1. Lineage (NCBI taxonomy): Eukaryota > Metazoa > Chordata > Mammalia > Artiodactyla > Eschrichtiidae > Eschrichtius > Eschrichtius robustus. The sequence continues at coordinate 37,954,112 of NC_090844.1, read as the reverse complement.
AGTACCAGCAGGCTCCTCTGCCCTTCTAAGAAACATCCAGGCCTAGTAGCCTTTCCCAGTCAGTCAATGTATTCAGAGGGTAGGGCAACACACTGCACTCTTCCTTGGGAAAGCTAGATGTCCTCAGCGCTCCAACAGCTCCAGGGATTCTGTTCTCTCACGTCCTACATGCCATGGAAGTCTGCCTCATTGCCCTCATTGGAGCTACACTAAAAAACGCAATCTGCTTCGCCTTCCTTCTAGAAACTCTTACCCAAGGACCCCATACCTACAGGATAAAGGAGGCTTGCATTCCTACTGGCACCAAAGCAAAGTTTTTCCTGTTACACTGCAGGACTTTAGAATAGGGTTAGGCCCGATAGCATACATAGAACGTTCCAAGGATGAAGGAGTTCGAAACATGCAGAACACCCTGTGAAGAAAAGTTGATACAGCAAGGGACCAGGGTGTAGCTAGAGTCTCTTTTGACTTGTTATAAATCAGAAGGTGTTCGGCTGCATGTTCACTGGAAAAGAACACCTGATGGCACAAACCTTGCCTTTCCATTTTAAAAGCTCTATCCATGCTGCACTGAAGATACCTAAATAACACTGTTTTTGACTGGCCTCTAGTCACTGCAGGCAGCGCTCTGGAAAGAAAAGGAGTTTTCTCTAAGAAAACACGGTGCTTCCATAGCATGGGTGGGAGCTCCTCCTGTCATGCTCTAGAGCTACAGGGAAACTTGACGTGAGTACTTGCCTCAAGCTAAGGCCTGAAAAGCCCTGCTGAAGCGAAAGCGCTTAGCAGTTTCCATTAGGTCGTATTCGCAGTTCTGCTCTACTTTAACGTTTCTTCACTTTTCCTGACACTAGGCACCCTCGTTTAGGCACCCTTTTTCTTGCAAATACAGTGAGTACCAGCAGTCTCCTTTGCCCTTCCAGGACACATCCAGACATAAAAGCCTTTCCCAGTAACTCTACGTATTCAGAGTGTAGGGCAACTCGCTGCACCCTTCCTTAAGAAGCTAGGTGGACTCAGCTCTTCAACAGCTCCAGGGATTCGGTTCTCGCACGTCCTACATGCCATGGAAGTCTGCCTCATTGCCCTCATTGGACCTACACTAAAAAAAGCAATGAGCTTCGCCTTCCTTCTAGGAACTCTTACCCAAGGACCCCATACCTACAGGTTAAAGAGGCTTGCATTCCTACTGGTACCAAAGCAAATGTTTTCCTGTTACACTGCAGGACTTTACAATAGGGTTAGGCCTGATAGCATACATAGAACGTTCCAAGGATGAGGGAGTTCGATACATGCAGAACACCCTGTGAAGAAAAGTTGATTCAGCAAGGGACCAGGGTGTAGCTAGAGTCTCTTTTGACTTGTTAGAAATCAGAAGGTGTTCGGCTGCATGTTCACTGGAAAAGAACACCTGAGAGCACAAACCTTGCGTTTCCATTTTAAAACCTCTATCCACGCTGCACTGAAGATACCTAAATAACACTGTTTTTGACTGGCCTCTAGTCACTGCAGGCAGCCCTCTGGAAAGAAAAGGAGTTTTCTCTAAGGAAACACGGTGCTTCCATAACATGGGTGGGAGCTCCTCCTGTCATGCTCTAGAGCTACAGGGAAACTTGACGTGAGTACTTGCCTCAAGCTAAGGCCTGAAAAGCCCTGCTGAAGCAAAAGCGCTTAGCAGTTTCCATTAGGTCGTATTCGCAGTTCTGCTCTACTTTAAAGTATCTTCACTTTTCTAGACACTAGGCACCCTCGTGTAGGCACCCTTTTGCCTACAAATACAGTGAGTACCAGCAGGCTCCTCTGCCCTTCTAAGAAACATCCAGGCCTAGTAGCCTTTCCCAGTCAGTCAATGTATTCAGAGGGTAGGGCAACACACTGCACTCTTCCTTGGGAAAGCTAGATGTCCTCAGCGCTCCAACAGCTCCAGGGATTCTGTTCTCTCACGTCATACATGCCATGGAAGTCTGCCTCATTGCCCTCATTGGAGCTACACTAAAAAACGCAATCTGCTTCGCCTTCCTTCTAGAAACTCTTACCCAAGGACCCCATACCTACAGGATAAAGGAGGCTTGCATTCCTACTGGAACCAAATCAAAGTTTTTCCTGTTACACTGCAGGACTTTAGAATAGAGTTAGGCCCGATAGCATACATAGAACGTTCCAAGGACGAAGGAGTTCGATACATGCAGAACACCCTGTGAAGAAAAGTTGATACAGCAAGGGACCAGGGTGTAGCTAGAGTCTCTTTTGACTTGTTATAAATCAGAAGGTGTTCGGCTGCATGTTCACTGGAAAAGAACACCTGATGGCACAAACCTTGCGTTTCCATTTTAAAAGCTCTATCCATGCTGCACTGAAGATACCTAAATAACACTGTTTTTGACTGGCCTCTAGTCACTGCAGGCAGCCCTCTGGAAAGAAAAGGAGTTTTCTCTAAGAAAACACGGTGCTTCCATAGCATGGGTGGCAGCTCCTCCTGTCATGCTCTAGAGCTACAGGGAAACTTGACGTGAGTACTTGCCTCAAGCTAAGGCCTGAAAAGCCCTGCTGAAGCGAAAGCGTGTAGCAGTTTCCATTAGGTCGTATTCGCAGTTCTGCTCTACTTTAACGTTTCTTCACTTTTCCTGACACTAGGCACCCTCGTGTAGGCACCCTTTTTCTTGCAAATACAGTGAGTACCAGCAGTCTCCTTTGCCCTTCCAGGACACATCCAGACATAAAAGCCTTTCCCAGTAACTCTACGTATTCAGAGTGTAGGGCAACTCGCTGCACCCTTCCTTAAGAAGCTAGGTGGACTCAGCTCTTCAACAGCTCCAGGGATTCTGTTCTCGCACGTCCTACATGCCATGGAAGTCTGCCTCATTGCCCTCATTGGACCTACACTAAAAAAAGCAATCTGCTTCGCCTTCCTTCTAGGAACTCTTACCCAAGGACACCATACCTACAGGTTAAAGAGGCTTGCATTCTACTGGAACCAAAGCAAATATTTTCATGTTACACTGCAGGACTTTAGAATAGGGTTAGGCCCGATAGCATACATAAAACGTTCCAAGGATGAGGGAGTTCGATACATGCAGAACACCCTGTGAAGAAAAGTTGATTCAGCAAGGCACAAGGGTGTAGCTAGGGTCTCTTTTGACTTGTTAGAAATCAGAAGGTGTTCGGCTGCATGTTCACTGGAAAAGAACACCTGAGAGCACAAACCTTGCTTTCCCAGTTGAAAAGCTCTATCCACGCTGCACTGAAGATACCTAAATAACACTGTTTTTGACTGGCCTCTAGTCACTGCAGGCAGCCCTCTGGAAAGAAAAGGAGTTTTCTCTAAGGAAACACGGTGCTTCCATAGCATGGGTGGGAGCTCCTCCTGTCATGCTCTAGAGCTACAGGGAAACCTGACGTGAGTACTTGCCTCAAGCTAAGGCCTGAAAAGCCCTGCTGAAGCAAAAGCGCTTAGCAGTTTCCATTAGGTCGTATTCGCAGTTCTGCTCTACTTTAACGTTTCTTCACTTTTCTAGACACTAGGCACCCTCGTGTAGGCACCCTTTTGCCTACAAATACAGTGAGTACCAGCAGGCTCCTCTGCCCTTCTAAGAAACATCCAGGCCTAGTAGCCTTTCCCAGTCAGTCAATGTATTCAGAGGGTAGGGCAACACACTGCACTCTTCCTTGGGAAAGCTAGATGTCCTCAGCGTTCCAACAGCTCCAGGGATTCTGTTCTCACACGTCCTTCATGACATGGAAGTCTGTCTCATTGCCCTCATTGGAGCTACACTAAAAAACGCAATCTGCTTCGCCTTCCTTCTAGGAACTCTTACCCAAGGACCCCATACCTACAGGTTATAGAGGCTTGCATTCCTACTGGAACCAAAGCAAATATTTTCCTGTTACACTGCAGGACTTTAGAATAGGGTTAGGCCCGATAGCATACATAGAACGTTCCAAGGATGAGGGAGTTCGATACATGCAGAACACCCTGTGAAGAAAAGTTGATTCAGCAAGGGACCAGGGTGTAGCTAGAGTCTCTTTTGACTTGTTAGAAATCAGAAGGTGTTCGGCTGCATGTTCACTGGAAAAGAACACCTGAGAGCACAAACCTTGCGTTTCCATTTTAAAACCTCTATCCACGCTGCACTGAAGATACCTAAATAACACTGTTTTTGACTGGCCTCTAGTCACTGCAGGCAGCCCTCTGGAAAGAAAAGGAGTTTTCTCTAAGGAAACACGGTGCTTCCATAACATGGGTGGGAGCTCCTCCTGTCATGCTCTAGAGCTACAGGGAAACTTGACGTGAGTACTTGCCTCAAGCTAAGGCCTGAAAAGCCCTGCTGAAGCAAAAGCGCTTAGCAGTTTCCATTAGGTCGTATTCGCAGTTCTGCTCTACTTTAAAGTATCTTCACTTTTCTAGACACTAGGCACCCTCGTGTAGGCACCCTTTTGCCTACAAATACAGTGAGTACCAGCAGGCTCCTCTGCCCTTCTAAGAAACATCCAGGCCTAGTAGCCTTTCCCAGTCAGTCAATGTATTCAGAGGGTAGGGCAACACACTGCACTCTTCCTTGGGAAAGCTAGATGTCCTCAGCGCTCCAACAGCTCCAGGGATTCTGTTCTCTCACGTCATACATGCCATGGAAGTCTGCCTCATTGCCCTCATTGGAGCTACACTAAAAAACGCAATCTGCTTCGCCTTCCTTCTAGAAACTCTTACCCAAGGACCCCATACCTACAGGATAAAGGAGGCTTGCATTCCTACTGGAACCAAATCAAAGTTTTTCCTGTTACACTGCAGGACTTTAGAATAGAGTTAGGCCCGATAGCATACATAGAACGTTCCAAGGACGAAGGAGTTCGATACATGCAGAACACCCTGTGAAGAAAAGTTGATACAGCAAGGGACCAGGGTGTAGCTAGAGTCTCTTTTGACTTGTTAGAAATCAGAAGGTGTTCGGCTGCATGTTCACTGGAAAAGAACACCTGATGGCACAAACCTTGCGTTTCCATTTTAAAAGCTCTATCCATGCTGCACTGAAGATACCTAAATAACACTGTTTTTGACTGGCCTCTAGTCACTGCAGGCAGCCCTCTGGAAAGAAAAGGAGTTTTCTCTAAGAAAACACGGTGCTTCCATAGCATGGGTGGCAGCTCCTCCTGTCATGCTCTAGAGCTACAGGGAAACTTGACGTGAGTACTTGCCTCAAGCTAAGGCCTGAAAAGCCCTGCTGAAGCGAAAGCGTGTAGCAGTTTCCATTAGGTCGTATTCGCAGTTCTGCTCTACTTTAACGTTTCTTCACTTTTCCTGACACTAGGCACCCTCGTGTAGGCACCCTTTTTCTTGCAAATACAGTGAGTACCAGCAGTCTCCTTTGCCCTTCCAGGACACATCCAGACATAAAAGCCTTTCCCAGTAACTCTACGTATTCAGAGTGTAGGGCAACTCGCTGCACCCTTCCTTAAGAAGCTAGGTGGACTCAGCTCTTCAACAGCTCCAGGGATTCTGTTCTCGCACGTCCTACATGCCATGGAAGTCTGCCTCATTGCCCTCATTGGACCTACACTAAAAAAAGCAATCTGCTTCGCCTTCCTTCTAGGAACTCTTACCCAAGGACACCATACCTACAGGTTAAAGAGGCTTGCATTCTACTGGAACCAAAGCAAATATTTTCATGTTACACTGCAGGACTTTAGAATAGGGTTAGGCCCGATAGCATACATAAAACGTTCCAAGGATGAGGGAGTTCGATACATGCAGAACACCCTGTGAAGAAAAGTTGATTCAGCAAGGCACAAGGGTGTAGCTAGGGTCTCTTTTGACTTGTTAGAAATCAGAAGGTGTTCGGCTGCATGTTCACTGGAAAAGAACACCTGAGAGCACAAACCTTGCTTTCCCAGTTGAAAAGCTCTATCCACGCTGCACTGAAGATACCTAAATAACACTGTTTTTGACTGGCCTCTAGTCACTGCAGGCAGCCCTCTGGAAAGAAAAGGAGTTTTCTCTAAGGAAACACGGTGCTTCCATAGCATGGGTGGGAGCTCCTCCTGTCATGCTCTAGAGCTACAGGGAAACCTGACGTGAGTACTTGCCTCAAGCTAAGGCCTGAAAAGCCCTGCTGAAGCAAAAGCGCTTAGCAGTTTCCATTAGGTCGTATTCGCAGTTCTGCTCTACTTTAACGTTTCTTCAGTTTTCTAGACACTAGGCACCCTCGTGTAGGCACCCTTTTGCCTACAAATACAGTGAGTACCAGCAGGCTCCTCTGCCCTTCTAAGAAACATCCAGGCCTAGTAGCCTTTCCCAGTCAGTCAATGTATTCAGAGGGTAGGGCAACACACTGCACTCTTCCTTGGGAAAGCTAGATGTCCTCAGCGTTCCAACAGCTCCAGGGATTCTGTTCTCACACGTCCTTCATGACATGGAAGTCTGTCTCATTGCCCTCATTGGAGCTACACTAAAAAACGCAATCTGCTTCGCCTTCCTTCTAGGAACTCTTACCCAAGGACCCCATACCTACAGGTTATAGAGGCTTGCATTCCTACTGGAACCAAAGCAAATATTTTCCTGTTACACTGCAGGACTTTAGAATAGGGTTAGGCCCGATAGCATACATAGAACGTTCCAAGGATGAGGGAGTTCGATACATGCAGAACACCCTGTGAAGAAAAGTTGATTCAGCAAGGGACCAGGGTGTAGCTAGAGTCTCTTTTGACTTGTTAGAAATCAGAAGGTGTTCGGCTGCATGTTCACTGGAAAAGAACACCTGAGAGCACAAACCTTGCTTTCCCAGTTGAAAAGCTCTATCCACGCTGCACTGAAGATACCTAAATAACACTGTTTTTGACTGGCCTCTAGTCACTGCAGGCAGCCCTCTGGAAAGAAAAGGAGTTTTCTCTAAGGAAATACGGTGCTTCCATAGCATGTGTGGGAGCTCCTCCTGTCATGCTCTAGAGCTACAGGGAAAGTTGACGTGAGTACTTGCCTCAAGCTAAGGCCTGAAAAGCCCTGCTGAAGCGAAAGCGCTTAGCAGTTTCCATTGGGTCGTATTCGCAGTTCTGCTATACTTTAAAGTTTCTTCACTTTTCTAGACACTAGGCACCCTCGTGTAGGCACCCTTTTGCCTACAAATACAGTGAGTACCAGCAGGCTCCTCTGCCCTTCTAAGAAACATCCAGGCCTAGTAGCCTTTCCCAGTCAGTCAATGTATTCAGAGGGTAGGGCAACACACTGCACTCTTCCTTGGGAAAGCTAGATGTCCTCAGCGCTCCAACAGCTCCAGGGATTCTGTTCTCTCACGTCCTAAATGCCATGGAAGTCTGCCTCATTGCCCTCATTGGAGCTACACTAAAAAACGCAATCTGCTTCGCCTTCCTTCTAGAAACTCTTACCCAAGGACCCCATACCTACAGGATAAAGGAGGCTTGCATTCCTACTGGCACCAAAGCAAAGTTTTTCCTGTTACACTGCAGGACTTTACAATAGGGTTAGGCCCGATAGCATACATAGAACGTTCCAAGGATGAAGGAGTTCGAAACATGCAGAACACCCTGTGAAGAAAACTTGATACAGCAAGGAACCAGGGTGTATCTAGAGTCTCTTTTGACTTGTTATAAATCAGAAGGTGTTCGGCTGCATGTTCACTGGAAAAGAACACCTGATGGCACAAACCTTGCGTTTCCATTTTAAAAGCTCTATCCATGCTGCACTGAAGATACCTAAATAACACTGTTTTTGACTGGCCTCTAGTCACTGCAGGCAGCCCTCTGGAAAGAAAAGGAGTTTTCTCTAAGAAAACACGGTGCTTCCATAGCATGGGTGGGAGCTCCTCCTGTCATGCTCTAGAGCTACAGGGAAACTTGACGTGAGTACTTGCCTCAAGCTAAGGCCTGAAAAGCCCTGCTGAAGCGAAAGCGCTTACCAGTTTCCATTAGGTCGTATTCGCAGTTCTGCTCTACTTTAACGTTTCTTCACTTTTCCTGACACTAGGCACCCTCGTGTAGGCACCCTTTTTCTTGCAAATACATTGAGTACCAGCAGTCTCCTTTGCCCTTCCAGGACACATCCAGACATAAAAGCCTTTCCCAGTAACTCTACGTATTCAGAGTGTAGGGCAACTCGCTGCACCCTTCCTTAAGAAGCTAGGTGGACTCAGCTCTTCAACAGCTCCAGGGATTCGGTTCTCGCACGTCCTACATGCCATGGAAGTCTGCCTCATTGCCCTCATTGGACCTACACTAAAAAAAGCAATGAGCTTCGCCTTCCTTCTAGGAACTCTTACCCAAGGACCCCATACCTACAGGTTAAAGAGGCTTGCATTCCTACTGGTACCAAAGCAAATGTTTTCCTGTTACACTGCAGGACTTTACAATAGGGTTAGGCCTGATAGCATACATAGAACGTTCCAAGGATGAGGGAGTTCGATACATGCAGAACACCCTGTGAAGAAAAGTTGATTCAGCAAGGGACCAGGGTGTAGCTAGAGTCTCTTTTGACTTGTTAGAAATCAGAAGGTGTTCGGCTGCATGTTCACTGGAAAAGAACACCTGAGAGCACAAACCTTGCTTTCCCAGTTGAAAAGCTCTATCCATGCTGCACTGAAGATACGTAAATAACACTGTTTTTGACTGGCCTCTAGTCACTGCAGGCAGCCCTCTGGAAAGAAAAGGAGTTTTCTCTAAGGAAACACGGTGCTTCCATAGCATGGGTGGGAGCTCCTCCTGTCATGCTCTAGAGCTACAGGGAAACTTGACGTGAGTACTTGCCTCAAGCTAAGGCCTGAAAAGCCCTGCTGAAGCGAAAGCGCTTAGCAGTTTCCATTGGGTCGTATTCGCAGTTCTGCTATACTTTAACGTTTCTTCACTTTTCTAGACACTAGGCACCCTCGTGTAGGCACCCTTTTGCCTACAAATACAGTGAGTACCAGCAGGCTCCTCTGCCCTTCTAAGAAACATCCAGGCCTAGTAGCCTTTCCCAGTCAGTCAATGTATTCAGAGGGTAGGGCAACACACTGCACTCTTCCTTGGGAAAGCTAGATGTCCTCAGCGCTCCAACAGCTCCAGGGATTCTGTTCTCTCACGTCCTACATGCCATGGAAGTCTGCCTCATTGCCCTCATTGGAGCTACACTAAAAAACGCAATCTGCTTCGCCTTCCTTCTAGAAACTCTTACCCAAGGACCCCATACCTACAGGATAAAGGAGGCTTGCATTCCTACTGGCACCAAAGCAAAGTTTTTCCTGTTACACTGCAGGACTTTACAATAGGGTTAGGCCCGATAGCATACATAGAACGTTCCAAGGATGAAGGAGTTCGAAACATGCAGAACACCCTGTGAAGAAAAGTTGATACAGCAAGGGACCAGGGTGTAGCTAGAGTCTCTTTTGACTTGTTATAAATCAGAAGGTGTTCGGCTGCATGTTCACTGGAAAAGAACACCTGATGGCACAAACCTTGCCTTTCCATTTTAAAAGCTCTATCCATGCTGCACTGAAGATACCTAAATAACACTGTTTTTGACTGGCCTCTAGTCACTGCAGGCAGCGCTCTGGAAAGAAAAGGAGTTTTCTCTAAGAAAACACGGTGCTTCCATAGCATGGGTGGGAGCTCCTCCTGTCATGCTCTAGAGCTACAGGGAAACTTGACGTGAGTACTTGCCTCAAGCTAAGGCCTGAAAAGCCCTGCTGAAGCGAAAGCGCTTAGCAGTTTCCATTAGGTCGTATTCGCAGTTCTGCTCTACTTTAACGTTTCTTCACTTTTCCTGACACTAGGCACCCTCGTTTAGGCACCCTTTTTCTTGCAAATACAGTGAGTACCAGCAGTCTCCTTTGCCCTTCCAGGACACATCCAGACATAAAAGCCTTTCCCAGTAACTCTACGTATTCAGAGTGTAGGGCAACTCGCTGCACCCTTCCTTAAGAAGCTAGGTGGACTCAGCTCTTCAACAGCTCCAGGGATTCGGTTCTCGCACGTCCTACATGCCATGGAAGTCTGCCTCATTGCCCTCATTGGACCTACACTAAAAAAAGCAATGAGCTTCGCCTTCCTTCTAGGAACTCTTACCCAAGGACCCCATACCTACAGGTTAAAGAGGCTTGCATTCCTACTGGTACCAAAGCAAATGTTTTCCTGTTACACTGCAGGACTTTACAATAGGGTTAGGCCTGATAGCATACATAGAACGTTCCAAGGATGAGGGAGTTCGATACATGCAGAACACCCTGTGAAGAAAAGTTGATTCAGCAAGGGACCAGGGTGTAGCTAGAGTCTCTTTTGACTTGTTAGAAATCAGAAGGTGTTCGGCTGCATGTTCACTGGAAAAGAACACCTGAGAGCACAAACCTTGCGTTTCCATTTTAAAACCTCTATCCACGCTGCACTGAAGATACCTAAATAACACTGTTTTTGACTGGCCTCTAGTCACTGCAGGCAGCCCTCTGGAAAGAAAAGGAGTTTTCTCTAAGGAAACACGGTGCTTCCATAGCATGGGTGGGAGCTCCTCCTGTCATGCTCTAGAGCTACAGGGAAACTTGACGTGAGTACTTGCCTCAAGCTAAGGCCTGAAAAGCCCTGCTGAAGCAAAAGCGCTTAGCAGTTTCCATTAGGTCGTATTCGCAGTTCTGCTCTACTTTAAAGTATCTTCACTTTTCTAGACACTAGGCACCCTCGTGTAGGTACCCTTTTGCCTACAAATACAGTGAGTACCAGCAGGCTCCTCTGCCCTTCTAAGAAACATCCCGGCCTAGTAGCCTTTCCCAGTCAGTCAATGTATTCAGAGGGTAGGGCAACACACTGCACTCTTCCTTGGGAAAGCTAGATGTCCTCAGCGCTCCAACAGCTCCAGGGATTCTGTTCTCTCACGTCATACATGCCATGGAAGTCTGCCTCATTGCCCTCATTGGAGCTACACTAAAAAACGCAATCTGCTTCGCCTTCCTTCTAGAAACTCTTACCCAAGGACCCCATACCTACAGGATAAAGGAGGCTTGCATTCCTACTGGAACCAAATCAAAGTTTTTCCTGTTACACTGCAGGACTTTAGAATAGAGTTAGGCCCGATAGCATACATAGAACGTTCCAAGGATGAAGGAGTTCGATACATGCAGAACACCCTGTGAAGAAAAGTTGATACAGCAAGGGACCAGGGTTTAGCTAGAGTCTCTTTTGACTTGTTAGAAATCAGAAGGTGTTCGGCTGCATGTTCACTGGAAAAGAACACCTGATGGCACAAACCTTGCGTTTCCATTTTAAAAGCTCTATCCATGCTGCACTGAAGATACCTAAATAACACTGTTTTTGACTGGCCTCTAGTCACTGCAGGCAGCCCTCTGGAAAGAAAAGGAGTTTTCTCTAAGAAAACACGGTGCTTCCATAGCATGGGTGGCAGCTCCTCCTGTCATGCTCTAGAGCTACAGGGAAACTTGACGTGAGTACTTGCCTCAAGCTAAGGCCTGAAAAGCCCTGCTGAAGCGAAAGCGTGTAGCAGTTTCCATTAGGTCGTATTCGCAGTTCTGCTCTACTTTAACGTTTCTTCACTTTTCCTGACACTAGGCACCCTCGTGTAGGCACCCTTTTTCTTGCAAATACAGTGAGTACCAGCAGTCTCCTTTGCCCTTCCAGGACACATCCAGACATAAAAGCCTTTCCCAGTAACTCTACGTATTCAGAGTGTAGGGCAACTCGCTGCACCCTTCCTTAAGAAGCTAGGTGGACTCAGCTCTTCAACAGCTCCAGGGATTCTGTTCTCGCACGTCCTACATGCCATGGAAGTCTGCCTCATTGCCCTCATTGGACCTACACTAAAAAAAGCAATCTGCTTCGCCTTCCTTCTAGGAACTCTTACCCAAGGACACCATACCTACAGGTTAAAGAGGCTTGCATTCTACTGGAACCAAAGCAAATATTTTCATGTTACACTGCAGGAGTTTAGAATAGGGTTAGGCCCGATAGCATACATAAAACGTTCCAAGGATGAGGGAGTTCGATACATGCAGAACACCCTGTGAAGAAAAGTTGATTCAGCAAGGCACAAGGGTGTAGCTAGGGTCTCTTTTGACTTGTTAGAAATCAGAAGGTGTTCGGCTGCATGTTCACTGGAAAAGAACACCTGAGAGCACAAACCTTGCTTTCCCAGTTGAAAACCTCTATCCACGCTGCACTGAAGATACCTAAATAACACTGTTTTTGACTGGCCTCTAGTCACTGCAGGCAGCCCTCTGGAAAGAAAAGGAGTTTTCTCTAAGGAAATACGGTGCTTCCATAGCATGGGTGGGAGCTCCTCCTGTCATGCTCTAGAGCTACAGGGAAACTTGACGTGAGTACTTGCCTCAAGCTAAGGCCTGAAAAGCCCTGCTGAAGCGAAAGCGCTTAGCAGTTTCCATTGGGTCGTATTCGCAGTTCTGCTATACTTTAAAGTTTCTTCACTTTTCTAGACACTAGGCACCCTCGTGTAGGCACCCTTTTGCCTACAAATACAGTGAGTACCAGCAGGCTCCTCTGCCCTTCTAAGAAACATCCAGGCCTAGTAGCCTTTCCCAGTCAGTCAATGTATTCAGAGGGTAGGGCAACACACTGCACTCTTCCTTGGGAAAGCTAGATGTCCTCAGCGCTCCAACAGCTCCAGGGATTCTGTTCTCTCACGTCCTACATGCCATGGAAGTCTGCCTCATTGCCCTCATTGGAGCTACACTAAAAAACGCAATCTGCTTCGCCTTCCTTCTAGAAACTCTTACCCAAGGACCCCATACCTACAGGATAAAGGAGGCTTGCATTCCTACTGGCACCAAAGCAAAGTTTTTCCTGTTACACTGCAGGACTTTACAATAGGGTTAGGCCCGATAGCATACATAGAACGTTCCAAGGATGAAGGAGTTCGAAACATGCAGAACACCCTGTGAAGAAAAGTTGATACAGCAAGGGACCAGGGTTTAGCTAGAGTCTCTTTTGACTTGTTATAAATCAGAAGGTGTTCGGCTGCATGTTCACTGGAAAAGAACACCTGATGGCACAAACCTTGCGTTTCCATTTTAAAAGCTCTATCCATGCTGCACTGAAGATACCTAAATAACACTGTTTTTGACTGGCCTCTAGTCACTGCAGGCAGCCCTCTGGAAAGAAAAGGAGTTTTCTCTAAGAAAACACGGTGCTTCCATAGCATGGGTGGCAGCTCCTCCTGTCATGCTCTAGAGCTACAGGGAAACTTGACGTGAGTACTTGCCTCAAGCTAAGGCCTGAAAAGCCCTGCTGAAGCGAAAGCGTGTAGCAGTTTCCATTAGGTCGTATTCGCAGTTCTGCTCTACTTTAACGTTTCTTCACTTTTCCTGACACTAGGCACCCTCGTGTAGGCACCCTTTTTCTTGCAAATACAGTGAGTACCAGCAGTCTCCTTTGCCCTTCTAGGACACATCCAGACATAAAAGCCTTTCCCAGTAACTCTACGTATTCAGAGTGTAGGGCAACTCGCTGCACCCTTCCTTAAGAAGCTAGGTGGACTCAGCTCTTCAACAGCTCCAGGGATTCTGTTCTCGCACGTCCTACATGCCATGGAAGTCTGCCTCATTGCCCTCATTGGACCTACACTAAAAAAAGCAATCTGCTTCGCCTTCCTTCTAGGAACTCTTACCCAAGGACACCATACCTACAGGTTAAAGAGGCTTGCATTCTACTGGAACCAAAGCAAATATTTTCATGTTACACTGCAGGACTTTAGAATAGGGTTAGGCCCGATAGCATACATAAAACGTTCCAAGGATGAGGGAGTTCGATACATGCAGAACACCCTGTGAAGAAAAGTTGATTCAGCAAGGCACAATGGTGTAGCTAGGGTCTCTTTTGACTTGTTAGAAATCAGAAGGTGTTCGGCTGCATGTTCACTGGAAAAGAACACCTGAGACCACAAACCTTGCTTTCCCAGCTGAAAAGCTCTATCCACGCTGCACTGAAGATACCTAAATAACACTGTTTTTGACTGGCCTCTAGTCACTGCAGGCAGCCCTCTGGAAAGAAAAGGAGTTTTCTCTAAGGAAACATGGTGCTTCCATAGCATGGGTGGGAGCTCCTCCTGTCATGCTCTAGAGCTACAGGGAAACTTGACGTGAGTACTTGCCTCAAGCTAAGGCCTGAAAAGCCCTGCTGAAGCAAAAGCGCTTAGCAGTTTCCATTAGGTCGTATTCGCAGTTCTGCTCTACTTTAACGTTTCTTCACTTTTCTAGACACTAGGCACCCTCGTGTAGGCACCCTTTTGCCTACAAATACAGTGAGTACCAGCAGGCTCCTCTGCCCTTCTAAGAAACATCCAGGCCTAGTAGCCTTTCCCAGTCAGTCAATGTATTCAGAGGGTAGGGCAACACACTGCACTCTTCCTTGGGAAAGCTAGATGTCCTCAGCGTTCCAACAGCTCCAGGGATTCTGTTCTCGCACGTCCTTCATGACATGGAAGTCTGTCTCATTGCCCTCATTGGAGCTACACTAAAAAACGCAATCTGCTTCGCCTTCCTTCTAGGAACTCTTACCCAAGGACCCCATACCTACAGGTTATAGAGGCTTGCATTCCTACTGGAACCAAAGCAAATATTTTCCTGTTACACTGCAGGACTTTAGAATAGGGTTAGGCCCGATAGCATACATAGAACGTTCCAAGGATGAGGGAGTTCGATACATGCAGAACACCCTGTGAAGAAAAGTTGATTCAGCAAGGGACCAGGGTGTAGCTAGAGTCTCTTTTGACTTGTTAGAAATCAGAAGGTGTTCGGCTGCATGTTCACTGGAAAAGAACACCTGAGAGCACAAACCTTGCTTTCCCAGTTGAAAAGCTCTATCCACGCTGCACTGAAGATACCTAAATAACACTGTTTTTGACTGGCCTCTAGTCACTGCAGGCAGCCCTCTGGAAAGAAAAGGAGTTTTCTCTAAGGAAATACGGTGCTTCCATAGCATGTGTGGGAGCTCCTCCTGTCATGCTCTAGAGCTACAGGGAAAGTTGACGTGAGTACTTGCCTCAAGCTAAGGCCTGAAAAGCCCTGCTGAAGCGAAAGCGCTTAGCAGTTTCCATTGGGTCGTATTCGCAGTTCTGCTATACTTTAACGTTTCTTCACTTTTCTAGACACTAGGCACCCTCGTGTAGGCACCCTTTTGCCTACAAATACAGTGAGTACCAGCAGGCTCCTCTGCCCTTCTAAGAAACATCCAGGCCTAGTAGCCTTTCCCAGTCAGTCAATGTATTCAGAGGGTAGGGCAACACACTGCACTCTTCCTTGGGAAAGCTAGATGTCCTCAGCGCTCCAACAGCTCCAGGGATTCTGTTCTCTCACGTCCTAAATGCCATGGAAGTCTGCCTCATTGCCCTCATTGGAGCTACACTAAAAAACGCAATCTGCTTCGCCTTCCTTCTAGAAACTCTTACCCAAGGACCCCATACCTACAGGATAAAGGAGGCTTGCATTCCTACTGGCACCAAAGCAAAGTTTTTCCTGTTACACTGCAGGACTTTACAATAGGGTTAGGCCCGATAGCATACATAGAACGTTCCAAGGATGAAGGAGTTCGAAACATGCAGAACACCCTGTGAAGAAAACTTGATACAGCAAGGAACCAGGGTGTATCTAGAGTCTCTTTTGACTTGTTATAAATCAGAAGGTGTTCGGCTGCATGTTCACTGGAAAAGAACACCTGATGGCACAAA